>NC_057710.1:60397325-60531996 GCF_004010195.1 Chiloscyllium plagiosum | reverse complement strand
GTTGAGTCCGTGATTAAGAAAGCGAATGCAATGTTGTCAATTATCTCAAGAGGGTTGGAATATAAAAGCACTGTTGTGCTACTGAGACTTTATAAAGCTCTGGTTAGGCCCCATTTGGCGTAAAGTTTTGGTCCCCACACCTCAGGAAGGACATACTGGCACTGGAGCGTGTCCAGCGGAGATTCACACGGATGATCCCTGGAATGGTAGGTCTAACATATGAGAAACGGCTGAGGATCCTGCGATTGTATTCATTGGAGTTAAGAAGATTAAGGGGAGATCTAATAGAAACTTACAAGATAATACATGGCTTGGAGAGGGTGGGCGCGAGGAAATTGTTTCTGTTAGGCGAGGAGACTAGGACCTGTGGACACAGCCTTAGAATTAGAGGGGGTAAATTCGGAACAGAAATGCGGAGACATTTCTTCAGCCAGAGAGTGGTGGGCCTGTGGAATTCATTGCCACAGAGTGCAGTGGAGGCTGGGATGCTAAATGTCTTCAAGGCAGAAATTGATAAATTCTTGATGTCACAAGGAATTAAGGGCTACGGGGAGAATGCGGGTAAGTGGAGTTGAAATGTCCATCAGCCATGATTGAATGGTGGAGTGGACTTGATGGGCCGAATGGCCTTACTTCCGCTCCTATGTCTTATGGTCTTATTTTCAGTGTAGATAGAATTGGACTTACAACAGTGAATGCAATTTGTTTACTTTCAAGGGTATTTGTTTTAAAGTGCACTTTCAGTGCAACAGGCATTTGTTAGAGTTCCTGATAGAATCAAGGGTCAAGTTTTTAACTCAGTGATTGATCAATTGGCTAATTTACAAATGATTACAGCATTAAGTAACTTCATTAGTCCAAAGTAATATGCATATTTCATATTATCAGTTACTAATGTTGACACCAACATTTTAACACCATATTTAGTAAGTGAAAAGTACAATGCAATTTTTACTTAATTAAGTGTCAAATGCTGATTCATCAATCCTATCCTTCAGTTAATACCTGTCACGTTCTTGATGCTGGATGGAGGTTCTTGGGCAAGTTTGGCAATCTCTGAATCAATAAGAAGCCTAACAAGAAACATCAATAATTTCTTCACTTCATTCATGTATGGAGTCCACTTTGAAAACAGACCAAAGCTCCTTAAATCTGCTTTTGAAAGGCGCAGTTTGAAGAAGAAATCAGACAGCCACTGTATGGTTTCCAGTACCTGTACGGTGAAACAGAGTTTAAACTGTTCATAGTATGTATTTTCTTCCCGATTCTATCTCAAAATATTTAGATTAAAAAAATTCAAACTTTTGCTTGAAATTGCTTTATTCAAAAAAAAAGGTAAACCGCAACTCCGCTGAGTAAAGTAAGGTTTTAAGAGTGATTCGAATTCTGAATCACTTATTCTCAACCTAACTTTCAGGAAAAGGGGTAGGAATTTTAGGACCAAGATGAGGAAACATTTTTTCATTTGCTTAACCTGTGGAATTTGCTACCACAGAAAGCTGTGGTCATTCAGCATATTCAAGAAAGATATTGATAAATATTTAGATATTAAAGGCATCGAGGAGTATGGAAAAAAAGGACCATGGCTTTAAGATAGAAGAAAGCCACGATCATGTTGAATAGAAGAATGGGCTTGAAGGGCTGAATGGCGTACTCCTATTCCTAGTTTCTGTATTACATTCTTCACAATCATTTTTTAAAACACATTTAAACAATAAAGAATCAGATGCACTAAATTTCACTCATTAGGAATAATGGTCATTTTGAGCTTCTTTTGTTTTCTGTAAATATATTTTTGGAACACATTTCTGACTACATATAAGTAATAGGAGGTAAAAGCTTTTTGGTTCATTCAGCTCTGGAGAGTTCCCTTTGCAAAGGTGTTCCCACCTGCAGTATTAACAAAAGTTTAACTTCTTAAGAAATAGGAAACAAATTATTTAATTTCAGATGTAAAATCTACTGAAACTAATGGAAATTACTGATGTAAATGTGTTGTGCTGTAAATACACCCTCTCATCTGAGCACCTACACATTTATAAACTACATAGTTTATAAAAATGGAAAAACACAACTGTGTGCGGAGTTGTATGTCTTTGTTTCAACTTTACTGTACTTGAAGACGGAAAGAGTTTAATTGTGAAGTAATAATTAAAACCTAAAGTTGAGAGACATCATTTCGTGTGTGTGCGCGCGTGCGCAGGGGGGTTGCAGGAAAGAGAAGTCAGACAATATTAAAATTGAAGTGAATGCAAGAATGATAAAGAATCTTTAAGAAATACTTCGAATGCAAAACAATGCAAGTAACTTCAGTAACAATGTCAAATGTCTTTTTAGATTTTCCTGAGGCGGGATATTCAATTATTTTTCTCATGTTGGAAAACAATTGATAGACTGTGCTTTACCTGTTCATATGATAGCCTGATCTGAGGACGTTGGTGTGTTTCTGCACATTTTACAATTGGGGGTTCATGTTCATCTTCAGAGGTACAATTTAAGGTTTTCAAAGCAATCCTCCAGCAGTCAAGGTTCAATCTCTGTTCTGAAGAGCCTTAAACAGAGTGAAAAAGAAATGAGGAGACATTTTTTTCAACAGCTCTAATAATTCGGTGCTGTCTTGTATTAATTATCTTTCTTGCATTTGTAAAACAACATTATGAACTATCAGAGATGTTGGTAAAATTTTACAAAATGATCTTTGAAGCCTCAAAGACTCCATCCAAAATCTTTGCATATGTGCTAAATGCCAGGGCATTTTTATCATTTGGGGTATGGGCTCTATTGTGTGTGGATCTGACAAAACTAACGCACATCTTTCAACACACCGTGTAACCTGCTTGGTTCCCTTGTGCCTAGTTTTTAGATTAGATTACATTAGATTTAGATTAGATTAGATTAGATTACATTACAGTGTGGAAACAGGCCCTTCGGCCCAACAAATCCACACCGACCCGCCGAAGTGCAACCCACCCATACCCCTACATTTACCTCATACCTAACACTACAGGCAATTTAGCATGGCCAATTCACCTGACCTGCACATCTTTGGACTGTGGGAGGAAACCGGAGCACCTGGAGGAAACCCACGCAGACACGGGGAGAACGTGCAAACTCCACACAGTCGCCTGAGACGGGAATTGAACCCGGGTCTCTGGCGCTGTGAGGCAGCAGTGCTAACCACTGTGGGTGGAAAATTTGAGGCGGATTAGTAACGTGAGTACAGCATGTTGTGGCTAAAAAGGTGTTGAGTATATCCAAAAAGATGATTTTAAGTTAAACTTTCAACTTACATAGAGCAATCTACTGTATACTGTAAGTGATGCAAAAAAAAACACAATGCAACAGCCAAAACTGAAACTCCTGGCAATATTCATTTTATGGGATGTGGGTTTTGCTGCCTGGCCATATTTATTGCCCATCCCTAACTGCCCTTGGGAAGGTGGCGGTGAACAGCTTTGTTGAACTGCGGTGCTTAACCTGATGCTGAGAGATTTTTAACTTTGTCCTCCCTAGTCCAACACTGGCTGCTCCACATCACAATATATTTCCATGCCAGGATGGGGAGGGCTTAGAGGGGAACCTGTAGTCAGGTTCCCCTATTATTTTTCTGCTCTTGTCCTCCTAGATGGAAGTGGTCATGGGTTTGAAAGATACTATCTGAGCATCTTTGGTGAATTTCTGCAGTACATCTTGTAGATAATGCACAGTGGTGCTACTGAGTGTTGGTGGGGGAGTGAGTGGATGCTTATGGATTCCAATCAAGCGGGCTGCTTTATCCTGGAATGTGTCAAGTTTCTTGAGTGTTGTTGGGACTGCACTCATCCAGGCAAGTGGGGAGTATTCCATCACACTTCTGACTTATGCCTTGCAGAAGGTGGACAGGCTTTGGGGAGTCAGAAGGCTCAACTGCCAGCTGCCTCAGATTTAATGATAATAAAAGTTTATCTGATCCTCAGCTGAAAGAGGTAAGTAATTAAACAAAAAGGATATTCAGAGTGTGGGCACAGTATTTTTTTTCCAGGAGCCTTTATCAGAGGGTGGTATGGAGATTGGATGTTTTTGCAGGCAGGCATGTGGGACAGGAGGAGAGAGGACTACTATACTTTTGAAACTAACACAAGTTTAGAGGAATTAATGTTCATTTTAGATTGATATGGGATTGAAGAATATCATACTTATAAAAACAGGAAAATACTTCCAAGCAAAATCATTGTCTGTGTAATAATCCATATGTTTCTGTCTATTTAGGTAATAGTTTTCTATATAGTTACAAAATATTAACTAATTCCTGAGTGAGCCTGGCTGGGTAGCAAAAATATCAATGATATTAAAAGAATTCAATTAGACAAATGTGTCCTGGGTTTGACAAGTCAATTGGATAAGCAAATCTAAATTATGCAAATTTACCATTTAAAAATGTTATCTTCCACCTTCATGAAAATTCCTGTCGATAACTACTTACTCTGCATCAGAAGTCTGAGGAAGTCACTATAGTGATCAGGGAATTGATACTGCAGAACATACATCCAGTGTTTGCAAAAAATGTTAAAAGCCATTTGAACTTCTTCCTCTGGTTGAAAGCCACACAAAGTCAGAGCTGAATGAATGGTCTCCAACAGCCGCGTCCGTTCAGACATAGCTGGCTTGGTAGAATTCAACCACAAAATAAGGTCAAACTGTAAAATAAAAATAGAAATCAACTTTTGAGAAGCTCAAAATCATGAGTGTTCTGGACAGAGTAGATAGATGAACTATTTATACTGCCTAAATCGTCTTTTTCTATGCTGCAGGCATTCTAGATTCTGTGACCACTGCCATGACTGCAGATGTGCAAAAAGAAGGCTTGAGAAAAGTTATGATTGTTGAGAAAACTAGAGAAGTTACTTTTCTTCTGTTTAAGTAACAATCTGATGGTAGTGAACATATCTTACTAATAAAGGAAGCAAAAAAAGACTTCTGTATTACCTCTCTAGTAAACATGGAACATAATCACACAAGTAATTAAAAATGGTTTTGCTTGAAAGTATTTTCCTGTTTGTATAAGCATAATTATGTGTTCTGTTATGCAGATTCTTTTCAGCCAACATTGGTTCAGATCATAAGACTGCTTTGGTATCAATACAATTAAGACAAGAATTGTGTAAAAGCATTTAAAAAACTGAAGTCCGGACAACTTGAAATAACCCAATATCAGAAAATAGTACAACAATACTTTGGCGATAGTGACCATTATTCAGTTATGTTTACAATAGCAATGGACAGGGATAGGCATATACCGCAGGGAAAGAGGTATAACTGGGGGAAAGGTAATTACAATGCAATTACACAAGATTTAGGATGCATAGGGTGGGAAAGGAAACTACCAGAAATGGACACACTTGAAATGTAGAGCTTATTCAAGGACCAGCTACTGCGGGTCCTTGATAAATATATACCGATCAGGCAGGGAGGTAGTTGTCGAGAGAGGGAGCTATGGTTTACTAAAGAAGTTGAAGCTCTTGTCAAGAGGAAGAGGAAGGCTTATGTGAGGATGAGGCGTGAAGGCTCAGTTAGGGGGCTTGAGAGTTATAAATTAGCCAGAAAAAATCTAAACAGAGGGCTAAGAAGAGCCAGGAGGGAATATGAGAAGTTGTTGGCGGATAGGATCAAGTAAAACCCTGAGGCCTTCTATAGGTATACCAGGAATAAAAGAATGACTAGAGTAAGATTAGGGCCAACCAAAGATAGTAGTGGAAAGTTGTATGTGGAATCTGAGGACATGGGGGAAGCACTTAATGAATACTTTTCATCAGTATTCACATTGGAAAAGGGCAATATTAGTGAGAATATGGAGATAGAGGCTACAAGATTAGATGGAATTGAGGTAGACAAACAGGAAGTTTTAGCAAATTTGGAAGATCTGAAAATAGATAAGACCCTGGGGCTGGATAGGGAAGCCAGGGAGGAGATTGCAGAGCCTTTGGCTTTGATCTTTATGTCATCATTGTCAACAGGAGTAATGCCAGAAGACTGGAGGATAGCACATGTTGTTCCCTTGTTTAAGAAGGGGAGTCGGGACAACTCTGCTGATTACAGGCCAGTGAGCCTTACTTCAGTTGTGGTTAAGGTGTTGGAAAAGGTTATAAGAGAAAGGATTTATAATCATCTGCAAAGGAATAATTTGATTATGGACAGTCAACACGGTTTTGTGAAGGGTAGGTCATGCCTCACTCACCTTATTGAGTTCTTTGAGAAGGTGACAAAACAGGTGGATGATGGTAAGGTGGTTGATGTGGTGTATGTGGACTTCAGTAAGGTGTTTGATAAGGTTTCACACGGTAGGCGATTGTACAAACTATGGAGTTTCTGGATTGAAGGTGATTTAGTGGTTTGGATCAGAAATTGGCTAGCTGAAAGAAGATGGTGGTTGACGGGAGATGTTCATTCTGGAGCTCAGTTACCAGTGGTGTGCTGCAAGGATCTGTTTTGGAGCCACTGCTGTTTGTCATTTTTATAAATAATCTGGATGTGGCCGTAGAATTCCTTGCCTAACAACATTTAGAAGTGTATCACCTAAGGACTGCAACATTTCAAACAGGCTCATCTCAACTTCCTAATGAGTGATGAATGCAACGAAAATAGAAATTGCTGGAAAAGCTCAGCAGGTTTGGCAGCATCTATGGAGAGAAATCAGAGTTAACGTTTTAAGTTGAGTGACCCTTCCTCAGTTAGTTCCGAGGAAGGATCTCTTGACCCAAAGCGTTAACTCCAATTTCTCTTCACAGATGCTGCCAGACCTGCTGTATTTTGCCAGCAATCTCTATGTTTGCTTCTGATTTAAAGCATTTACAGTTCTTTCAAGTGATGATTGCAATTCTGCCAGTGTTACCTGTAATCCAAAACGAAATTTATGAAACTTAGATATGGTAACTAAAAGAATGCAGACAGACTTGCAACATATCACTGACATTGAATTCTGCAACTTTGATACAAATTTTGATTCAGTGAAGGGGCAAGTATAAAATAATTAGTTAACTAACTGGACAATTAAAGTAGCCAGAGTTCAATGGTTTCTAAAAAGAACAATTTTACCTTTGTTAGTAACATGAAGATGACATCTCCACTATCTGTGTGGAGGACTTTGACAACTTCTTCATAAAGATTGACAAATTCATCTGGAGATATATTTGGAGTGAAGTATGGTGACAAAAGGTTGCATAATCTTCTGTTCTGAAGAACTTTTTTCAACAAATTTTTGCTTTCTGTTTTAGCACAACTCAGAAAAACCTGCAAAATCATAGAAAAATATTTAGATTTATCTTTAATTGTAATAGTTTGAAATTTTACTTGCACCAAGTGAAAATGTAATAATCAAAATATGGAGCAAAATAATTCAATAAATGCCTTAAGTTGTTCCAAGAATTATAGAATCATAGAACATACAGTATACAAACATACTTTGGTCCAATTTGTCCATGCCAACCAGACATTCTGAATAAGTCTAGACCCATTTGCCAACGTTTGGTCCATATTCCTCTAAACCCTTTCCATTTATATACCCATTCAGATGCCTTTTAAATGTTGTGATAGTACCAATCTCCACCACCTATGGCAGTTCATTCCATATACACACCACCCTTTGCATGAAAACATTGCCCTTCGGTCTCTTTAAAATCTTTCCCCTCTCAAACTATACCCTCTAGTCTTGGACTCCTCTACACTAGGAAAAAGACCTTGACTATTCACTTTTTCCATGCCCCTCATGATTTTATAAACTTATATAAAATTACCCCTTAGCCTCCGACACTCCAGGGAAAATTGCCCCAGCCTATTCAGCCTCTCCCTATAGCTCAAGCTCTCTAACCTGGCAACATCCTTGTAATGTTTTTCTGAACCCTTTCAAATGTCACAACATCCTTTCTACAGCAGGGTGACCAGAATTGAACACAGTATTCCAAAAGTGACATAACCAATGCCTTGTACAGCCACAACATAACCTTTCAATTCTTATACTCAGACCAATAAAGGAAAACATACCAATCCCTTTACTTAACTACCCTGCCTACTTGCGACTCTGCTTTCAAGGAACTATGAACCTGCACCCCAAGGTCTCTTTGTTCGGCAACACTCTCCAAGACCTTATCATTAAGTGGACAAGTCCTGCTCTGATTTGCCGTACCAAAATACAGCATCGCACATTTATCAAATTTAAACTCCATTGGCCACTCCTTGGCCCATTTACCCATCTGATCAAGATCCTGTTGTAATCTTCTTTGCTGTTGAGTACACCACCAATGTTGGTGTCATCTGCAAACTTACTAACCATACCTCCTATTTTCACATCCAAATTGTTTATATAAATGACAAAAAGGCAGAGGATCCAGTACCGATCCTTTTGGCACGTTGCTGGTCACAGGACTGGAGTTAGTTGAGTAAATTAGTAAATCCTTATGATGTGGTATGTTCAAACTAAACTTCAAGTAAGATTAAATTTACTCATCTAAAATACTGATAATTCCTTTAAAATTCAAAAGGAAGATGTTAATGTTTTTGTCCAATAGTTCGATGGTTGTGCTAAATTTCAAATTACAAATAGGTAACTAATTTAACCTAAATGGGCTATTATCTTCGTTCAAACAGTGAGAAAATAATTTTGCACAGAATCTGAGATCTGCTCTCAATAATTCACTGATCCCATCCAATATTATCAATACTACCCTATATCCTTTTCTTTTTTGTCTATCTAACCTAAATGATGATATCCTTTAATATTCGGTTCGCAGTCGAGATCATCCTGCAGCCAAGTCTACATAAATGGCAATTAAATCATACTCTATTGACTCTACTACCATCAATTTAGCTATCTTGTTGTGAATGCTGTGCGCATTCAGACAGCGCGCTTGAAGGTCAATTATGCTAGTGACAATATTAGAACATTTTTATGCCTCGTGCCGATAGACAGTTTTTGACCAGCGGGAAGGGAAATGCAACTTTGCTTCAGGATCTTTAGGAGGGAAATAAAATTAGCTGAAACTCGTGTTCTTGAATGATACCTTGTAACCTCAGATAGTTAATGCCAACACAAAGTTTTTTGTTTGCTTTGCTAAAATTGTTTGAGAAGAATTTCACCCAAACCACAATCCAGATGACATCAAGATTGGATTGGTTTTAACGTCACCAAAATACTAGCCACTGGATTTACACCTTGTGCACTTATTTGGTTTATATATCTGTAATGTGTAAAAAAACTTCCATACCTGTCCAAGAATTTCAATACATGATGTAAAAAACTGCCTTGTTGGTGGATGTCGCTGTGTTTCATCACAGACAAAAGACACAATCTCATAGAACAGAGCAATGGCAACTTTCTGAAAAGTTTCTGTATGATGCAACTTGAAGGCATTTACCAAGGCCCTAGAAACAATCATAACTTAAATGAGGAAGCCAACAAACAATGATGGTAACTTAGAAATTATGCAAGTAACAAAAGATCAAAAATAACACTGATGTATATATGTCTTCTTCACACACAAACACAATTGGAAGTACACTTTATACAGTATGCATTTAGAAAAATGTTTTTGTTAACTGACAATTCAAAATTTAGAAATATCACCAAGAATAAAATGAGATGTGAAAGTATTTTTAAGAATAATAATAGAGAATATTTGGACGGGTTTATCCTGGGAACAAATCAGAGTGTAATGGTATAATTTTCTTTGGGGGAAATGCAGTTTCATTTCGGGTGATTCATCCAAATCAGATGATCCAGCAAAGGACTGCTTTCATTTTATCAATGCAACAGAAGAGTGATTGACTTTGGCTAAAATCCTCCCACATTGGAATGACTTAGCACCTATGAAATTTACCCCAATGTAGTACCAGAAGTTGAACAATCCCAATAGAATCTTTAAGACCTGAGGCAAAATCCTTAGGGGTGTGGGTTGGAGGCAATGACGGTCTAAAATCTTCAACATTGTGGCACAGGAGAGAAATCTTTGTCTGCACCATCAGATTTGAAGTTGACAACAATGGGCCAAAAAGTAAACTGAAAGGAACACTGCAGAAAAAATTACAAAGTGGAAATCAATAACTTCGACCGAGCAATGGATAGAAAGATGCCATGTTGGCGGAAATGCCGGTTCAGGGGTTTCAGACGGTTCAGACAATGTCAAATTGAAATAACACAATGGTAAAAAAAATTAATATAAATACACTTGTGTGAATATAATACAAGTCATTATTTTGATAAATTGTTATCTCACTAGTGATTCAACGTATTAGGGTTTTAATGCTTCAACCTTATTAAAAAAATGTTAAAAATCACACATTTGTCCAGGTAAACAAAAAGTAAATGAAATATAGAAATGGAAATTTCAGAAAATATTTACACCTTCCATAAGGGAGCTCAATGAAAGCATATTCGACTCTTTGTTTAATCTGAGAATTACGTTGTCAAATAAACCACACATCAATTTTTAGTATCTAGTATACTTGAATATATGTTGTGAAAACTTTTGACTTGCAACCATTAGGACAGGTACAACAGTGCCAAATTTCAAAGGGAGTAAGAACTGTGCATTCTCTAAGGCACTGCTTTGACGACAGTCAACTTGTCAACCGATTAACACACTTTTCCATGCAGTATGAATTGTTGGCATTCTAGCATCTGTCTTGATGAATGTAAAGTATTGGCAGTGCATCTACTATTTCTCAGCAACAACATTATTTCTTTTTGGGAGTATTAACTTACGTTATAAAGTTTTCCACATATACAGCAGCTTCAGCAATGTTTTGAGGTGGTGATTTTGCAACATCAATTTGTAGCTGCTTAATGTCTTTCACTAAATCATCAAGCTGTTTTTGGATGGCAGAATTCTTGTATAATTCTTTACACTGAAATTTGAACAGAAATTCATCATTTAATTATTTTCAGATTACTTAGATATACACAACCCAACTGGCATACATGTATAAATTTTAATTCTCTGCAGCAATATACTACATATTAATATCCCAATACTATTGTGTGTGTAAAGCTTAGGACAAAAAAGGCTATTTAGTCTACATAATGTACGCTAATATTGATGTTTCACAATGCCTTGCACCTAAGTCATCTCAGCATAACCTTATACCTTTGTTATGTACATATTTAGCTTCCCTTAAAATCATCTACTGACCTCAAATACTTCATGTTGTGGAACATCACATATTCTAACCACTCTCTAGGTAAAAGACGTTTGACCTGAATTCCTTATTGGATTTATTTTTCAGCAACCTGTTCTGAAGTATTATTACACACTTCTGGAGCAGTTAGGACATAAACCTAGATCTCCCAGGTCAGAGGGATGGACGTTACCACTGAACCATAAAAGCTCTTTTTATTGGATTTATTGATGATCCCTGATTTTGGTCACTCAATAATATTTAATGTGCTTTCCAATGATATTTGTCTTTTTCACATCATTAATCAATAAGTATGAAAAACTGAAGCAGTTTTCTTGTCTTATTTAAAAGAACATGAATGTTATGAACTATATGTTTGTTTCTTTGGTGTCTGGGATTTGCAACTATGCAAAATAGTAACATGGGAGCAAAGTTAGGCCATTCAGCTACTCCACCATTCTAGATCATGTCCGGTTATTAACGTCAATATCCTTTTAGATTACCGACAGTGTGGAAACAGGTCCTTCAGCCCAACAAGTCCACACCGACCCTCCGAAGAGCAACCCACCCAGACCCATTCCCCTACATTTACCCCTTTACCTAACACTACAGTCAATTTAGCATGGCCAATTCACCTAACTTGCACATTTTTGGACTGTGGGAGGAAACCGGAACACCCGGAGGAAACCCACGCAGACACGGGGAGAATGTGCAAACTCCACACAGACAGTTGCCTGAGGTGGGAATTGAACCCAGATCTCTGGCACTGTGAGGCAGCAGTGCTAACCACTGTGCCACCGTGCCGTCCCTCAGTGCTATCTTCATAGTCCTTGATGTCATCAGTGTGTAGAATTCTTATCGTTCTGTGATTTGAACATAATAACTCCTGAACATAATGAACAACCTAGCTCTCAATGCCAGCAAAACCAAGAAACTCATTAATGACTTTCGGCGGGATGTTACTCATGCCCCTCTCCACATTAACAGCACAGAGGTGGAACGAGTGGAGAGTGTCAAGCTACAATAGATGGTATGTTCTCAGCAGACAACTACACTGAAAGAGAATGCACATGAAGAGCCGTGTGCTTCCTTCAAAGGTTCATACACAGGATGGAATGTACACAGCAGCATTACTAAAAACCAGGCTCAGTATTCTCCACATCAAAATGTAATGCCATGACAGCTGTCATCAATGTCAAAGTTCAAGCATCTCTGATGGCTTGAGGTTATCTGCAGTGAAAGGGTTGGTAGTTTGACCATTATAACTTCTTTCATCAATGGGACATCTGAAGAGACTGAAAATCTCTCAAACTGTTTGAACGCAAACCTTTCCTCTCGCGCTACTGATGTGGAGGGAACCTGTTCTATAGCTATCCCTGTCAGCCAGGAAGATTTGGGCAGGCTTCCTGGAGCAACTTGGGCCTACAGGGTCTTGTCTTGATGCAGTACATCCTCTTCAGCTTAGCATTCTGTAAACTTTGGGATTACAGGAGGTCCATGTGAATGAAAACATAATTAGTGGATATTTTGATTGCAGGTGCCATTGAAGTGTCCTGAGAAGAAGCTTCTGTGGGTTGTGTGTGCGAGATTCCTCCTCCCTACTTGCACCTGCTAGAACCCTGAGAAGAAGTTGCACCTTGGAGTGAGGTTGAGGCTTCTTGTTCCTCTCTCACCTTGCAGGTGGTACTTACAATTGTTACTTATGGTCAGTGGTAGAGCAATTGCTTGGGGCTATGATGCCAAGAGGTGTGCTTTCTTCTGGACGGTGTCAAGCTACTTGAGTGTTTTTGGAACTGCATTCATTCAAGCAATGGGCAGTATTTCATCACACTCCTGACTTGTGCCTTGTAAATGATGGACTGGCTTTGGGAATCGAGTGAGCTCCTTGTCGCAGGTTTCCTAGCCTCTGACTATGGCTGGTTCAGTTTAGTTCAATTTCTGATCAATTGTAACTCTTAAGATGTTGATAGTGGGGGAATTCAGTGATGATAACATCAATGAAAGTCAAATGGTAATAGTTCGATTCTCTCTTTTTGGAGATCATCATTGCCTGCCATTTGTGTGGCACAAATGTTACTTGCTACTTGTCAGCCTAAGTCTGAACACTGTCCAGGTCTTGCTGCATCTGGGCATGGACTGCTTCAGTACTGCATCCAAAGAGGTGTGCAGTTAGGCTTGAGATATTGATAATGCTAGCAGAATGCCTGTTGGAACAACCCAAAAGTGGTGAGCAATTTTGCCACTTTAGCTGCATGATTCCACGGCAAGGATGTCAAGAAGTCTAGATGCATAATTTAATGAGGTGAATAACAGAAGATTTCATGAAATTAGTCTTCGTATAAAACTGGTAAATGGGAAATCAAACTCAGGCCACAAAAATAAAATATTTATATGGTTTCCACTTATACTGTATACCATTAGTTAGCTATTGGACAGTAATGGCAGATGCACAGCAAATAAATGTTTCCTTCTCTTTGCTCTTATCACTTCTTTATTTTTGTTGTTTCATGCGACGTGGACAATGCTGCTAAGTCCAGATTTCGTTGTCCATTCCTAATTGTTCTTGAACTGAGTAGCGTGTCAGACCGTTTCAGATGGTAGTTAACAGTCAATCACATTGCTGTGGGCATGAAGTCACATTTAGGCCAGACCAGGTCAGGTTGCCAGATTTCATCATTCCCTTTAAGGACATTAGTGAACCTGATAGGATTTTCCAACATTTGATGATAGTTTTTGTGGTCATTATTATGGACGTTAATATTATATACCAGATTTTAAAAATTGAAATGGAAATCCAAGCAGTTGCTCATGGATTTCAGCCCATTTCCCAAAAGATTAGCCTGGACCTCTGGATTTCCAGTGTAGTAATATTACCACAATTTTGGCTTGCTCATCTCAAAATCTCAAAATTTGTTTCTTTCTTTACAAAATGAAATACCATTCAACGTGAGGTGCTTTGCAAAGTACCAAAGATGGAAACTATGTTAAAAAAAAATGCAAAAATATATTCCTTTGTATTAACCCATCTACTTCAGCTGAAAGTTTTCTATGACACAACGAACATTATAGAGGTGTGTTTGGAATGGTTTCAAATCTAGTCAATTCAGAGTTCCTTCAAATATTGAAAGTGAGAATGACCAGGTCAAGGCAATAATATCCTCATTTCCATCATAATGAAAGATACTCTAGCCTTTGAAGTACCACAATTGATTGGGTCAATTTTTTCATAATCTAAAGGCAATGAATTAAGTATTAGGTTATAGTTAATTTTACATTTGGTCGCTTTAGTTACGTAGCATAAACATGTGGAAATAATTACTAACCTTCACAGAGATTTTTGCTGCTCCTTGGCATACATGATTTGAAGAGCTACCACGGCATTCTAGTTTCTTTGTGATTTGTTCCTCTCGATTGCTGTACAATTTAGGTAATGTTTCCAAAAGTTCACAGTCCAGCCCCGTTTGCTGTGATTCCCATTGGGCTGCAATTCTGAAGAACAGAAAAGGTTATTTCGCATTCCTTTATGATCCACGAAATATTTTAAGTCAATTTTAGTAATATGTTGTTTAGATTAGATTTACCAATAGCGAATTTACCATTAATTAACAAACAACAGCAGAAGTGAACAAATGTGGCTGTTATTGGTGAATATTATGTCAAGAGATGGAATAATAGATTGATGTACACATAAAGGTGAAAACAGCTCGACATATCATCACTCCTCGAGAGACATCATCACTCCAGCATCTGCAGTCCTCACCTCCTCCTATATCATCACTCCTGAGGAACTATTCATCAGTCATTAGCTCTAAGTCATCAAGTGTTGCCAGATACAATTTGATTTGAACCACCAAAAATATCCTTTCCTCAAGCAACAAAAAGACTAATTAATGTGGCTAGTCACTTACTTCGCTTGCTGTCGTAAGATGTTAAGATTTTGTTGAATAAGTTTAATTGCCACCTTTTTGTCTGATAGACTAGCTTCAATAATATCTGGAACAGGAGCTTTCACACGTTGTATGGACAGAGTAGGTGCAGGGACATCATGGGTCTTCAGATTGCTGAAGATTCTGTCTTTTGCTAGAATGGAAAGAAAAACTACAGTCACCATAATGGTTGTGGGAAAAAACCTTGTCATTAGTAGAAGGACCAATTAGTGGTGCCATTATTTTCCACAATTTGGTGAATCATGGCATAGCCTCCCAAGTTTAATTCCCTTGATGAAAACCAGACCTTCACAGTTGTTTCATAAAACCTAGATGTTAGTATCTGTTTTTCATACTGGTGTTGTTTTAAAAATTAAATTCTGCTGTCTGATGTTCAACTTCCTGCTGGTCTGCCAAGTTACAGATGATTTCTATCACAGAAGCATGGTAAAGAAATACATCATCTCGTACATACATCAGCATGTTTTCAATTCTAGCCTTTATTAAATGTATACACTTTACATTTGTTAACATTTTTATTTACAATATAGCATTTTGAAAACTTGCCTGAAAGTGGATTAAAAAAGTTATTCAAATTTGAAGTCCTATATACTGCAGAAGGCTTTTGGTGGAGCTGGATCCAGAGATTCGATGTCTCAGTGAATTCATGCTTAATACGCTCATTATCAACGTATTCAGTCCAAAGATCCTAAATAAACATAAGACAAGTTAAAGGCTTGTAACGACGAGACTGAATTAGGCTAATTTTATTTCATGTCTCTTATTTAATGATTAGGGTTCTTGTGGAGCAGTGATACTGTGCTTGGAGCCAGAAGTCCTTTTCGCTTGATTCTAGAACAAGCCCAGTTGTTCCAGAGGTATGTTATAATCCATCTGAACAGTTTGATTAAAAATAACTTACTTAATGATCTATTTGGGTTAAAGCATGAAGATTTACCTGCTGGTTCTGCATAACCTTTGCCAATCTGTGCGTATCATACTGCACTGGCAGAGAAGGCAGATAAAGATCAGTCTTTTGTAGATTCATATCATCCAGCCAAAAGGCAAAAACATGGAAAAGCCTATTAAAAGAACAATCACTCATTTATGTAGCACCTTCATCCCAGAACAAAATGATTCATACAATTAACTGCTTTAGAGTTGCACGAATTGACATCAAGTGGGTAATCACAGCTCAATCCCTGTGCCAGTAAGATTCCAGAGAAGTAAAATCACTAAATAATCTCTCTCAATCAGATCAATAATCTTGATTTGGTAGATATCAAAGTATTTAAATATACCAACATAAGAACAAGGTATTTATTCCCTTGAACCAGTTCAACAATTGGACTATGATGTAACTCCTTAAAGCCATCTTTGCCTGAATACCTTTGATTAAGAATGAATCTCAGATGTAAAATTGAGCATTTAGTGCTGTTTGTGGAAGACTGTTTCAAAGTTCTACTATACATTGTGTCCAATAAGTGTTTCTTCATTTCTCTTCTGAACAGTTTGGCTCTAATCTATTTTTAAACTCCCCAGCCAGTGAAAAGGAATCCACTCTAAATTCAAAGCAGTTGAAAATTATTTAAGCACCAGACTTATACTTCATCAGTTAGATTGCTTGCTATATTTGCTGGACAGTAAGGTGGACTGGAACATAAAATACACGAGGACTTTTAAAAGGAAAACTCCAAATAAATATTTCAGAGCATATAGAGATTTGCTGTCATAGAACAAAACAACACAGCACAAAATTTAATTACTAACACTTACCAACTGTGCAGCATTGAGTCTTAATAATTACAGAAGCCCAAAACTTCCTTATTACTGCTCTTACGTGATTTGTCATTGCCTCCACCTTCACTGTTGCCTCGGGCACTGCTGATCTTTCCATTTTTGAATGATTTAACAATGAATGTTTTCACAATTTGCCTCAAATTTCTCACTCACTCACACATCTAATAAATGGACCTTTGCTTCATTTGCTCTGTTAGCGATCAGTCATGTTTTGGAGCCTCCATCCATTCCTAATGTATAAATGTTTTAAAAGTTTGTTTACCATAAAAGGCTTGCAATTCCATCTGCGTCTTTTAATTCTATAACCCTCTTTTTTGTGGCCTCAGTTAAGATATAGAGTGGAACTGGTCACATGCTAATAGGGATGTTCTTCTTAAGGCAGTAGCCTACCTGGTCAATTTGTCTACAGGTTCCTGAGCCACAACTGTATACTTTCTTCATTCAGTCATCCCTTAGAATGAACGTGAAGAATTCTGCAAAATTTTAAAGTTGCGTGTGGGTTTCCTCCAAAAGATAAGTAATGGTTATAGTTTTTTGTCATCAGAACATGCCAAGTGATGGTCCTCTTACGACCAGATATTTTTAAATTTACTGTTTTCGCTCTTTTAACGTACTGCTTTGTTTGATGGAACATCAAAAGTTAAGAAAGTTAACTATTATCTTAAGTTCAAAATACGGCAGCTCAGAGGTTAGCACTGCTGCCTCACAGTGCCAGGGACCCTGGTTCAATTCCAGTTTGTGTGGAGTTTGCACATTCTCCCTGTGTCAGCGTGAGTTTCCACTGGGTGCTCTGGTTTCCTCCCATAGTCCAAAGATGTTCAGGTTAGGTGCATTAGTCAGGGGTAAATATAGGCTGGGGGAGTGGGTTTGGGTGGATAACTCTTCAGAGGGTTGGTGTGGATTTGATGGTTCGAAGGGCCTGTTTCCACACTATAGGGATTCTATTTTTCAGTTTTTCCTTGCAATAAACACAAACTGGTGAAATTTAAATATCTTTGCTGTTTGAAATGTTCTGTTGTCATCATGTTTTAATGAATATGTTTAGCCCCTACACCTTCACAAATCTGTAACAGTAAGATACAAATCCATCAAAATCAGTAATCCCACTTGTGACTGCTATTTATCATGTTTCACACACACTCATTTTGGTGGCTCCAGAAATTCCATTGTGTCAAGGGTCTAATAACCAATTTTTAAACTGCTTTTCCAGCTGTGGCCATTGTGCAGCATGCCTATGAAAAGTGTACTTGTGTATTTTCACTGATTGCTCTTCTTGCTACTTTCAGTCATGCATAACTTTCATGTGTAAATATAAATATATGTATAGTAACATTTGTTCTGATGCAGGGTCACTGGGCTCAAACACTAACTTTGTTTTTCTCTCTACAGATGCTACCAGACTTGCTGGTATCTCTAGCAATTTGTGTTTTTATTTCAGTTTTCCAGTATCCACAATTCTTTGTCTATACTTATTGTCTTGGGCTCATTGGATTCAATGAATTATGTGTTAATCATCTGTGCGACAGGATAATGCTCAAACCACAAGGCACATGGTAATATTAAGCAACCTTTTTTCAAAGAAATGTGAACTTATAGTCCATCAAGTAAGGCAATTGAAATTATTAGACATTTTAAATTTCTTTGGTTCAAAAATAATTTCACATTACCAGGGATTGATTACAGTAGCAACTGTGAGAAAGGGAGGAATCGAAAAGGTCGGAGCAACAAGGGGAGAACATTAACTTTAAGAAATGTGGCTTGGAATTGCTGCATGTTCAGTTAAAAGTCAGAAAAATCAAACTCCTGATTCAAACACAACGCTAACCTGCCCATGTGAGGTTTTAAGAAGCAAGAAGTTGGATGGGCAATTAATCTAATTCAAAGAAGCAGACTGCAACTTTAAATATGATAAAGTGAATGTGCCATGTTGTCACACAGCTTTGGAAATTTAACAGCCATCAGCTGGGTTTCTCAAATGCCAGTTAACTCAACAGATTTCTTGAGGCAAAAACATTGGAGATTTGCAGGGTAAGTGCCTCCATACACACCCCCAGATTCCTGCCTGAGCAATCTCTGAGATTACTAATCATCCATCTTATACAAGATCTTCAATCTCCTCTGCACAGTCCTACCAGGTCCTGATCTCCTCAACAGAACCAAGCTCAAACCTTTGTATCCCTCAGAACTGTTGACCTCAAATCCTCCTCTAATACTAGCCCACAAATCTTCCCAATTCCACTAGCTCAAATCTCTAGTGAACATCTATCTCACCTAACCTTAAGCAACTCATGGCCCCTGTCAATCAAACTTAGTCTCTGAGGAGAGAACTAATATCAAATTAGTGGATTCAGTTAAATAATAATCATATACAATATCTTAATACTATTGCAGAACAGCCCAAACAAACTAAGTTAGTTCAGAGTAATCAAATGATATATCAGACATACCATAACCTGACAGAGAAAATACAGAGATGCAACAGACAGGCTAGTAAAACCATCTGTCCTTCTAATCCCCATTTTGGTCTTCTACTTTCTGCATAAATGTTTCTAGATTCAAAATTCAATTTTATTTAATTCATACTATTCAATCCAGGACTGTTATCCTCTCATGGTAAGCTTTGTCTTATGGATTGTACCTCCTACCACATAAATAGATAATGCAGAGATTTTAGCTGTGGGAAATGTTTTCTATTTGTCATGTAATGGCAAAAGTTGCAAGTAAATAAATTGCAGAAGTTATTGTTACCTGAGCAATTCTTTATGAAGCTCTGGAGATGTCATAGATTCAGGCAGATGACTTGCATTGTTCTCATTCAATGTTGAGGCATTGTCTCCATCTTTCCAGACCTTTACAGCCTTACCAGCCGCATGATGAAAATCTGCTATTTCGACAAGGCGCTTTTTCATTTCTTTCAGTAAGTTAGAGTGCGAAGTTGTATAAAAATAATGTTTTCCAATACAGCCACTTACTGGCAAACTGAATAAAAGATAAGCTATTGGAATTTTCTTTCAAGTACAAATATTACAATTAAAATTATACCAAATTATTGAGATTTCATATGCATTGCTTGCTCCAAAAGTGACAGATCTGTACCGCAGAATACTTTTCAGCATTTCAAATCATATCCTCAATTGTTATACATAAGAACTTCTATCATTTTACAATACCAATCAACTGAATTACCCTGCTCTGAAGTAGTCAAAAAGAAAATCTAAATCAGTGGCTCTTCATAAGTCTGATACTGAATTTGCATTTGGTTTCCATTCTCTCGATGTGAAATTGAAGAACAGTGACAATTTTATTCATAGCTGAGAAAAGGGCAATCTGAAGCTGTAAAAAAAGGGACTAGAAACATAACTCTAGGCTGAAGGAGAGCAGCAGACTGCATTTTCTTTATAATTAGGAGCATAGTGCTAGAAAAACACAGCAGGTCAGACAGCATTCAGGGAGCAGGAGAATCAACGTTTCAGGCAAGAGCCCTTCATCAGGAAGCCTCATTGATGAAGGGATCTTGCCTGAAACACTGATTCTCTTGCTCCCTGGATGCTGTCTGACCCGCTGTGCTTTTCCAGCACCACACTCTCGACTCTGATCTTCAGCATCTGCAGTCCTCACTTTCTCCTGCATTTTCTTTATAGTCAGGTCTCTAGTTACAGGAATCAGTGTCAAAGAAAAGACGTTAAATGAGTAGAGCTTCAGGCTACTGATATATATTTTCAAATTTTAAGAACTGTTTTAACATTCCTGAAATGAAATTAAAATGTAGCCAATTTCTGCATGCTACACTTAAGAAATGAAAAGGAGATATGTTTGGCAAGACTTCACTTAATTATTAAAGCATTAATGACAACAGTTACAATAAAATTAAATGGGAAATTTTGCCTCAATAATTTATAAAAGCTGACAAACTAATCAATTACAAATGCTGGCAGCAAGAAGTAAGTTTTTTTAAGAACAGGAAATACACACTTTATCCCAAGTTTTAATTGATTCATTTAATATTTAAATAGACTGTTTGAAATGACTCAGCAAGAAAAGTAACTCAAAAGTGTTAAAAAGTTACCCAAACTCTGGCCCGGGACGATGAAGATAGAGAATGAAGAACTTCTGCCAGATGAGAGGGAGAAGTGGATGATCTGCAGGAGTAGCTAAAGCTTGATGGGCCCAGCGATAGATCATTAGCCGCTGAATGGATGGAACAACTGGCAATTTTAAGTGGCTTTGTGCCTTCTGTAAATAAAATAGACAATGAATGATATAAATTCTCCACTTTTCTAAAATGTAAAAGCACAGGTTGATACTTCAAGGTCTGTAAGACTGGCTTAAAAAAAAAAAGACTCTCTGTTGTGGTAATTTTGTCGTTGAAAAAGTAAAAAATGAGAATAAAATTTGATTTTGTCTTTGATTAAGCATGATCTAAAACTTTTTTTTTAACATAAGTATTTCCTGGTTTCTGGAATGGTATTGCTTGCTTGGGGTGGATGAAAGGTGAGGTGAATGGGGAGGAAGGAAGATGAATGATTATTTAGCTACCTTCTAACACATATCCATTAGATAGTAAATTTTGTAATATTTTGTTCTAAAAGAACTTGAGCAAGGCTGAATTTCCATGCATTATGGGAGACAGAAACTATCTCTAGGAATGAATGCTTATACAGCTCTATTGTAGAGATAAAGGAGTTTCTGTGCTGGTATGCATTCTGGTCAAAGAAAATATCATAACTATGAATCTGGGACTTGAATATTGATTAGGTGGTGCAGTTAATAGTTAAGTGAACTGCAATTGTGGAGCAGCAAGAACAGTGGGTAGTGTGAATATTGGACAGGAGATGAAATCAATTAATTAAGTAACTGCCCTAAACTAGTTCAGTAACTGTCAGACAATAGACTCCTCTGGATCTCAGTTGTATAAATGAGAGATTTAGCTTAGTGTGACAGAAAGGAATTGCTGCCAGTTTGCTGAGTAAGGGATAGAGAGTTCCTTTTTAAAGTAAGTCAGCCTCAAGGAATTCAGGACTTCAAAAGCTGCACAAGAGGGCAGGGTTTTAAAAATCAAAATGACACAGATAATGATAAATTCATTAATCTCTAATCTTCGGTTTATAACTAATACTATAAAAGTAAGCTTAAGTTACAGCAAGCCAACTCAGCCATGTGGACAGTATATCTCGTGGCATTTGGAGAATTGTATACACTTTAGTGGAACTAGATGAATATGTGCAGAAAGTGTTACCACAGGCAGAAATATGAGCTTTGCTTTTGGAAGTTGAGCTGCAACTGGAGTCATTGGTGAATCTTTAAAGCTGAGAGTTGTGTGTCAAAGAGTCATTCAGATGTACAGCACGGAAACAGACCCTTTGGTCCAACTCACCCATGCTGACCAGATATCCTAACTTAAATAGGTCCCATTTGTCAGCACTTGGCCCATATCCCTCTAAATCCTTCCTATTCATAAACCCATCCAGATTGTACCAGCCTCCACCATTTCCTCTGGCAGCTCATTCCATACATGTACCATCTTCTGCGTGAAAAAGGTGCCCCTTAGGTCCCTTTTAAATCTTTCCCCTCTCACTCCAAACCTATGCCCTCTAGTCCTGTACTCCCCCACCTCAGGGAAAAGATCTTGTCTATTTACCGTATCCGTACCCCTCATGTGGGTAGCACTTTCAGAGAGATGGTCACAATGCAGGTAAGGAGCATGCAGGCAGATTGGGAATTGAAGGCTTATATATAGCTTCAATAGGGGCAGATAGGGTGACTGCCAGACAGCCCAACAGAATCTAGCAGCTAGTGCAGGACTCCACTGCACTCATGCCCAAGATTCAGTTTTTTATTATGGATATTGGTGAGGATGATTACTCCTCAGACTAATGCAGCAAGTTCCAGTCTGGTACACCATTGGTGGACTAGCTATACAGGAGGGGGGAGAAAAATAAAGCAGTAGTGATAACAGGTTCATTAATCAGGGAACAGATAAGTATTTCTGTAGCTGTAGATGTGACCCCAGGAATTTAAAAAAATTCTTTCAGGGATGTCTGCAAGGCTGGGCCTCCCCCGTTACCTTCAAGAAGGTGGTGGTGACTGACTTCATGTCTGGCAGGGTCAGCTGACTCTGCAGTCCAGTTGGTCTCAGTACAGATGGCTCAGAGCACCTCAATCTCCAGTTTTGGGTTGCTAAGTCAGTTTGAAATATATCCCAATTGGTACAATGGTAATATCATACAACTTGATAGAGGGTATCCTAAACGTGAAGTCAGGACTTCCGATGCACCTGTAGGAGGCAGACTGGGGAGCATGAGATCAAGTTATTTTCTCCTTTCTGCTGGATCCCTCACCACCTGCCACAGACCCAGTCAAGCTGTTGTGCCCTTTATGACTTGACTAGTAGTGGTGCTACCAAGCTGCTATTGGTGATGGCCACCCAGAATATCTTCTGCATCCTTGCCACCCCCAGTGCTTCTAATCAAACATTCAACATGAATTCATCAATAGGACTGCACAAAACACTATATAGGACAAACAGGAAGACAGCTAACAATCCGCATGCATGAACATCAACTAGTCACGAAACGACACGATCAGCTATCCTTGGTAGCCACACATGCAGACAACAAGCAACATGAATTCGACTGGGACAACACTACTATCATAGGGCAAGCCAGACAGAGAACAGCCAGGGAATTCCTAGAGGCATGGCAATCATCCACAAACTCCATCAACAAACACATCGACCTGGACCCAATATACCAACCACTACAGCGGACAGCTGAAACTGACAACCGGAAGCGGCAGGGACAGACCACTATAAACACCGGAGGAAACATCAAAGAAGCACTTCGCAGGAGGCTCCCAAGCACTGATGATGTCGCCTAGCTAGGGGACGAAACGTTTGCAACAAAAACTTCCAGCTCGGCGAACAGAACCACAACAACGAGCACCCGAGCTACAAATCTTCACACAAATTCATCAATAGTAAATGATAATTATAGCAGGAAATTTTCTTGACCATGTTTGACTTGGTGTTTTCACTCATTAAAGGGTCAGGAGTTAATGTGAGGACACCCAGAGGCAATCCTTCCCAACTATATACTAGTGGATTGCCACCTCGACTAGGTCTGTCCTGATGGTGGGGCAGGACATACCCAGAGACGGTGATGACGGTGGTGTTTGGGACATTGTCTCTAAGATAATACTCTGTGAATATAACCATATCAGGCTGTTGCTCAATTAGTCTGTGTGACTGCTCTCCTAACTTTTCTAATGTCTTCAGATGGTAGTAAGAAGAACTTTGCAGCGTTGACAGGGTCAATTTCACCATTGTCATTTCTGGTACCTAGGCCAACGCTAAGTGGTCTGTTTTCAGCTGTTTGATGCAGTCCACTTCAAAGGGTAGTTAAGAGTCAAATACTTTGCTGGGGTCTGGGGTCACCTGTGGGGCAGATCAGACACAGATGGCATATTTCCTTCATTAAAAGGGCATTGGTGAATCAGATAGATTTTAATGGCAATCAACAATGGTTTTATGGTCATCATCAGAGTTTTAATTTCGTATTTTTTTTACACTAGGATCCCTAAGCATTACCTGGGTGTCTTGCTTACTGGGCCAACAACAATATCACCATTCCACTGCTTCCTGCTAAGGTGGCTATATTGGTATGTTGGCTCCCTGGTATCAATGTTAAAAATGTGTCAGATTGGCTGCAGGACATTTTTGTAGAGGAGGATTATCAGCCTACGGTTGCGGTCTGTGTTGATACCAAAGATATAGGTTGAAAAGGGGATATAGTCCCATAGTCAGAACATAAGGAAGATTAGCAAGCAGGAATTCAAAAGTAGCAATCTCATAGTACCCAGTACCACATCTAAGTGAACACAGAAATAAGAGGATATGGACAGATGAATACATGAATGAAATGATGGTGCAGGAGACAGGGCTTTAATGAAGCATGCAGGTGCAGTAGGTAGTGAAGGCAGCAAATGGTATGTTGGCCTTCATAGTAAGTGGATGAGAGTACAGCAGCAGATATCATGTTGCAATTGTACAGGGTCTTAATGAGACCACATTTGGAGTACTGTATGCAGTTCTGGTCTCCCTATTTGTGAAGGGAGAGAGTGCAACAAGTCTAAGTACAATGGTAATATCATGCAACATGGTAGAGGGTATCCTCAGTGTGAAGACAGGATGTCAGAAGCACCTACAGGAGGCAGACTGGGCAGCATGAGATCTGGTTATGGACAGAGTGCAACAAAGGTTTACCAGAGTGATCCCAAAGATGGCAGGACTGACATATGAACAGAGAGTGGACTGGTTAGGATTATCTTCACTACAATTTATAAGAATGAGGAGACAGGTAATCTTTCAGAAACTAAAAAATTATAATAGTACGAGACAGAGAAAATATAGGAAGGATGCTTGCGATGACTAAGAAGTCCAGAACCAGGGTCACAGTTTAAGAATATGGGGTAGGCCATTTACGATTGAAATGTGGATGAATTTTTTCAGAGACAGGTGGTATTGCTGAGGCACTATATGAATAACTTGTTTCTGTCTTTACCAAGAAAGCAGATGTTATTCAGACCATGGAGACAGGAAAAGGAATCTCAGTTAATCAAGTTCAAAATTGTTAAGGAAGATATTTATTAATGACTTGGATGAGGGGATTGAAGGATGGGTCAGCAAGTTTGCAGACGACACAAAAGCTGGAGGTGTCGTTGACAGTATAGAGGGCTGTTGTAGGCTGCAGCGGGACATTGACAGGATGCAGAGATGGGCTGAGAGGTGGCAGATGGAGTTCAATCTGGATAAATGCGAGGTGATGCATTTTGGAAGGTTGAATTTGAAAGCTGAGTACAGGATTAAGGATAGGATGGATTCGACAATAAAAGCATCGATCTTCGAGTCAAGCTTGGAAAGCATTTCTGCAAGGCTTGCTACTGTTGGTAAGTCCCCCAGGGCAGCTGTGGACGCCTCTGCTGCAGCTGGAGAGTGTGGGGGAGGGGTTCCTGCTTGCTGAGAGCTGCGGGCTCCCTTCCCTTTAGTCATTTTAACTTAGGATTAAGTTGTTTAAATGTAATATTACACAACTAATTGAGTTACTAAACTATTATAAATGATTTGGTGAGCTTGGTAGGGGGTAGGTGACCCACTGTGCCCAAGTCTTGGGAGGAGCACTATAGACTCAGTCTTACTGGGTCGCCGCCATCTTGGATCCCCCATTGGGGACATTTAAGAGACTACTGGACATGCATATGGTCACAGAAATTTGAGGGTGCATACATGAGGATCAGTGGTTGGTACAACATCATGGGCTGAAGGGCCTGTTCTGTGCTGTACTGTTCTATGTTCTATATACTGAATATGTTGTCAACTTAAGAGTTGACAAGGCAACAGGACCAAGTGACAGTCATTCTCAGGTGTTGAAGGATGTGAAAGTACCAAGTGCGGAGATAGAGGCCGTGATGTTTCAGTTTTCTCTGGATTCAGCAGCGGAACCAGAAATGCATACATTAAGCTCCATTGCAAGGAAAAGCTCAGCAATTACAGTCCAGTCAATTTATCTTTCGTAATGGGGTAACTTTTATAAACAATAATTTAGACAGATGTACAGCAAAAGTTATGGAATAAAAAGGACAGTGGCAACAGAAATACAAACTGGCTGGATAAAAAACAAAGTAATATTTCACATACTTTTCAGTTTGGAACAAAATTTGTCATGGAGTACTCCTTGGGTTGGTATTGGGATCCTTGCCTGTCCTAACATATATCAATTATCTACACATGGAGTACAAAGGATAATTTGTCAAATTTAGAATGATAAAATATTTGGGAAAATTATAAACTGTGACGTACACAATGTAGAACTTTAAAACAATATTAATGAGTTTGAGGAGTAGATGGATAGCTGGCAGACATAATTTAATGTTGAGAAGTGAGAGGCAACACATTTTGCTGCAAAAAACAAATAGACTTGGGTGTACATGTGCCTAAATCAATAAAAAGTAGCAGGAGATATAGAGAGTGCAGTTAATAAAGTATACAGTATCTTAGACTTTATTAATAGAGGCATTCAGTATAAAAGTAAGGAGGCTATGCCACGTGCACAATGGGAGACCAGTGAGACCTCAACTGCAGTATTACGTACAATTCTGTGTGGCACATGTCAGGATGATGTGAATGCACTGGAGAACATGCAGGAGAGCTTTACAAGAATGGTAAGTTGAGAATCTGAAAAGAGATTGGCAAAGTTGGGACTGCTTTACTCAAAGAGGAGAAATCCAAGAGAAGATTTTGTTTTCATTTATTCTTGGGATCTGGGCAAGATACCCAGCACTTATTACCCATTCCCAGTTGTCTGTGAGAAGATGCTGATAAGTTGCCTGCTTTAACTGCTTAAATCCATGATAAGACAATCAGATATACGAGCAGAATTCGGCCAATGGAACTATCAAGTTTTTTCTGCCATTCAAACATGGCTGATATGTTTCTCAAACCCATTCTCCTTCGTTCTCGCTGTAATTTTTAATCTGCTTTAATCAAGAATCTATCGCTGTCTTAAATACCCTCAATGATTTGGCCTGCACAGTCCTCTGTGGCAATAGGTTCTACAGGTTCATTCCTCTTCAACTCAGTTCTGAACTGTTGTCCCTTCATTCTGAGGCTTCAATAACGTGCTTCTTATCCTTCTTAACTCCATTGGGTACAGACCCAGAATCTTTAATTGTTCCTCACAGGGCATGCTCTTCATCCCCGGGCTCATTCTTGGATACATCCTTTGGAACCCCTCCAAAAGCAAGACATCCTTCTTTAGATACGGGGCCCAAAACTGCTCGTTATATTCCGAATGTAATCTGACCATAGCCATATACTGCCTTAGCAGTAAATCGCTATTCTTGTATTCAAGCCCTTTTGAAACGAATGTTAACTTTACATTTGCTTTTCTAATTGCCAAGTAAACCTGCATGTTAACCTTAAGAGAGTCCTGAACTAGGATGCCTAAGTCCCTTTGTGCTTCAGATTTCTGAAGCCATTCTCCATTTAGAAAAGAACGTATGCCTATATTCTTGCTACCAAAGTGTATAACATCACACTTTTTCACATTGTATCCCATCTGCCACTTCTTTGCCCACTCCCCTGTCCAGGTTCATCTGCAACCTCCCTGACTCAAAACTACTTGTCCCTCCACCTGTGTGTCATCTGCAAACTTAGCAACACCATCCTCAGTTCCTTTGTCCATATCATTCATGTATCACATGAATAGATATGGTTCCAATATGGGACTCTGTAGAACTCCATGAGTCACCGGCTGCTATTCTGAAAAACACTCCTTTATCCCCACTTTCTGCCTGTCAGCCAATCCTCTATTCATGCCAGTACCTTGTCTCTAACAGAATGGGCTTTTATTTTATTTAGCAGCCTCCTCTGCAGCACCTTGTCAAAGGCCTTCTGGAAATTCAAACAGATCACAGGATTTCCTGTGTCTAACTTGTTCATTACCTCCGCAGAGAATTCCAACAGATTTGTCAGGAATGATCTCTCTTTGATAAAGTCATGTTGATTCAGCCCTATTTTACCATGCTCTTCCAAGTGCTCTGCAATCTCATCCTTAATAATGGACTCTAAATCTTTCCAATGACCAAGGTCAGGCTATAATTTCCTGCATTGACCTCCTTCTTAAACAAGGTGCTACATTTGCCATTTTCCAGTCCTCTGGGGTCATCTCTGACTCTAGTGATTTATGAATGATGACCATTTCTGCATCCACAATTTCAATGAGAGGTAGTGAGTCCATTGGTCTGTGATTTATCAATCTTCTGGCCTTTCAGCTTCCTTCGGCACCTTTTCTTAGTGATGGCCACTACATTCACTTCTGCCCCCAACTCTGTTGAAGTTCTAGTATGCTACTGATGTCTTCCATTATGGAGGGAGTTCCAGGATTTTAACAACGAATAAACAATAGGTAAGGTTGGTAAGTGGCTTGGAGAGAAACTTGCAGGAGGTGGCGTTTGCATTTACCTGCTGCCCTTGTCCTTATCGTTGGTAGTGGGTTTGGAAAATGCTGTCCAAGGTGCCATGGTCAATTTAATCAAATAATCTTGTAAATGGCCCACAGTGCTGCTAATGTGTTCTAATGGTGGAAGAACTGAATGTGGATGTGGTGACAATCAAGCAAGCCTTACTTTGTCCTGCAAGGTCTTGACTTTCTTGAGTGCTGTGTGAGTTATACTCATCCAGGCAAGTGGGAGTCAGTTAGTGAGTTACTAGCTGCAGGATTCCTAGCCCCTAACCTGCGTTTGTAGCCAAAGTACTTACAGAGGTAGTTCAGTTCAGTTTCTCGTCAATGGTAACCCTAGAACATTGATTGTGGAGAAATCTGGTGATGGTAATACCATCGGGTGTTAATGAGGGATGGTTAGATTCTTTTTTATTATTAATGACCATTGCCTAGCACTTGTGTGAATGTTAATTGTGATTCGTCAACTCAAACCTGGTTATTATTCCAAGCCTTGCTGCATCTGAACATGGACTGCAACAGTATGAGTCCAGAATAGTGCTGAACATATTGTAGTCATCAGCGAACATCCTTACTTTCACTCTTGTGATAGATGGAGGCAACTAATGAAGCAGCTGAAGATAGTTGGGCCTACGATACTACCCTGAGGAACTACTGAACAGATGTTCTGGAGAGATTCTCAACCTTCAACAACCACAACCATCTTTCTTTGTGCCAAGTGTGACACCAACTAGTGGATAGCTTTCCCCTGACTCCCACTGACTCAAATTTTGCTGGGATTCCTTGATGCTACATTTGGTCAAATATAGCATTGATTAGTTCACCTGACAAATTCAACTCTTTGACTGAAGCTTTCAAAATCTTGAGGGGTCTGTTTCTACCCGTAAAAGAATCAAGAATGGAAGGGCACAAATGTATTTAAATATGAAAGAAGTGAGTGTGATGTGAGAAAAAAACTCTTTCACAGAGCAAATGGTTCTCATTTGGAATGCACTGCCTGGAAATACAGCGGATGGAGGTTCAAGAAGGCATTCGACAATCATTTGAAAATAAACAATGCATAGGGTTATGGAGAGGACTAGGAGACTGTCACTAAATCGTAATGTTCATTTGGAGAGCCACTACAGATACAATGGGCTGAATGGCCTCATTTTGCATTGCAACAGTTGTGTGGGACACTGGGTTCAATTGCTGCAGAAATGCTGATTATCTTGTCTGTTTAACATTCCATATCTTCCCACTTAGACCTGTTCATGGTGGCCTCCTAAATCTTGGAACTTGTTACAAAAGACATTGTATGAACCCACAAATAATGCAAAACTCAAGGGTCCCAACCTTTATTTGTTGTGGAATTTGTCTTCTAAAGAAATCATGTGAGCTGATTTCACGTGGTCAATTACATGACCTAAAATGCACGAATGACTCAAATAAGTGTTGACAGCTCTACTTTTTCTATATTCTTTCACAGTATATGGCATCACTGGCAAAGTAGCACCAGTTTCCCATCCCTAATTATCTGAGAGATGATTGAAATGAATCTACTTTGTCAACTGTTGCAGAGTCACGCAGAGTGCTCTAGAATTCTGATCCAGTGACAGTGAAAGGAAGTGATCCCAAGGTAGGATGGTGCACGGTTTGCACGGGAATTTAACAAATGGTGATCCTATGCATCTGCTACCCTTTGTCCTTCTCGGTGGTAGAGATTGTGGGTTTAGAAGATGCTGAAGTAGCTGAACTGATTTACTGAAAATCATCCTGTCTACAGCACACATTGTAGTCACTGTGTGTTGATAGTGAATGATGTTAATATTTAAGATGGCGGATGGGGTTCCAATCAAGTAGAGGTAGTCCAGGACACCACAGAATTATTATCGTGCAGAAAGAGGCCGTTCGGCTCATCATACCTACACATGATCAATTTTGTTGAGTGTTGATGGAGCTTACTTATTCAGGCAGGTGAAGAGTATTCCATCATACTGTTGAATTGTGGCTTGCATGTTTTGGGTAGATTTTAAGGTGTCAAGAGATGAGGTGTCTGCCTCAGAGCTTCTGACATGTTCGTGTAGCCACAGTATTTGTATGGCTAGTCCAGTTCAGTTTCTGGTCAATGTAACCCAAAAGACAGCAATGGTGTGAATCACTGGTGGTAATATGATTAAAAGTTAAGAAATGATGATTCTTGTTTGTTGTAGATGGTCATTGCGATGGTGTGTGACATGAACGTGACCTGCCACTTACTCATTCATGCCTGAATATCGTCCAGGTCTTACTACATATGTAAATTGATGCTTCAGTATTTGAGGAGACATAAATGGAATACTGTGCAATCATTAGTAAACACCCACAGTTAAGACCTAATGAAGAAGGGAAGGTAATTGAAGATAACTGGACCTTGGCACAATCCCAGAAAACTCCTGCTACTATGACTTGGAGCTGAGATAACTGGCCTCCAACAACATAGCCATCTTGCTTTGTGCTATGCATGATTAATTAGAGGAGGGGTTTCCCCAATTCCAACTGACTTCAGTTTTGCTCCCAATTGTCTTGATGGCACATTTTCTCCGCTGAGCCTTGATGTCACTCTCACCTTACCTCGAGTTCAGTGTTTTTGGTTTGCATTTGTTCAAGGCTATAATGAAGTCAAGAACTAGGTGACTCTGGCTGAATCCAAACTGAATGTCAGTGAATAAGTATTACTGATTAAAAACCAGGTAACACCTCTATTGATAACACTTTTCATCACTACATTGGTGATCAAGAATAGACTGACAGTGCAGTAATTGACTGGATTGCATTTGCCCTGCTTTTATGGATAGGACATACCTGGATAATACCTCAGACTTTTGGGTTATGCCAGTGTTGCAGTTGTACTGGAAGAACTTGGCTAGGGGAGTGGCATGTCTTAGAACATAAATCTTTGGTACTACATTTGAAATATATCTGGACTCAGCCTTTGCACCATCCAGTGCCTTCAGCTGTATTTTATCACAGATTGAAAGAAATTGGCTGAATACTGGCACCTGTACCTTGGGACCTGCCAGAAAGTCAGTCACTTATGATCTGCTAATAGCCACCTCCTTAGCCCAGCACTTCAAATATTAGCTACAGCACATTACAGAACATAGAAAACATCAGTACAGGAACAGGTCTTTCAGACTCCATTTCTATGCTGACCCATGATGCTATTCTAAAATAATTCCATCTGCCTGCCCATGGTCCAGATCCCTCTATTCCCTACATGTTCTCATGTCTGTCTAAATGCCTCTTAAACCTTGCTATTGTATCTACTTCTACCACCTTCCCTGACAACATGTTTGAGGCACCTACCATTCTCTGTGTAAAAAACTTGCCTTGCACATCTTTGTTAAACTTTCCTCTCTCACCTTAATTCTGTGCCCCTAGTAACTGACATTTCCAACCTGGGAAATAGACTCTGACTATAATCTCTATCCAAGCCCCTCATCATTCAATATACTTTTATCAGGTCACTCCCTCAGCCTCTAACACTTGCAAAAACAATCCAGGTTTGTCCAACCTCTCCTTATAGCTAATATACACCAAACCAGGCAACAACCTGGCAAATCTCTTTTGCACCCTCTCCAAAACCTCCATATCCTTCCTATGGTGTGGGGACCACAACTGCATACAATACTCTAAATGTGGCCTACCAAAGTCTGATACAGCTCCAACACAATTTGCCAAATGTTATATTCAAACCCCTGATTGATGAATGTAAGCATGTTATATGCTTTCTTTACAACTTATCCACTTGTGTTGCCAATTTCAGGGAGCTACAGACTTTCAAGATCTCTCTGCATATCAAAGTTCCTAACAGTTCTGCCTCATTGACAGAAGAGATCCCAAATAGGGTTCTGAAAACCATTACTAGACACACCCTCCCCCATACTCCCAACACAGTTTTGTTGGGATGCCTGGTATTCTGATCCATAACAGCCATCTTTCCTCTCAGTGATTTTTGTAAATATATTAGATTTTACAACAACCTTCCTTAATTAAGTACACTGTAATCCAAATAAATTACAAGAGACAAACAAAAAAGACATCAAATTCCTATCCTGCTGATCACCAGAAGCAGAAACAATTCCAGGTGAGGATGAAAGAAATGCTGTTAGAAGGGCAGCCAATACTGGTATATTTGGCAATTGTAAATGATAAAAGCACCAAATTTATCGATAACCAAATTCACCAATAAAAGTACCTTCCAGTTATCATATTTTATGAAATCATCCTTTTTGGACATGTTATGACACACACCACCATGGTATGTGGGACTTGAATCTGGAACTTCTGTGCCACAATACACATAAAATCAACAGATTTTGGCTAAATTGTACGCATTCACATAAATTAGTCTTCATACTCAATTAGATTGGTCAAGACACGATAAATCACATTATACACAATTAGCTTACATAGAGTTAATACATACCCTTAAGGCTTGATCTGGAGTAACTGATGGTTTATTGATTAATTCAAATTCCACATATCTACGGAGCTGAGAATCTTCTTCGAAGATTGCCTCCATGTTAAATATGATCCAGGAGAACCACACCTATTTAGAAGAAGTTGGTAAAGCATTGTGATACTGAACAGATATCTAACCTCAGTAATTCAGAAAATGAGACTTCTTTTTTTGCTTTGGTACAATAGCTTCTACGTGCATTCGATGCTTAAAAAACAATGAACGCACAAGTACCCAGTTTTTTCACCCATCCTAAATGTTAAACATCAGCAAGTCATTATACTTTAGAAGAACTCTGCCAAGCATTTATCCAATACCTCCTTTCACAGTAATTTTGACTTCAATTGCTGCACTGTTGGAGGCAAGACATTCTCACAGTTCCCATTTTAAAGTCACCCACTGTGTTACATCTGTGTTGTATTACTGTTCATTTTTGCCTTATGGCACCTGGGGCAGAGATGGAACTATTACTTGATGGCAGAAATTTTCTTTATAAATGTAGACATTGTTAAAGAATGGTCGATCACATTATTATAGTTTGTTAATATAGTTGTTAAGGTTGATAGAAAAACATGTGGAAGTGAATGGTCTGATCAGTAGGGAGCAGAGGGCTCTTGTGGAGCGGTCACAGTCTCCCAACCTAAAAGCCAGGAAGAACTGGGTTCAAATCCAACCTTGTCCAGAGGTGTGTAATAACATCTCCGAATAGATTGATTACAAAGATCTCCATCAGGTTTTGGGTCCTCTTCAGGACCCTACACCTGGACCAGGAGGCCCACGTTCAAGTGTCACCTGCTCCAGAGGTAAAAACATCTCTGAATAGAAAACTAGGTTAAATAAAAAAAAACCAAATAGGGAACAGAGGACTCTTGTGATTCAGTACTATTTCTCTTACCTCTGAGCCAGGGGGCCCAAGTTCATGTCCCATCTGCTCCAAAGGTGTGTAATAACATCTCTGAACCGGCTGGTTAGAAAATATCACAAAAGGGAAGTAGCAGGGATGCCAGTTGAGGTGAGGATGATTAGACTGGGCAAGTTTATAAACTCTCCATGAGGATCTGTATCTTGGTTTCTTTCCTGGCTGTGTTGGTGCAAACACCATCTCCAAGTTGTGCAAAGAACATGCACGTGCTCTGACATGATCCGACATCACAGAAGTGATGAACGTGAACATCACAGAATCAATGGACATGTAGGTGGTACCAAAAGTATGAATAATAGAATTCAGAACCCAGAAGTCTGAATCACTTGAATCCCATATTGATGTTGAGTGATGGGGGTCAGAGGGAAGTAGGAGGAGGAGGAAGAGGAGAAACACACATCAGCAGCCTGTGACATCAATCATCCAGAATGGACAGTGGTTGGATGGCCGAACAAGCAAGTGGCGAGAAACAGCAGATAGGCTGAGTGTTGTTGGAGCTGCAAATGGGGAATTTTCCATCATATCCTTGACTTGTGCCATAATCGACAGGATTAGGGGAGTCAGTTGGTGATCTATTTACTGAAGGATTCTCTACCTCTGGCTGGTTCTTGTCGCTACTGTATTGATAAGGCTAGACAAGTTCAGTTTCTGGTCAAATGTAACCCTTGGATGTAGTTAATGGAAGATACAGTGAAAACAATGCCATCGAATGTAATAGGCAATAGCTAGATTCTCTCTTGTGGACATGATCATTGCTTGGCACTTGTGAGACGCAAATGTTGCTTGTCACTTGTCAGCCCAAAGCCCAATGTACAAGTTATTAAAAATATTTAAAGCAGGCTGTCTTGTTAGTGATGTGATTAGAATTTTAATATATCTAATATATATATATATATGTGTATGTGTGTGCGTGTCGTATAGAAAAGGATTTACCTCAGTTGAAGTGGCACTGCCTTCAATAAATGATGGAGTCAAGTTGCCAGCTAACATCCAGCTCATGAAAGAAGTGAACAATCCACGATCACCATGGTATCCAAGGGCACTCTAAACATTTTATTCAAATAAGAATACCTTTTTAGATATTTATAAGAAACAACACATCATATAACTGGATTTATACAACTGTAACAGGCTTCACTATTATAAATAAGAATTGTAAATGAGGAAACAAATTGACACATTATATGGACAGTCCTAAATAAATAATTAATTTTAATACTGTGCCTATTTTGCAATATAAAATGTAAATATGTGTTAAATGTTTTTAAATGAAAATTCTTAACTAGTTTATGGTTTAAATTCTCTTACTGAACAGTGATAAATGAAGAAAGTTTTTCTAATGATATTTGGCTACTCTTTCATCTGCATGAAACCACGTGTATTCCATGTTCAGCTGTACTAACAGTTTTTTGACTAGTTTGAAGGTTTCTGCAAGATACCTTGTGCAGTTGATAAAGGGACTTTTGCAAACAGTCTTCCTGTTGATAAAGAAATGCCACCTTACAAAGGTTATTCATCAAATACAAAACACTTCTGTCTTTGTGCCAAAGTTGTTGGTTTGTCAAGATCCGAGTCCAAAATTCCAGAACAGCAGCTGCTCCAACTCTGTCAGGTTTATTGTTTTCTGAGATGTGAGTCTGTAAACATGAAAGGCAGTTAATTGATTTTTACAGCATCACATCCAAATGCATTAACTATTGTACTTATGTGAACATAAAAAGTAGTTCTCTGAAATACATCATATAAATGTCTTTCATGACCACTACACATGCTAAATCACTTCATGCCGATTAAGCACTTTTGAATAATCATTATAACAACATAAGCAGCTTGGAGACCAATTTTTGCAGAGCAAATTCCAGCCATGTGATAAAGGCCATGTAATCTGTTTTGTATTGCAAAATGAGGAATAAATATTATCCATGATGCTAGGGATAGCTGCCCCATTCTTCTTTGAATGAGTGTCAGGATTTCTGTTATATCCATCTGAGAAGGCAGACCAGTCTACTGTTGAATCTCTCATCTGAAAGTCATTACTTCCCTATTGCATCAGGACTGTACTGGAGTGTCAGCCTCGATCTTTGTGCTCATGTCCTGAAGTGAGACTTGAATTCATACCCTTCTCAACCAAACAGAATGTGCTACCACGTGAGCCATGACTGCACTTTTACTTGAACATTATCTAGCATTCTTTGTAATACTCAATTTTGACACCATCTTATGGAGAACATACAGAAAAAAAACCTTGAAATTAAAAATTATATTTTGAACCATGTGAAACCTCAGACACCTTAAAGCTAATTCTAGGCAGTTCAAATGATATTTTTAAACCAAATGATTCTTAAAGGTCTGATCTAATTTTTTTTTATTTGTACACAAGATGTAGGAGTCACTCGCTGGGCCAGCATTTATTACCTACCCCTGCTTCCCCATTTACTGCAAGAGTCCACACTTTCAATAAATGCTCAGGGATGCCATCTGGGAAGAAGAAAAATCCAGGAACGCCTTAAAGAAAAGTCAGTTTGATCTTCTGTTGTCTAGTATATCATTATTTAATGCCAGGGAAGTATTTGCCAGCTAATGAGTATGATCTTATTTGCTAAACAATTAAGATTCTCATTATAACTTGTTACATGTGTGTTTAAAGTAATTGAAACTTAAAAGATAGACTTTTGCTTTTGGAGTCCAAATTAAGTAAATGCAAAAATCTGGAAAAACCTAATGATGCGCTGAAAAATTTAGAGAGTAAGAAGCTGATTTTCAAACTGAAGATCTACTCAGAATAAAACATGAGAGGTTAGGATATGTAGAGTAAGAGGGATAAAAGTTTCATGTGGATCACGTGAAACTATTAAGATTTGTTTATAAATTAGTACATCCAAATACAAGTACTTCTTAGAATACAGTAGTAGCAACTAGTCTAAGTGGAAAGAAACCAGACTTTGGATGGAGCTATCCCCAGAACTGAATAAATATCCTGAAGTAGCCAGATTCACCCACCTTGGCACAGTAGGATCTGTTTGCAAGAGATTAAGTAGAAATACTGTCAAAGCTGTCAGGTGACTGTAGATGTCTACGGGATACAGGCATTACTGATCAATTGACTACCCATTCCTATCTATTCTCAAAGATAATGGCAAAAGTCCATCTCCTTCTTCTGCCTCAATTCATGTGGTGAACGTAGAATGCTATTAGGGTAATAAATTACTGATCCAAGTTAGGATGGTTGTGTGCCTTGGAGGAGACTTTTGAGGGAGAAAATACCCAAGGTCCTATATCTTCTTCCTCAGTGGTGCAAGCTGTAGTTTGAGAAGGTTATTAATTCTTCCATGGATGTGGAAGTTATTAATTCTTCCATGGATTGGTAGAGTCCTTGGCCTTTTGTCACCTAATCCTCAATGCCCTCAAACTGTCTGGCTTACTGGACAACAAGTTAACAAGATATGATGGCTCAGATCCTGGCCACACCAAGGCTGACTGGCAGATGTCCTTCCCTAAAGAATAATTAGTTTACCAGACAGGATTTTATAACACTCAACGATAGTGGTCACAGTCACCATCACTGAGACTAACTTTATAATCCAGATTTATGAAATGAATTTAAATTTCCCCAGCTGCCCAGGGTTTGTGTACTTCCCCAGAGGATTAGCCTAAACCTCTGGATTACTAGCCTAGTGACTGCCATAAGACCATAAGACATAGGAGCGGAAGTAAGGCCAGTCGGCCCATCGAGTCCACTCCACCATTCAATCATGGCTGATGGGCATTTCAACTCCACTTACCCGCATTCTCCCCGTAGCCCTTAATTCCTTGTGACATCAAGAATTTATCAATTTCTGCCTTGAAGACATTTAGCGTCCCAGCCTCCACTGCACTCTGTGGCAATGAATTCCACAGGCCCACCACTCTCTGGCTGAAGAAATGTCTCCGCATTTCTGTTCCGAATATACCCCCTCTAATTCTAAGGCTGTGTCCACGGGTCCTAGTCTTCTCGCCTAATGGAAACAATTTCCTAGTATCCACCCTCCACAAGCCATGTATTATCTTGTAAGTTTCTATTAGATCTCCCCTTAATCTTCTAAACTCCAATGAATACAATCCCAGGATCCTCAGCCGTTCCTCATATGTTAGACCTACCGTTCCAGGGATCATCCGTGTGAATCTCTGCTGGACACGCTCCAGTGCCAGTATGTCCTTCCTGAGGTGTGGGGACCAAAACTGGACACAGTACTCCAAATGGGGCCTAACCAGAGCTTTATAAAGTCTCAGTAGCATAACAGTGCTTTTATATTCCAACCCTCTTGAGATAATTGACAACATTGCATTCGCTTTCTTAATCACGGACTCAACCTGCATGTTTACCTTTAGAGAATCCTCAACTAGCACTCCCGGATCCTCTGTACTTTGGCTTTACGAATTTTCTCACCGTTTAGAAAGTAGTCCATGCTTGTATTCTTTTTTCCAAAGTGCAAGACCTCGCATTTGCTCACATTGAATTCCATCAGCCATTTCCTGGACCACTCTTCCAAACTGTCTAGATCCTTCTGCAGCCTCTCCACTTCCTCAGTACTACCTGCCCGTCCACCTAACTTTGTATCATCGGCAAACTTCGCTAGAATGCCCCCAGTCCCTTCATCCAGATCATTAATATATAATGTGAACATCTGCGGCCCCAACACTGAACCCTGCGGGACACCGCTTGTCACCGGCTGCCATTCCGAAAAAGAACCTTTTATCCCAACTCTCTGCCTTCTGTCAGACAACCAATCCTCAATCCATACCAGTAGCTCACCTCGAACACCATGGGTCCTCACCTTGCTCAGCAGCCTCCCTTGTGGCACCTTATCAAAGGCCTTTTGTCAGTCTTGGTAGATAACATCCACTGGGTTTCCCTGGTCTAACCAACTTGTCACCTCTTCAAAGAACTCCAACAGGTTTGTCAGGCACGACCTCCCCTTACTAAATCCATGTTCTAATCCGACCCTGCTCTTCCATTATACCAACATCTCTCCAGTTTCTTTATTTGAGGAAGACCTGTTTCAAAGTTGCTGCAGTATATTTTGTAGCTGATACAACCTGAAGTTTATTGCAGTGTGGTGAAGGGATGTAATGCTTAACATTGAGGAATGGGTGCTGATCAAGCCGGCTACTTTGGCCTGGCTGGCATCAAACTTCAAATGCCTTTGGAGCTGCAGTACACCAGGAAAATTGAGCACAGAATGCCGAGCTTCTAACCTGTTGTAGCCATGGCATTTCTTGTTCAAAGATCTCAAATGTTCAGCTACACAAGAAATCTAACTATGAAATAGTGACTTAAGTGATTTTCCACAATGCATGTAAAGTTATTCATTATTAAGTAACATCCAGCTGATATTGTGTTAACAATAGATCTTGTTCAATTGGGATAAATGCTTTATAACAGTGCAGCTGGAATAGAATCACACATAGAAGTCAGCAGCAATGACCATCCTAAGAAAGGTGACCAGAAAGATTAGTGATCTCTGGTGTGGATTTTCTCTTTCCTGACAGTTGTATAATTTGGTATAGATCAAAGTGGTTGTTCTAGCTATAGTAATGGCATCAAGCAATCAATCACACTGAAGTATTCTCTCACACACAAAACCAGGTTAACTAATCTGTTTAATCTCCATTTTAAATTTCATGGCGAGTGAAACAAATGATCAGGATGTAGCAGTAGTATGAAAGTTGAAGGTGAAATGTCAAACATTTAAAAAAATGAATATTTATAAACAAAATGGATAAATCTGACAATCTACAAATATAGTATTCATTTTCCACAGCCAGAGAGGTTTCTCAATGGTGATAATGAACTTATTAAAAACCTAATTATATGGCAAGGTTTTCATTTCAGCAGCTCTGTTTCTTGCTGGGTATGGTTGTATCCCTTGATGGTAAAATCTGCTTGTTCAAAAGGTTCTACTGCAAGACTAATCATGTGGAAGAGCAATTTCTTATTGGCTTAGTAATTTCTAAATAACTGCAGTCTGAGGGGGGATCCTTTGGAGAACTGGTAGCAACTTTTGATTTCTGTGTTTAATTGTACTTCTGTCCTTTTCAGAGGAGAAATGATGGTAAGCACAGGCAGTTTTGAGGCTAATCTAATCCTGGCTGATTACTGGTTAAAAGTGGCAGTGTTTGCATCTGTGGCAACATGTGACACAAGTACATTACAACAATGATGACACTTCGGAAAACATTTTGAGACATTCTGATGCCAGTGAAGGGTACTACATGAATGCGAGTCAATGTTCTTGGTTTGATAATTTCTTGTATCAATCCTTCATGAGCATTATCTAATTAACTATACCTGGATCATGCTGTTTAACAATTTAATGTTTTCTCCATAGCTGATGCCAGTCAAATGTTGTGCTACTTTCTGGGTCACTTGCTGAGTCATTCCCTGAAGTATACCACTATCAGTCTGCAGAAAAAGCTGCATATACATTAAAAACCTGAAGTAGAGGAAGAAAGAAAGAAAGAGTGAGTTTTTAAATTTGCTTAATATTAAATTTCCTCATCATAATTCAAAACTACATTTGGTGTTGAGACAGAACATAACAGATATTGTTAGTAAACAGTAATACAGAGGTTTTAGAAACTGAGAATAATCATTACTAGGGAAAATGTACAGTGCAAACTTTTGAGATCGAAGACAGACAAATCGCCAGGTCCTGATGGTCTAAATCCAAGTATCTTAATGGAAGTGGCAGCATAGAGAGTGGATTCATTGTTTATAGCATTCCAAAATTCCCTGGATATGAGAAAGGTTACAGTGGATTGGAGAAGTATTTGTGTAACACCCTTATTCAAAAAGGAGGAAGACAAGAAGTGGGAAAACTGTAGACAATTGAGATTAATAAGTATGGTTGGGAAACTGTTAGAATCCATTGTTAAGGAGGTTATAAAAGCACTTTGGAAAGTCAAAACACAATGTACCATGGTTTTATGAAGGATAAATCATATTTGACTAATTTGCCTAGAGTTTTTTCGAAGATATACAAGAAAGGTGAATAATGGGGATCCTGTAGATGTAATATATCTGGACTTCAGGAGGCATTGGATGTTACACAAAAGACTAATACACAAGGTTAAGATCACACATGGTTAGGGATAATTTGTTAGTGGTGCTGTTACATGACGAGTATGGGGAGCTGTTGAAAAGACCCAGGGAAGGATGTACTTTGTTCAACCCCACTTTTGAGTTCTCCTCCACCCCCCCACCCCAACTTTATGCTACCAACGTCACTCCCCACAGGTGTCCCTTCATGATTCCTCTTCATTCAGGCCTCACCATACAACCCCAGACCCCCAGCTGTGTGGGCAGCTGCCACACCTCAATTTGGGGAACCGCCTTCCCCATTTGGACTGAAATGAAGACATAATGCTCAGACAGAGTTAGGCTCCCCAATAATGAGTATTAGCAGACAGCCCCTCCTTTAAAATGAAAAGTGAGAAATTGAGGAAGCAAAAAGAACTATTGGAGATGAATCCTGTGGTCTGAATGTGCTAGTTTAGACAAAAATTAAAAAACTTTCATAACATTAAAACAATTTGAGTGATTTGTGATAGTCTAATTCTTTCAGAATTAATTAGTTAATAAATATCAAGCAATTTTGTGACCTTAATCTTCACTGATAAATATAACTTTTAAAAATGTAATTTAACAGTCAGGTTGCATCATTCAAATCTAGGTGATGATAAATATGACTCAAATAAGAATTTAATTCAAAATTGTTAACAAGTGCATTGAAAAGCGTATCAAGGAAATGTAACATCCAAAGTCAGTATGATGCACACAAACTATACTCTAACTTTAGCAAATAGTTGTTCTGTCTTTCAACACTGAGAAACTTTAAAGCATTTTGTTATTTGTTGTGGAATCGTAAGCCATTACTCTCAACAAGTATATTCTAAAGAAGAATAGGAGAGTTTTATTTTTGAAGCAGAATGTAAGTTAGCTTCTACTTAACTGCTCATTTTTCAGAAGATAATATTGGCATCGGTAGAAGAGTGGCAAGATCTTATCCAACACGTGGACTACTGCTTTAAGATGTTTTGACTGCACAAGTACACCCAGCAAAGGTATTCCTTCAGAGCAGAACTTGTCAATGCTAAAAGATATTTTAAAACATGAGCAGATTCAGACAATCATAATACGGACTTTATATCTTTAATTAAAACCTGTAAGCATTTAAGCTGCTTTATGGGCTACAGCACGCAACAATTAATAGAGGATTCCAGGAGAAAATGCCATGAAATATGTTAACATATTGCCATGGAGATGAAGGCCATGGCACAATATTTTTCCCTGTCACACTAAAATATAAAGAGGAGTTACTTGTCATTTGAACGTGTCTCAATTATGACTATTAATTTTCAACTTTCACAGTATGCAAATGTATAAAAGGATGCTACAGCTACATCTTTCCAAATGTAGCTGACTCACGGTTTAGAAAACAACATTATTTAACTAAGAACCAAGTAATAAAATAGAGATGCAGGGCAAGGTTTTGTGTTGTACCCTGCATTTGGGAGCTGTAGATCACAGTGACCACTTCTGCAGTAAGCTTTGGTTGCTTGAAGAACTCCTGTTCAGAGTTGATGATCTGCAGTCTGAGCTTCAAACCAGAGTGCTGTGTTTCAGGAGACAGTCACACCCCTCAGAATAATTACCTCAAATTTAGTCAGTGGTAAGGGACAGAAGGGTGCATCAACAAGGAGTCCAGGAGGTCATGCTGAAGAGGCCCGAGTCCTTGAGCTTGTCGAACAGATTTAAGACTTTTGGTCCTTAAATGGACGAGAGAAGGGATTGTAGGGAAGATGTGCAAATTGATCATAGCACCATGGTATGGAGAACCATTCAAGAGTGTTGTCACCTTGGGGTGGTATGGTGGCACAGTGGTTAGCACTGCTGCCTTATAGCACTAGGGACCCAGGTTCAATTCCCATCTTGGTGACTGTCTGTATGGAGTTTGCACATTCTCCCCATGTCTGCATGGGTTTCTTCCAGATGCTCCAGCTTCCTCCCACAATCCAAAGATGCGCAGGTCAGGTGAACTGGCCATGCTAAATTGCCCACACTGTTCAGGGATTTGTAAATTAGTTGCGTTAGTCAGAGGTAAGTGCAGGGTAGGGGAATGAGTTTGGGTGGATTACCCTTTGGAGGGTCAGTGTGGAATTGTTGGGCCCAATGGCCTGTTTCCACAGTATACGGATTCTATGAAGTGGGGAGAAAAGAGAAATTATGTTGTAATTGGGGATAGTATAGTTTGGGGTATAGTTCCCATTTCTCTGTGGCCAAGATTGAGAGTCTTGAGTGCTGCCTGCCTGGTGCTCAGGTTAAGAATGTCTCATCTGGGCTGCAGAGGAACAGAGTCGAAGGGGAAAGATCCAGTCGCTATGGTCCACATAGATACCAATAATATGACAGAAAGAGGAAAGAGACTAAACTAATCATTGACATTTAGAAGAATGAGAGGTGATCTCATTGAAACATAAGATTTTTAAGGGGGTTGACAGGATAAATGCTGAAAAAATGTTTCCCTGCATTGGAGAGTTTAGGACCAGCGAGTATAGTCTCAGAATAAAAGGGTGCCACTCTATGACGGAGATGAGGAGGAATTTCTTCCCTCAAAGAGTTAAGTGTCTTTGGAACTCCTTGCCACAGAGAGCTGTGGGGGCACAGTACTTGCGTATATCTAAGGCTGAGATCGACTGATTCTTGATCAGTGGGGGAAATCAAAGGTTATGGAGGAAGGACAGGAAAGTGGACATGAGGAATGTTGAATCAGCCATGATCCTATTGAATTGTTCAGCAGACCTGAGGGGCTGAACAGCCTACTCCTGTTCCTATTTCTTACGGTCTTTATTTAAATGTTCTAAAAAGCTGTATAGTAAGAATTATTGCCCTGATTGACATATATATGTGGACAGGCACATGGAGAGCAGTGAGTTGAGGGGTGCGTAGGTTAAGTTACTATTTTTTACATTAGGATTAAACCTCGGCACAACATCGTGGGCCAAAGGGCCTGTTCTGTGCTGTACTTTTCTATATACTATTTATTGGATACTGTGTACAATGCGAGAGGATAATATCATATCCAGTTTTAACAGCATCCATGATCAACATCTTGCTGCCCAGATTCACACATGTAGAGTTTCAAACTCCAGCACAGATTCTTGACTTTGGAGTAGGAGCAGCAAGGCGAACAAAACTAAGGTGATGGTCATCAGTGACCTTCACTCCATTTTAAGGTCAGAATTTAGCATGTCAGCTGGGAAGTGTAAATTGCTTAGCACCATCTGCGTTTTCGTACATTTAAGCAGTGTCCATAATCTAGTAAAACCTGGACAACATTTGGGCTTGGGCTGATTTATGACAAGTTACATTTGTGCTCCACAAGTACCAAGCAATGACTTGAAAATATATTGTTATTCCTTTACTGTTGTCAGGTCATATTCCTGAATCTCCCTTCCTTACAGCACTGGTTCAACAATATCCTTTAGGGAAGAAAATGTGCCATCCTTATAATGCTTGGCAATATTTGACTCCAGACCACAGGAAAGTGTTTGATTCTTAACTGCCCTCAGGGTAATGACGAACGACACAGCAAATTCTGGTCTAGCCAGAGATGCCCAAATCCCACAAACAAATAAAAAACAAACATCAACTTGCTGCGGTTCAAAAAAAGCAACTTACCATCAGCTCTCAAGGACCTATTAAGAATGGTTAATAAATACTAAATCTTATCCCATGGAAAGAAAAAAGAAACTCTGCACAAATAATTCCCCAATGTCAAACAACGTGACAATATTATTGGCAAGAGAAAATAACTGAAGACAAGTTCAGCGTTGTTGTATTACATAACCCAAAGGTGAAACAGGAGACCTGGAAGCCTTCAAAAGGAACTGTTTCTTGACCGCCCCCTTTTGATTGATATAGGGGTTGGATTTGCTGGAAAATTATTCAATTAAACCTGTTGGACTATAACCTGGTGTTGTGTGATTTTTAACTTTGTGCACCCCAGTCCAACACTGGCATCTCCGAATCATTATTCAAAAACGTTAACACTTCTTTACAGTAACCTCTTTTTTTTCAAAGATGCATAGCTAATCTTACTCTTGAACATGACATATACTATTCACATCATACCTGTGACCTATTGATGTCATTGATAATGCAAGATAACAACCAATAGGAATGCCACCTTTCACAGCTTTAGAAAGAGGATGGAAGTTAGGCGACTCATTCAATTCAGGCGCAGTAAAAGAGCTGTTAAATGGTGACTGATCCTGGGTACTGCAGGGTTGATTATTGCACAACTTCAGCCGAACAACCAATTCCCATGCCCAATGATTAAATAATGCCTCAGGAGTCTGATTCAGGCGAACAACATTAGCCAAATATGACACCTATAATTAAAAGATCAAAAGTGTTAATATGTAGTAGCAATACAATTCAAATGTTTAATTAGCACAAGATTATTACCAAGCAAAAGTTTGGCTCACTGCATTACAAATGACTGAAGTATATGGCAAAGTTTTAATATCATTATGTTAGGAATAATATGGTGACACTTCTTCATTTTATTTAAAAGAATTTCTTGATCCTCAATAATGTCAATACAAAAGACTTTGCACAAATGTCCCAAGGTGCCTAGTAATACAAATGTCAGTCTTTAACCATTTTGATTCATTCCATTTGATATCAAGTTGGCTGAGTGCATTTGATACGGAAACATCAATGGGGCGCTTACACCATCCTAGATGTTGTGCAGAAGATTCCAAACCTAGTTGTGCTAGTAGCCATGATATTCCAGTATAACTACAAAAAACAGGCTGTTAGTGTGGGAATTGCTCATGTACAACCAGTCCACAAATAAAAGGACAAATTCAACCACTCTCTGTTCACTTCACTCTGTCTAATCTCAAGTATCAGCAAAATGACAAAAAGTGTAATTGACTATTATGATCCATGATTTCCAGGATTGTTATGGAAATATTAACATTTATTCATGAGCACAGATAAAAATTTGAAATTTGGAAACCAGGTTTAAACCCAGCTGGACTCTGCAATTACAAACTGCAGAGCAGGAACAAACAGCATTCATGCAGCCTGGCCTTGGACAACCAACTTCATGTCAAAATCAGACAGGCCTTGAACTGCCTGACCAGGTGCTAACTGTTTCAGAGAGAATGTTCTTTCTACGTCCAGTGAACCTGCTTTGTTAGAAGAATGTTACGCAGACTTGGTGGCACCCAGTTTAAGGCCATGCTTTGCGATCTACAAATATGGAAGATAATCATTTCATTGAATCCTCTTGCTCCTGCCCATGTTAGTATTGGACACAGGCCACAATATCTTCCTGAAGAAGGGCTAATGCCCGAAACGTCGATTCTCCTGTTCCCTAGATGCTGCCTGACCTGCTGCGCTTTTCCAGCAACACATTTCCATCTCTGATCTCCAGCATCTGCAGACCTCACTTTCTCCACAATATCTTCAAGAGCATGAAGAGGGAGATAAAAGGTGCAGCTTTGAGCCTCAGCATTCTGCTTTTGCATCCTCAATGACAGCATCTCCAAAGAGCACCTTTGACTGGCAGCCGAGTTACACTGCATCCATCTATTTCAGTCTTAGCACTTGGCTCACAAAGCACCCTGTGTTGTTGCATTCTTTAATGCTGACATCCATATACAGAGGAACCTCGATTATTCGAATACCAATTATCCGAATGAGATCTCGAGGTCCCGATAGAAACATTACATCAAAGATGTGTTTCCAACAGTGATCGCGTCTTTTGTTTACAGTGATTAAACAGGCACCATCTTCAAATGACTGACCTCCCGCCCTCTCTCTCTCTCCACACTTTCCCTGGAGGTCTATAGAGGGGTGTACTCTTCACCTCCGCAACCACTCCCCCCCTTTTCCCAGATAATCTCTTCAACATTGTCCTGTACAGGGCAAACATGAAATGTATCAAAAAGTTGCAGTAAAACGTTGTGTGTGTGTGTGCTATTTAGAGACTTACCGTACAAAGGCAGCTGTAGCAGCAGCAGCCTTGTTGTTGGTGTACAGTCTGGCTGCCCCGGAGAGGGGGTGGGGGGTGGTGTTGGATGGGGTTTGGGGGGGGTGGGGTCTCATGCGCTGTGATGCTGCCTTATCTTCTGAACAGGGAGCAGACTTTTGAAACTCCGAGCCCCAGAGGAAAAGCATTTAAATCGATTAACCGAATATTTGATTATTCAAACGAAATAGTGCCGCCCATCTTGTTCAGATAATCGAGGTTCCCCTGTACTTATTTTGAAATAATATGCAGATTAACAAAACTGCATTTCTCACATCTGACAGGCATTACAGTCAGCATATGCAGTCACTTCTTTATTTAGGCATTTTATTTGATAACTTTTATAATAAAAATATGCAAAAATATTTTGGAATATTTCACACATACTATTTCATAACATTGTTCAACTCGTGGGATTCTTGCATGTGTTACCTGTTTTATACTTTCAGAGATGAATCCACTGTAAGGCTTATCAGTGAGGTACTTCTGATATACTTCCAGAACCATCAATGCTACTTCTGTGTGAAGGGAAGCATCAAGTGCAAGGGTTGATTGCTATAAAATAAAACAAAATAGTACTTCAGAGATATTACTCTGTGTCAAAACACCTTAATCTGCATAACAGTTTTAAAATTTTCAGGTAAAATGTTTCTTTAATGATCTAACAAAATTACTTTTCATTACTTTTTGTAATTGTGTCCTATTTTTGGAGTATACTTTGAATTAGTATACTTTTTATTCCCAGAAAGGTCCCTTGTAATTCTATTTTAGTGTAGTTTGGATCCAATATACCCAGGACCAGATTGCCTATATCCTAGGGTCTTAAAGGAAGTGGCAGCAGAAATAATCCGTAACTTAAAATATTCTAAAATTGCCAGAAAGGTTCCAGCATATTGAAAAATGCTAATGCAACACATTTATTCAAAAGAGAGGGAAGCAGAAAGTAGGAAACCGCAGACCAGTTATTTAACGTGTCATGGTAAATTATTCGAATTCATTATTATGGAAATAATAACAGGACATTTAGAAAGTCAAAATACAATCCATCAGAATTAGCATGGTTTTATGAAGGATAAATCATAACGACTAAGTTGCTTTGAAGATATAATAAGCAATATGGATAATGCGGATCCTGTGGATTTGTAAATCTGGACTTCTAGAAGGCATTCGATCAGGTGCCACATAGAAGATTGATACAATAAGTTAAGATCACATGCAGTTGGAAGCAATTTATTACCTTGGATACAGCATCAGCTAACGAACAGAAGGCAGAGAGTGAGATAAATGGGTCTTTTTCCAGTTGGTAAGATGTAACTAGTGGGGTGTCACACGGTTCAATCCTTGGGCCCAAACTACGTACAATCTATATTAATGATTTTGTTGCGGGGATAGATTTGTAGATGACACTAAAATAGGTGGGAAAATAAGGTGCAATGAAGAAATAAGAAATTTACAAATGGATATGGATAGGTTTAGGAAATGGGCCAAAATTTGGCAGATGAAGTCTAAAGTGGATAAGTGTGAGGTTATCCATTTTCATTGGAAGAATAGAAAGGCAATTTATTATCCAAAGAGAGACAAACTCCCGCGAGTTTCAGTGCAGATAGATCTGAATGTCCTTATGCATGAATTGCAGAAAACAGGTAGTTCTCCTATAATGCTGTAGTTGCATTCCAGCGAAATCTCACTTAATACAAAATTAAGTAATATAAATAATGGGGCCTATGGGAAAAGTGGGGCTGGGGCAGACGAGCAAAAAATATCACTTACGATAGCTTAAAAATCACCCAAAAGTCTAGCGCAAAGTGTAGTGCAGCCTGAATGAAGGTTGAAGTCATATTTATTAATTAAACAAAAGTAAACATAACATAGTACATTTAAAAAATGTAAGAAAACTCTTCTCTTCAGTACCTCTCACACAAAGCTGCTCTGATGGCAGCTGACATTGGGGCATGCGCAGAATGGCATGATGACCAGTGCTAACATCAAGCATGCGCAGAATGGCGCAGACACTTCAGCATATGTGCAGTACAGCACGAAGGCTGGAACTGATGTTGTGCATGTGTGGAACAGCATGGACACTGGTGTATGCGCAGAACAGCACTAAGATTTAGGCATGGACATTGGCGCATTTGCAGAATGAAGCGTGCAAATCAATCCCTTATCATCTCTGTTGGGAAAGTGTTAGAATCAATTATCAAGAAAGCAATATCAGGACATTTGGAAAGTCAAAACACTAAACATCAGAATCAGCATGATTTTAGAAAGGCAAATCATGTTTGACTAATTTGCAAGAGTTCTTCGGAGATGTAACCAGCGAAGTGCATAATGGGGATCCTATAGATGTAATATATCTGGACTTCCAGAAGGCGTTTGATAAGGTGCCATACAAAAAGTTAATTCAGAAGGTTAGATCCTATGGGATTAGGGGTAATTTATTAGCTTGGATAGGTGACTGGCTGATTGACAGAAGACAGAGTGTTAAGATAAATAGGATACTTTCTGGATGATAACAAGTAATTAGTTGGTTGCCACAGGGTTCGGTCCTTGGGTTCCAGCTGTTTACAATCTACATAATGACTTGGATACAGGGATCAAAGGCTCAATAGCCAGATTTGTGGATAACGCAAAAATAGGTGGGATGGTAAATTGCAATGAAGAAATAAGAACCTTACAAATGGATATAGATAGGTTAGGAGAGTGAGTCAAAATGTGGCAGATGGGGTTGAATGTGGATAAGTGTGAGGTCATGGATTTAGGTCAGAAAAACAGAACAGTGACCTATTATCTAAATGGAGGGATACTTCGGAGTACTCAATTTCAGAGAGATCTCGGTATCCTCATTCATGAGTCACAGAAAACTAGCATGCAGGTACAGCAGATAAATAAAGCGAATGGAATGTTGGCTTTTATAGTTAAAGGTAAGGAAGTATTGTTGCAACTATACAGGCATTGGTGAGACCACCTTGGAGTATTGTGCACAATTTTGGTCCCCTTATTTGAGGAAAGATGTAGAGACATTGGAGGCAGTTTAGAACTAGATTGATTCCAGAGATGAGGGGTTTGTCATATGAAAAGAGATTGAAGTATTTAGGCCTATACTCTGTAGAATTCAGAAGAATGAGGGGTGATCAAACTGAGTTATTCAAGATGATAAAAGGTGTGGATGAAATAGACGAGGAGTGGATGCTTCCTCTTGTGGGGCATTATAGGATGAGAGGTCAGAGTCTTAGGATAAGGGGTTGCAAATTTAAACAGAGTTGAGGAGAAACTACTTTTTCCAAAGGGTTGTGAATTTGTGGAATTTGCCATTCCAAAGTATGCTAGATGCTGGATCAGCGAGTAGATTTAAGGAGGTGGTGACAGATTTTTAATTGATATGGGTTATGGGGAGAAGGCAGAAAAATGGGGGTGAGGAGCATATTAGCCATGGTTGAATTGCTGATCCGACTTGATGGGCCAAATGGCCTAATTCTGCTCCTCTATCTTCTGAACTTATGAAACTCTGGAGTTTAGGAGGATGCTTTGTTATGTAGGGCAATCTAGAATGAGATGTCATAGTCTTAGGATAAGGGAGTTTTAAAACAGAGATGAGAAGAAATTACTTTGATGCTGGAACAGGAGTAAATTTGAGGAGGAGATAGACTTTTACTTCGTAATGGGTTGAAGGGTTATGAATGGTGGGCAGGAGAGTGGATTTGAGGCTGAATTGAGATCAGCCACGATTGTATCAAATGGTGGAGCAGGCTGAACTGCTGAACCCTGCTTCTAGTTCTCATATTCTAATGTTAATGCTCCTTTTCTTAGTATATAAGTAGGAGAGAAGTAGCTGAGGGTAATTCATTAGATGCAATTTGCTTGAGTTTTTCATCTAGAAAAATAGTATTAGGGCTCATGGAATAGGAAACAAAATAGAGTAGATATTTAAGAATTGTTGCGTGGAGTCCAAGGAGATAGGGGAAGTGCTAAATGAATATTTTTCGTCAGTATTCACACTTGAAAAAGACAATGTTGTTGAGGAGAATACTGAGACACAGGTTACTAGATTAGACAGGATTGAGGTTCACAAGGAGGTGGTGTTAGCAATTCTGGGAAGTACGAAAATAGATAAGTCTCCTGGGCCGGGTGGAATTTATCCTAGGATTCTTTGGGATGCCAGGGAGGAGATTGTAGAGCCTTTGGCTTTGAGCTTTGTGTCGTCATTGTGTACACAAATAGTGCCAGAAAACTGGGGGATAGCAAATGTTGCCCCCTTGTTCAAGGAGGCAAGTAGAGACAACTCTGGTAATTACAGACTTACTTCAGGTGTGGGTTAAGTATTGGAAAAGGTTATGAGATAGGATTTATAATCATCTAGAAAGGAATAAGTTATTTAGGAATAGTCAACACAGTTTTGTGAAGGGTAGGTCGTGCCTCACAAACCTTATTGAGTTCTTTGAGATGGTGACCAAACAGGTGGATGAGGTAAAGTGGCTAATGTGGTGTATAGAGATTTCAGTAAGGCATTAGATAAGGTTCTCCACAGTAGGTTATTGTACAAAATATGAAGGCATGGGATTGTGGATGATTTAGTGATTTGGATTAGAAATTGGCTAGCTGAAAGAAGACAGAGGGTGGTGGTTGATGGGAAATGTTCATCCTTGAGTTCAGTTCCTAGTGGTGTACCGCAAAGATCTGTTTTGGGCCACTGTTGTTTGTCATTTTCACAAATGACCTGGATGAGAATATAGAAGGATGGATTAGTAAATCTGTGAATGACACTAAGGTCGGTGGAGTTGTCGATAGTGCTGAATGATGTTGGAGGTTACAGAGGGACATAGATAAGCTGCAGAGCTGTGCTGAGAGGTTGCATATGAAGTTTAATGCAGAAAGGTGAGAGATGATTCACTTTGGAAGCAGCAACAGGAATAAAAACTACTGGGCCAATGGTGAGATTCTTGGTAGTGTAGATAAGCAGAGAGATCTCGGTGTCCATGTACATAGATCCCTGAATACTGCCACCCAGGTTGATAGGGTTGTTAAGAAGGCATATGGTGTGTTTACTTTTATTGGTAGAGGGATTGAGTTTCGAAATCACGAGGTCATGCTGCAGCTGTACAAAATTCTGGTGCGGCTACACTCGGAGTATTGCTTACAATTCTAGTCACCGCATAATAGGAAGGATATGGAAGCTTTGGAAAGGGTTCAGAGGAGATTTACTAGGATGTATGGAGGGAAGGCCATACGAGGAAAGGCTGAGGGACCTGAGGCTATTTTCATTAGAGAGAAGAAGGTTGAGAGGTGAATTAATTCAGACGTATAAGATAATCAGAGGGTTAGATAGGACGGACAGTGACAGCCTTTTTCCTTGGATGGTGATGGCTAGCACAAAGGGATATCACTTTAAATTGAGGGACAGATGTCAGAGGTAGTATCGTTACTCAGAGAGTAGTAGGGTCATGGAATGCACTGCCTGCAATAGTAGTAGGCTCACCAACTTTAAGGGCATTTAAATGGTCATTGGATAAACATATGGATGAAAATGGAATAGTGTTGGATAGGTAGGGTCCAGATTTGCCTACCACCTAGAAGGATAAGGGCAGCAGATCCATGAGAGCACCATCACTTGCAAGTTCCCTTCCAGGACTTCTGCCCACACCTGCTGCTCATCTTATGACTAGAGTGTCTTATGTCGAGAGTGTTATGCTCCTAGGAGTGACGATAACCAACAATCTGTCCTGGTCCTCCCATGTAGATGCGATAGTCAAAAACGCAGAACAATACCTCTTCTTCCTCAGGAGGCTTAGGAAATTCAGCACGTCCATAAGGACTTTCACCAACTTTTACAGACGCCCGACAGAAGACATTCTATCTGGGTGCATCACAGCAACTGCTCTGCCCAGGATCGTAACAAACTACCGAAAGGTATCTACTCAGCCCAGACATCAAACAAGGAGAAAGTGAGGACTGCAGGTGCTGAAGACCAGAGTTGAAAAGTGTGCTGCTGGAAAAGCGCAGCAGGCGTGGCATCATCCGAGGAGTAGGATTCTTTTGCACCTCGGATGCTGCCTGGCCTGCTGCGCTTTTCCAGCACCACACTTTTCAAGACCATCACACAAGCCAACCTCTCATCCGTTGACTCAATCCACACTTCTCGATGCCATGGACAGACAGCCAACACCATCAAAGTTAAAAATCACACAACACCAGGTTATAGTCCAACAGGTTGATCAACCACCTGACGAAGGAACAGCGCTCCAAAATCTAGTGCTTCCAAATAAACCTGTTGGACTATAACCTGTTGTTGTGTGAATTTTAACTTTGTACATCCAGTCCAACACCGGCACCTCCAAATCATAACATCATCAAAGACCCCCTCCCACCCGGTTATACTTTCTTCCAACTTCTTCAGTCAGGCAGAAGATACAGAAGCTTAATTCCCTGTGACCTGCCTGTACTGCATGTAAAACAAAAATTTCACTGTACTTAGGTACATTGACAACAATAAATCAAATCACATCAAAACAACTATCTGGGAACTGGAAGATCTGGACCATTATTTTGAGGCATGTTATATGATTTTAAACATAACTGAAAATCTCATGTCAAACCTAATCTTTACTGTCTCCAAAATTGACATTTTAATCTCCCAGAACGAATCTAAAACTATTCTCCACTTTTGATGGCCTGTTTTCTCTACCCTTCTCAACAATGTGACTTCTAATCTCAGAACTGATTTTTACTCTGAGGGTACCACTTGAGATTTCTTCACTATGTTTCAAGCTAGGTCATTTTACCAGATTACTTCAAGTCCTCATGAACTCTGTCTTCAGTCAGAGCATGGTGTCTCATCCACATTCTGCAAGCCTCTGTCTGTCTCTTTCAGATTCATGCAGGCTCCCTTAGGTTTCTGAAGTTGTAACCAGATGCTACGTCAGCTTGCTTTTGGCTTTCCCCAATTATCACTTACACCAATGGCAACATGAATCATATAGGCCTTACATATAGTTAATTGGCATTTTTAACTATATTCTATACTCCCAACTCTTAGAATTAAGAGCTTAAAACACAACTGTAAAACCTGATATTCTCAACACACCCTGTGATAAGAGTAGGAAAGGATAAGAACTGCAGATGCTGGAGATCAGACTCAAAAAGTGTGGCGCTGAAAAAGCACAGAAGGCCAGGCAGCATCCGAGGAGCAGAAGAGTCAACATTCAGGGCATAAGCCCTTCATAATGAACGTGTTTGATGTTTCGGGCATAAGCCCTTCATCAACAATGTTTATGCTCGAAACGTGACTCGATGCTGCCTGACCTGCTGTGTTTTTCCAGTGCCACTATTTTTGAACCACCTGTGATACCTTTAGTATAGTAGTTTACCCATAATTATCATAATCCTCATCATCTACAAGCACCTTGCTGCGCCTTAATCTTTAAACAAACAAGACCGACAGAATGCAAAGCAGGTCACATGACTGTCTTCATTGCACCACTTTAGCAAATTAATGTTCACCCCAAAACAGACTAACTTAAAACAACTGCATCAGATTACTTACATTAAGTAATGTAACAAATATACATTAAATAATATTTAACCAATGCCAATGTACCAGAGAAAGACTTGCATTTATATAGCACTTTGCATTTCCTCTAGATGTCTGAAAGCACTTTCTAGCCAATTAAGCATTTGAAGTGCAGTCATTGTTATAAAGTAGTAAAGCATGTGCTTTTAATGGCAAGCTCAGCTATACATCTGTAAAGATGCATCCAAGTTACAACTCTAATTGATAAAGTACAGTCTAATTTGAAATTTTTCCAAACTAAATAATAGTCAGTTCTTCTATAACAAGACGGTTGTGTTCTTCTACAACCCTGCATTATAGAAAATTTGCACTTTAGAAACAGTGCTTAAAGTGTTGGTGATGTAATCGCATTGCAGCCAACAGATTTTAAAACTTTGCACTCTAAAAACAGCTTCCCCAATTCGTCAATGGCTCTACAGCAAATCTGCATTGATGAAACGTGTGTTATAACAAAATGACCTGTCATTGAACACCAAGACTCCAGACTGTGACTCATTTCAACTGTTGTTTCAGGTATTAAGAGTTATAATCCAGTTTAAACAATTTCTACTGTGGTTCTGGCTGCGTAACATGTACTAGATAATATAAAGTTACTTTAAACAAAAAAAATTCAAGATTCTCAGCATTAAGAACCAATGATAAAGTTTTGGTAAATGGTTAGCAAAATGTTACTTTTGCCCTTTGTAATTTCAATAACCTACCTGCTCATCAAGACCCCAGTTCAGTCCTTCAAGTATGATGCAAGCCAACTTGTTCTGCACAGTGGATAAACTGTAGTTCAGAAGCCACTCACGAACTATATCAATTTCAGTTGAAGTGATTTTCCATAGGTGCAGGGGAAGTTCTTTAAATAGGTATAGAGAAACCTACAACAAAAACTTTGTTGAGTTTCTTTCCTCCAAAAGAAAAAAAACGCTTCCAGTATTGTCTCTAAGACCAACATTAGATTGTAGATTTTGTAAATTCACATCTGCTTCCTTGTCTAAATTTATAATTTGTGCCCAGATTGCACAAAGCTATTAAACAATGTGCAGATCATAAAGTCTGCTTTGTTACACTTCTCCTATACTCTCAACCCCATTCTGATTGCTTCATGCTTAATCATCAAATTGCTATTATAGTTTTATAGGGTCTTAGAAATGACAATTTCATGTTGCATTTTGAATTTATTCTATTCTTGAATTTATCTCTGTGCTGAAAGCTGCAATATATTCCCAATATATATTACATAAAATAGCAATAGAAACAATATTAATAACATTTCTAAAGCAGAAATAGATATCTGTCCATTAAATGAAAAACCAAAAGAACTGCAGATGCTGTATATTAGAAAAAAAACAGAAATTGCTGGAAATGCTCAGCAGGTCTGGCAGCATCTGTGGAGAGAAATCAGAGTTAACGTTTCAGGTAGAGTGACCCTTCCTCAGAATTAATTGAGGAAGGGTCATTCGATCCAAAACATTAACTCTGATTTCTCGCCACAGATACTACCAGACTCGCTGAACTTTCCCAGCAATTTCTGTTTGTGTTTCCATCCATTAAATTTATGTTGTCATTGTAATAATAAGTTTAAAATGTTGAGATAAAATTGTTTGCAATGTATTTTGAAATACACGCACAGTGATTGCAATTGGTATCATTTTCCGCGGGCTGCTAATTTATTTTAGTAGAATAATAAACATGCTCATGGAAGGATTTTATTAACACTTCAATGATAATCTAAATACTAAACTGAAAGTATAAAATGTACAGGGGTAAAAATTTCTCAACATTTTACCTTTTGATCATTTAATTTTAAGAACAAAATGTACATATATAGGTACACATATTGCCTATCTCTTTGAAATGTTAATAAGGTGCTGTGTGTTTTTAATATTGTCAGATTTCATTTCATATTTTTTGCATTTAAGTAATTTGTTCTTGCTTCAACATTAGGTCAGAAGGGATACGGAATAAAACCTTCAACAATTCTGACTCTATTAAATAACTCAAAACAACTCTTTGTACCACCAATTTTATTTCAAAATAGCATAAATATTTTTTACTCCTCATGTTAGCCTTTGTTGTGATCTGTTTATTTGGAAACCTGTGATCTGTATATCATTTCGCATGGGACCTGACTTGTTAGCAGAGGAAGCTTTCACCAGATATTAGTTTATTAAGGAGAGAATGTATAATTATTTATCATTAAATCCCAGTTCCAATATGGTTAATACACTTAAAATGTGCAGCTGAATCAATTCAAAGTCTGCATCATTGCTACCTTAGCTAGGGATCTTGTGGGACAGTGGTAATGTCCCTACCTCTGGACTAGGAGACCCAGGTTCAAATCCCATGTGGTCCAGAGGTGTGAAATAATGCTTAAAGAGGTTGATTAAGAAAAAAGCTTACCGTCTTAGCTCACCTGCAGCTGAAACCCAACTTCATGCCTTTGTCACCCACAAACTTGATGTGTGTGCATTAGCTTGGCTGGTTTTCCACCTTCTACCCACCATAAACTTCTGAAACTGCTTATAATCTGACTCCCATCAAGTTGTATTTACTCAGCTCTCCCACACTCGATGAACTACAATGGCTCCTCGTTCAGTAATGCTATTTTACAATTATCATTTTTGTTTTCAAATCCCTTGTGCACTGTATTTCTAATTTCCAAATCTTTTTGCTCCTTCTATTCTTGCCTCTTGGATATTCCTGATCTTAAGTTCTCTACTTCAGCCATGTAGATCCTAAGTTCTCGAATTCCTTCCCTAACTTCTTTATCTTTCTAGCTTTGACTCTTACATCTTAATGATGCTTACAACTTCTTGGACCAAGGATTTGACTATTTAACCTAACATTTCATGTCAAATTTTGTATGATAACGTTTCAGTGAAGCGTCTTGGAACATTTTACTATGGATACTATAAGTTATTTATATATTAATCGTGTTGTAACAGAAAAGGTTATACGTTCCTCTTCATAGTAAATATATTTTGTACTTCACGAGGGGTTAATAGTTCACAAAGTAAATTACATTTCTTCAACCTAAAATTAACTAATTGATTAATGATCAAAGCTTTGAAATCTTATTCAATGTTAAAACAGAACATACCATGCCAACTGTTTCAATAGTTTCTCGGACCCGATCCAGAAGTATAGAGATTATATCAGGATTAGCTGTCAAAATTGTGACCAAAAGTTCGCGGCCAACTTTGGAAAAGGTTTCTCTCGTGCAAAGACTTACAAAAGCTACCTATAAAAGACAAATACATATCACACATTTTATATATGCACAAAGAAATGTATCACCATACTGCATTACTTAGTTGGCAACTCCAAGGTGGTGATGATACTATTTCTGTATTGCTGAATTTACAATTTTTGAAGAGAGTTTGAGCAGGCATCATAACCACGAAAAAATTACAATAAAATGCTCTCTCCTATTTGAGCACCCAATTAATCAATAAAGCACTTTTTCCTCAATGTTTACCTGCTCCAATTATGATTTTTCACACCATATCCCTTTCAATGATAAGCCTCTGGAACAGGAACTTAATTCAACCCTACTTATGGCTTATAAGCATCCTCACTGACATTTTCTACCCTCAGAAATTTGTCACAATCTTTTACCTCTTCCATGACAACATTTACTATGTGAAACTCCAAAAGAACCACCACAGACCTTTCAGTGAAGGTTGGGGTCAAACATAGCAGTATCATCACATCAATCCTTTTCTTTATCTTCCTTGCTACAACATTGCCCCATACACCAGAAAATTACTCTCAGGCATGGAAATAACTGCCAGAACAGATGGGAAATTGCTCAAATTATACTGCCTTAATCCAGAAAATGAGAATTACTCTAACCTCAGTCATTGAGCATCAACCAGCAGGCGATGTTTACTCAGAAACTGATACTAGGTCATTGTTGACTCCTTCATAAAAAAACGCAAGAAAGTCATCCCACAATTCTTGCTCTCTCCCAACACTGATTGCTGGCTATTTTCCAAACCTTGGGACCCTCCTCTCAACAAAGTTAAAAGTTAATGCAAAATGATCAATTCCAGTGAGAGAGCTGTTTTCAACTGATTGAGGAAGAATATTAGAGGACCACAATCTCAAAACAGAGACAATGGCTATGGTTTACTAGTCAGCAGCGACCCTGCATTCATATATGCTTTAGAGATTTGGACAAACTACAGCAGACACCACCTTCAAAAATTATACCAACTGTGTCTTTTTAAGATTGTATAAACATCAATGTTGCCTCTCAAGTCCACATGGTCAGCATTGAGGCATTATTCACTCAAAATCACCTCTATTGGGCAAAAGATGACATATACACATAAACATACAAAAAACCAATTGATATTTGATCCCTCAAGCCTGCCCTGTCATTTAATAAGATCATGGCTTTTCTGATTGTAACCACAAATCCACATTTTCACATATTTCTGACAGCCTTTCATCCCCTTGCTTACCAAGAATCTATCCACTTCTTGTTTAAAAATATTTGAAGTCTGTACTTATATGGCCTTTCCAAGAAAAACGTTCTCAATGCACAGAAAACCAATTCTCATCTCTGTCTTAAACTGGTGAGGCCTTCTTTTCTAATAATGACTCAGAGTTCAAAATTTTCCTGAAGAGGAAACATTCACTCCACGTCTCCCCGATCAAACCCCTCCAGATCTTAGAAGTTTCAACTAAGTCTCCTCTTACTCTTCTAAACACTGTCCTAGCCTGGTCATCCTGTTGTTGGACCGGTTATTCAGCTATTTGACACCACTCGATGCAACTCCTCTACTCAAAGCTCAGTTGGGCATATACTCCCAGCAATCCAATGGAAGGATTTTGGCAATATCCTTAAAACAGTCTTCAAGAGGGTAAACATCCCCTCCACCTTATGAGTATCCCAAGTGCATGAAGGAAAATGGAATAGGGTATGTTGATGACCTGTGGAACATAAACACTGGCACCAATCAATTAGACAGAATGGCCTACTCTTCTACTGTAAATACTTCTTGAAAAAGTTGTCTTCTACTTATTCCTTGGGATTGAGCATCACTTTTTTTCCACACAATAGAAACAGAGTGCCATATGCAGACTCTGCCTTACGCAGAGCAAATAATGGTAGGGAGTTTGGAGATATAAGTTCTTAGGAGATATGTGCACTCTCTCAGATGCCTTAGCTGCATCTCTGCTTTTTCCCAGTAAAGTTTCTTAATATCTCCTAATATCTTGACATGTATACTATTTCAACCATTTCAAAATCTTTATCAGAACATCCATTAGCCATTTCTAGAGAAAGAGAGTCCAATCGATTAAATCTTTCCCAATAAATATAACCTTTTAGTTCTGACACTATTCTTCTGCATATGTCTTGCATTATATTTAGTGCCTCCAAATCCTGCCTGTAATACATGACTAGAAATGCTCACTGTACATGTGTAGTCAAACTAAGAATCAGTACAAATTGAACAACTAGAGTGAGACAATTCAAATGCTAGATAGCAGGCTTCAATGGGACAAGAGGAGACATGAGCAGGATTGATAGGAGTGAAAGGTTGGCAGGAAAACTGTACAGTGACTGAACAATGGGTTACCTTCAAAGAGAAGATGGTTCAGGTATAGTCAAGGTACATTCCCTCAAATGGGAATGGTAGAATAAACAAAATCAGAGCTCTGTGGAAAGCAAAGGAGATTGAAATGAAGATAAAGAGGAAAATTGTGCTTATGACAAACAGGTGGAACATAAAACTGAGAACCAAGAGGAATATCAAAGATTCAGAGGGGAGGTAAAAAAACAAATAAGAGGAGCAAAGAGGAATTATGAGAAAAGAGTGGCAGCCAACACAAGAAATGTCCCAAAGTTTCCTATGACCATATAAAGAGGACAAGGGTGAGAAGAGGAGGACTGATTAGGGACCAAAAAGATGATGTACAGCTGGAAGGTTGAAGTAGTTGTGACTGTTCTTGTTGGAGAGAAGAAAGAGATCTGACAGAAGTTTTCAAAATTGAGAGTGGCTGGATCAAGTAATAGAGAAACAATTTCTGCTTGTAAATAAATAACAGGGCATAGATTTAAATTGATCTGCAAAAGGAACTAGGGTGAAGTGAAGAAAATCTTTTTCTCTTAGCTTGTAGTTATAGAATGCACTGCTTGAACATGTGATAAGAACAGGTTCAATTGAGGTATTCAAGATAGCATTGATGATTATTTGTACATAAAGAATTTGCTAGGCATAAGGCAAAAGTAAGATGATTGGCATGAGGTAATGTTGCTCATTTAATGAGACACTGAAGGCACGATGGGCCAAATGGTCACCTACTGTCCTGTAACACATGACTCTATGAACATGACTACTGAACTTGCTAATTCTGAACTTCTAGAAATAAACCCGCTGTTTTTTGCTAATTATATTTAAAAAAAACCTGAGTTCCTACTTTTAGTTATCTCTAGTCCCTTTGATTCTCTACCCTATTTAGACATATTTTTCAGTACTGTGAAACTTTCTTGTTCACCCTACAAAAATGTATAACCTCATACAGATCTGCATGGAAGTTAATTTGTCAATTACACACTTAGCCCAAAAATTAATTGAGGTCTTCCTGCATTTTAATGTTAAAAGAATTGCTGTATCAGAGGATAAGCTAACATATATTCAATACAATCTTCCAATATCCAACAAGAAGATATCCATAAGATAAGGCAACTTCAACTCCTAGATCATATCACTTAAACTTGAATTTATTTAAGGTGAACATTTTATCTATGAAACATATTGCAATTTTAACAAAGTATATTGAATTGTTTTTATTTGTTTCAAGTAACACAGTAGAATTTCACCAGATTCACCGAACAGCAATCAGGAATTGGAATAATCTTCCTCTTTCCCCAGTTTAGGTCACAAAGGCTCAATTTGAATGGGGAGGTGATGATCTCATTATATTTTCAATAGACTATTAATCCCGAGACCCCAATAACGCTCTGGAGACCTGGGTTTGAATACTGCCATGGCAGATAGTGGAATTTGATTTCAATTATTATCTGGATTTAGGAGTCTAATGATATCCATGACATCAAACCAATAGCAGATTTTGAAGAATGGATTGTTTTTGTTTATTGCAAATAAGACAGTTGTTATTGTTGATTGTCCAAAGACAATGTCCATTGTTGATTGTCGAGGAAAAGCTCTCTGGTTCACTAATATCCCAAATACATCAAACACTTTGGGCAGGAATTTAATGCTCAATGTTGACGAGGACAAAGGTGGGCATAAAAATATATGCCACTGACTGGGACAATGATTTCCTGTCACAAGGTTGTCTTTAGGCCACTTGCCTGGAGGCAAGACAGGGAGCAGTTGGGCTCACAAATGCCAGATAGCCACTGTGAAACACTGAGAGGTAACTTAAGTATTATTGGCAAAAGGTGTCAGGTATAAGGCAGTTGCCTCAAAGTGGTTTTGGGACAACAGACCGGCACATCCAACAGGTTTGAGGCCTATCCCCCTACCAACCTTCAGATGCAACTGTAGGTTGTTCTCTGCAGTGGATCCTTAACTTCAATACCTGGGCTACAATTGTTTATTTTTGTTAAGAGTTTGAAAATTTGGAGAGAACGACTCCATCTTGAGGGTCAAGAGGCCACTCTTCATCATTATTTGGATAAGAGCACACCCTCTGACCACTAATTGGACACTTTGGGGGAAATCACAGAGTGAGAGCTTCTGATGCCAATTTAACCAAAACTACATGAAAAAAAATCTGCACTCTAAATCTAACTATTCATCTTCAATAAACTAATTGACAGTGAGAAGTACACTCAAGCATTTCACGTACTCCCACACATGATATGCACTAATTCAAGTTTGTGGAACAATAATCATTAATGAGTTGCAGCCAGTGGCATTGAAAAATATTAATCATGACATTTTAAGGTGCTGAACTTTTACACAAGCTTATCGTTGTCTTTTACAGCTCAACATGAATACTACTAATCGAAGAGGGTTTCAATTTTAAAATTATTTGCGTACCTCATATATTTCTAAAGCAACTGTCTTCACAAACTCTTGATCAACATTTCCTTGCTTTGGTTGAGTCATATGTGCAAATGTGGTGAGAAGGCATATTCCTTCGGAGTTGGTAATGTTGGACAGACATTGTTCAAACATTTGTTTATGTTCAGGGTCTGAATCAAAATAGAGATAAATAATTTAATATGTTTCAAAGCAGAGCTATTAACATGTACTGTCAAATAAATTGGAAGCAATGCACCTTAAAAAAGATTTTTCACAGTGAAGTGTAAGTGGCTTGGGCCAGCAGATCCATATTTTAAAAATGCATTTCTCCTATAAATGTGCTGCTTACAAATTTAAATGCAAGTTATATCTACACCATTTTCTTGAAAGAAATAAATTAAAAGTGACAAGTTTCTTTTGAAGGGTTGGGATGCTTTATACTTTATTTCTTCTGTACATATGCTAGGAAAGGCTCATATTAATATATTTATGATCTTTACCTTACATTTTAGTTTTGTTTTTCAGAAATTTTGTCAATTGACATCATCCGCAGATACTAAGAGTCTGGGAACTGAGTCACATGTGAACCAATTCAAGTAAGGCAGCGGCTTCAAGCTGAACACAGTACTGAGGAGGAAGCAGCAAGTTTGGAATTTGGAGATAGAGGAATAAACACCTTCTGTATACAGCACTGACAGAAAAGGTAGCAAATTTAACAAGTATGGACAGCAGGGAGAGCAGGGAATACTTTTGTTTTAGTTTTCAGTTATTTAGATTTACTTTTAAATGGAGGCTTCTCACCAACTGATAAACATACAGATTTACTATGGCATCACCTTGGAGCTTTTTCAAAGTCACCTCTCTCAGCACTGCTATGTTCAGAAAGATTCCACTTCCGGCACTTCATGCTCTTTTTAAGTTGCTGCCTCCCCTCTCAATGTTATGTTCAAAAGGAAATTGCACCCTACACACTGCATTCTTTTAAATTCCTGCCTCCACTTGTGGCACTGAATAGAGAACGAAGCCACTCCCTGCTGTCCATACTTGTTAAATTTGCTACCTTTTCTGTCAGTGCTGTATACAGAAGGTGTTTATTCCTCTATCTCCAAATTCCAAACTTGCTGCTTCCTCCTCAGTACTGTGTTCAGCTTGAAGCCGCTGCCTTACTTGAATTGGTTCACATGTGACTCAGTTCCCAGACTCTTAGTATCTGCGGATGATGTCAATTGACAAAATTTCTGAAAAACAAAACTAAAATGTAAGGTAAAGATCATAAATATATTAATATGAGCCTTTCCTAGCATATGTACAGAAGAAATAAAGTATAAAGCATCCCAACCCTTCAAAAGAAACTTGTCACTTTTAATTTATTTCTTTCCTTCATATATTTCAGAAAGGAACACCAGTAAAAGGGAGAAAAATTAAATCAAGTCAAAACAAAACATGTCAAATGGAAGGAAAATAAGTTACTAGTAAATCTTTATACTAAATTTATATTTATTCTGAAGGTGACAAATAATTTTCAGAGTTATGGGATGGCAAATCGGTGGAACAAGTGAAATGTACATCCTGCAGTATGTATTAAGTCATGGACACACTATGGGTCTCAGACAAACACACCTACAGAAAGTGTCACCACGGAAAAGCTTGCGCTCTGTGTTTCGGAGCTTGAGCTGCAGTGGAATCTCTGTGGATACGTGACTGGCACATACAGCAGATGTTTATAATGCAGGTTAAAAACATATGGGCATAGATGGAATGGGTGACTAGCAGAAAACAAGGTGGATAGTGCAAGGTCTCCTGAATCCATAGTGCATGGCAAATGGTACACTATTTGGAAACTAGTGAAGGGATAGTTCCTCAGGGGAGTGCAGCAAGGGACAAATCCATCGCATCAAAGACATCTCAACTATATTGGGGGCGGCACGGTGGCACAGTGGTTAGCACTGCTGCCTCACAGCGCCAGAGACCCGGGTTCAATTCCCGCCTCAGGCGACTGACTGTGTGGAGTTTGCACGTTCTCCCCGTGTCTGCGTGGGTTTCCTCCGGGTGCTCCGGTTTCCTCCCACAGTCCAAAGATGTGCAGGGTCAGGTGAATTGGCCATGCTAAATTGCCCGGAGTGTTAGATAAGGGGTAAATGTAGGGGTATGAGTGGGTTGTGCTTCGGCGGGGCGGTGTGGACTTGTTGGGCCGAAGGGCCTGTTTCCACACTGTAAGTAATCTAATCTAATCTATATTGGCCAGGAGTGGGTGGTGGAGGACAATGAGATTGGAAGGGCAATAATGCCAGGGCATGCAGGAAAACCTTTGAAGTGAGGGGAATCAGCCAGTAGTCGTGGTCTGCATTGGCACCAATGGCATAGGGAGCAAGTAGGTGAGGTTCTGAAAGTGGAATACAAGGCGTTAGGCAGCAAATTGAAAACAGGAGCTCAAGAGTAGTACTCTAAGATTTAACCACTACCCCATGACATTCAATGGCGATATCATCACCGAACCCCCCACTATCAATATCCTGGGAGAAGTTACATTTGACCAGAAACTCACCACACAAATTTAGTGAGTACAAGAGCAGGTCAGAAGTTAGGAATACCGGAACGGATAACTCATCTCCTGACTCCCCAAAGCCTGTCCACATCCGTAAGACACTCATCAGAAATCTGATAGAATGTTCTCCACTGTACTGGAGAGGTGCAGCTTCAACAACACTCAAGAAGCTTGACACCATCCAAGGACAAAGCAGTCCACTTGATTGGCACTGCATCCACATTTACCTACTTACTCCACACTAATGCTCAGCAGCAGCTATGTGTACTATCGACAATATGCACTGCAGAAATTCACCAAAGATCCTTCCAAACTAATGATTACTTCCATCTCGAAGGACAAGGGCAGCAGATACATGGGAACACCACCACCTGAAAACTACCTCCTGAGTCCATTTGAATTGAATTGAATTTCTTTATTGTCACATGTACAGAGGCACAGTGAAAAGCTTTGTCTTGCGAGCAATACAGGCAGATCACAGAGTTAAGTAGCATAGATAAGTAAATAATAGGCAAACTGTGGCAAAAACAAAAACAAGGGGACAGGTGAATGTTAAGAGTTTGAGTGTCCATTCAATATTCTAACATCAGTAGGGTAGAAACTGTTTTGAAACTGGCTGGTGCGTGTATTCAGGCTTCTGTACTTACTCCCTCATGGTACAGGTTGTAGAAAAACATTGCCAGGGTGGGATGGATCTTTGAGAATGCTAGCGGCCTTTCCTTGACAGAGGACCTGGTAGATGGATTCTATAAATGGGAGGTTAGCCTTTGTGATTGTCTGGGTTGAATTCACCACTCTCTGCAATCGTCTCCGATCTCGAATGGTACAGTTGCCATACCAGGTAGTGATACATCCAGACAGAATGCTCTCAATGGCGCACCTATAAAAGTTGGCAAGGATATTCGTTGACTTGCCAAATTTCCTCAGCTGCTTGAGGAAGAAGAGACGTTGTTGGGCCTTCATAACCAATGCATCCACATGAAGAGTCCAAGAAAGTTTGTTGTGGATGACCACTCCCAGCAGCTTGACACTCTCCACTCGTTCCACCTCTGTGCTGTTAATGTCCGCCACCCAACCCCGTCTACCCCCCTCCCGCCCAACACCTCCATGCAACATCATTTCCCAAACCCATCCAACACTAACCCCTGCCCCCCCCACCTCTGCCCCAACCCCAAACCTGTCCAACACCCCACCCCCACCTCAATGTCCCAACAGAAACATTACATCAAAGAGATGTTTCCAACACTGATCGTGTCTTTTGTTTACAATGATTAAAAATGAATTCAGCTTACTGAAATGCTGCCGAGAACAGTCCTGGACATCGACAGGAGTCTAGGCACCGTCTCCAAATGACTGACCGCCCGTCCTCTCTCTCCCCTCCACACACTTTTCCTGGAGTTCTACACAGGGGTGTACTCTAAACCCAAACCCCCCCCCCTTCCCCAGATTATCTCTCCAATATTGCCCTGTAGAGTGCAAAGGTGGAACTTATCAAAACGTTGCAGTAAAAAGTTGTGTGTGTGGCTGCATGTATGCGTGTACTATTTTGAGACTCACACCCCAAAGACAGCAACGGTCTTGGTGTTGGTGTCCAATCTGGCTGCCCCAGATGGGGACAGGGGTCGGATGGGAGGCGGGGCACGGATGGTTGGTGGGGGTAAGGACAGGGTGGGGATAGATTGGGGGGGTGGATGTGGGGTGGCTCACGCGCTGTGTGCTGCTGCCTAATCTCCTGAACGGGAAGCTCACTGTGTCAATCCCATTGAACTGATGAGGCTGGAGGCTTCAGCAATGCTGCAGGTCTCTTCCACACAAGTGTGTCTCTGCTCAGAAACAAACACCGAGACAGAGAGAGGGAGCAAGGCAGGCGGAGCGAGAAAAAAGGAAAATTCAGAAAACTCCGTGCCCCAGAGGAGAGACATTGAATGAATTAACTGAATAATCAATTATTCGAATGAAATATTGCCCATCCATCTCATTCAGATAATCGAGGTTCCTATATATTGAAGACGGTTGGGTTTGAGGGAGTGAGAGAACAGTGGAGATGGAGCCCAAAGGCCGAAAAGATAGTTCGGCAAAGGAATGGATAATGGTATGCCAGGGAAGGAAGCAAGCTGATAATGGGGACCATAAGTAGGTGAAATGGGTTGGCTCTGCTGAAAGCAACCCAAGTGATAACACCTATCCTGCTTGCATGTCCACATGTCTGGCCTCGGCATACTGCAGTGTTCCAGTGAATCACAGCACAAACCGGAGGAACAACATCTCACCTTCAGACTAGGTACTTTACAGCCTTCTAGACCTAATATTGAGTTCAACACCTTCAAATTGTGAACCATTTCTTCCTTTTCTTTTAGCTTGTTGTCATGTCCTCTCACCCCTTCCCCCCAACCCAGTGTCTGTCCTTTCAAGTGTGGCATGAGACATACTGTTGTTCTGCCATTCTCACATTCTGATCACTTTATTTGAACTATCAAAATCTTTTCTCTACCAGCACCCTGAGCCTACTAACCCCACCCCCAAACTATCGCATAAATGCTGTCTTCTTCACACGTTACTTCAGCTCTGATGAAGAGTCACAATATCATGCTGCAACTATACAAAAGCTAGTGCGGCCGCACTTGGAATATTGTGGAATATTAGTGGGCGGCACGGTGGCACAGTGGTTAGCACTGCTGCCTCACAGCGCCAGAGACCCTGGTTCAATTCCCACCTCTGGCGACTGACTGTGTGGAGTTTGCACGTTCTCCCCGTGTCTGCGTGGGTTTCCTCCGGGTGCTCTGGTTTCCTCCCAAAATCCAAAAATGTGCAAGCCAGGTGAATTGGCCATGCTAAATTGCCCGTAGTGTTCGGTAAGGGGTAAATGTAGGGGTATGGGTGGGTTTCGCTTCGGCGGGTCGGTGTGGACTTGTTGGGCCGAAGGGCCTGTTTCCACACTGTAATGTAATCTAATCTGTAATGTAATCTAATCTAATTGTGTACAGTTCTAGTCGCCATATTTCGGGAAGGATGTGGAAGCATTGGAAAAGGTACAGAGGAGATTTACCAGGATGCTACCTGGTCTGGAGGGAAGGTCTTATGGGGAAGGCTAAGAGACTTAGGTCTGCTCTCACTGGAAAGAAGGCTAAGAGGGGATTTGACAGAGACATACAAGATGATCAGAGGATTAAATAGGGTAGACAGTGAAAGTCTTCTTCCTAGGATGATGATGTCAGCTTGTACAAGGGAGCATGACTACAAATTGAGGGATGATAAATTTAAGACAGATGTCACAGGCAGGTTCTTTACTCAGAGATTGGTAAGGGCATGGAATGCCCTACCTGCCAATGTAGTTAACTCAGCCACATTAGGGAGATTTAAACAATCTTTGGATAAGCACATGGATGATGATGGGAGAGTGTAGGGGACGAGCTGAGAATAGTTCACAGGTCGGCGCAACATCGAGGGCTGAAGGGCCTGTTCTATGTTCTATGAGAGTCATCTAGATTCTAAATGTTAGTTTGTTCTGTCTCCATGGATGCTGTCTGACTGACTATGATCTCCAGCATTTGTTGCTTTCAGAACAGATTCCAGTATCTGTATCTAATTTGCTCCTCCATGTGATGACAAGGCCTGGGGTGTAGGGGTGGGTCAAGGACAATGAAGGAGAGTTCAGAACTTAAATTATTGAGTCCTGAAGGTTGCAGGGTCTTCAAGTGGAAAATGAGACGCTGTTCTTCCAGCTTCTGCTGTCTTGCTGCGGACCACTGCAGCAGGCCTGACATACAACTGTTAGCCTGGCAATTGAAGTGGCAGGCAGGGTTATTTTTACAGTACTTGTTCTCCAGCTATTCACAATATATATCAATGATTTGGAGATGTAGTCCAAATATAATACCAATAAATATACAATGATATCAAGCTACGCAGGAATGTGTGTTGTGGGGAAGATGTGAAATGTTTTCAGGAGAATTTGGACATGCTTAGTGAGTGGGCAAGAACATGGCAGATGGAAAAGAAATGCAAAAATGTGAGAGTATTCACTTGGGTAGGAGTACATGCTTGAGTATTTCTTAAATGGTGACAGGTTTGACAACTTACGTCTTCCAGGGGTTTGGATGCCCTTGGCAACAAATCACTGAAGACTAACTGAAGGTTTTGTGCAAGCTTTTAAGAAATCTCATAAAATATTAGCCCTTATCGCAAAAGGATTTGAGTTCATAAGTAGTGAGGTCTTGCTTCAATTATATTGGAGTTAGGTTAGACTGCACTTAGAGTACGAGTAGTTGTGATTTCCTTATCTCAGGAAATATACTATCACCATTGAGAGAGTGAAATGAAGTTCACTAGACTTGCTTCCGGGATGGTGTGACTAGCTTATGAAGAAAGATTGGGCCTGTATTCTCTTGAATTGCAAAAAATGATCTAATTGAAGGTATTTAAAAGATAGCGTAAATGTAGCCAAGATGTTTCTCCTAGTTAGGAAGTTTAAAATCAGGTTGCACAATATATAAATATAAGGGAGAATGCCACCTAGGACTAAGATGAGAAGCAATATTTTTACTTATGCAGAAGGTAATGAATTTGCAATTCTGTACGCCAGAGATCTGTGGAAGATTAGCCTTTGAGACTGATACATTTTTGCTTATCAATGGCTTAATGGATTATTTGGATCGTGTGGGTAAAAGATACTGAAGTCTTTGGTCAGCTGTGATCATATTGAATGATGCATTACGCTTGGTTAGACTGAACGGCAACTCTTGTTCCTATTTTTCTAAGTTATGCCAACAATACTTTTGCTTTCCAGCACTGTTGCCTTCATTTCAATGCTCAATTTCCTGAGTAACTTATATTACCTGAATTGTTATTTAGCTGTTCATTTAAAACTTATAAAATGATGTAATTCATTGTGCATACAGGGAAATGTATACTGCTCGTTTCTGAAAATAGGATTTATATTAACAGATACTAATTGATGCAAGGGAGATCAGAACAAGGTAAAAAAAATCAAGTATAGACAAAGAAGCAACATTGAGACAGCCGAAAAAAGGCGAAGTTTGAAATATCAATACTACTTCACAGAGAAGATGTTTCTCCTAATCACTCTTACCCACATTATTTTTAATTTAATTCTCATAATCAATATTGCATATACATAACTATATGTGAAAAACATGTTCATACCTTTAAGTTTACTTTTGCATTCATCAGTACGCAGAGAAGCACACAACCCCTCAATATTTTCACTTTCTGCACAGTGCAGAATGTAGAAGAGTTTCCATATCATCTGAGTTGATAGTGTTTCAAAGGGCATCTCAGACATGAAAAACCAAATTCCTAACCTGTTACAGCAAAATAAATTTAGGTTTATTTCTTTCTTAAAACAATTGAGATCTATTATATATGCATTAACTTTTTTTTTTGTTTAGGTCAGCCAGATGTATAATATATACAATAAATCATGTTTAAGATTTTCCAAAGCTAGCTGCTTTGAAAAGTCATCACCGATGAAGGCTTGATTTTCCCAATACAAATTGAACAACCATCAGTGTATAATCACCGTTCACTCTTCTCGACTCCACTGTCCAGTTTGCATTGATCTAAAGGGGTATGGAATGATTGAAACAAAACAGATGTTGCTGGAAAAGCTCAGCAGGTCTGGCAGCATCTGTGAAGAGAAATCACACATCATCTCTTTCACAGATGCTGCCAGACCTGCTGAGTTTTTCCAACAACTGTTTTTATTTCTCTTTTTCAGCATCCTTAGTTCTTTTGAATGTTTTTCTGCTGTACAAGAGATTTATCCCATCTTTCTCCCACCCTGCCAATTGATTAATAGGTGGCAGGTATGAGGAGCCCATCATAGTTGGCATAGTGAACTGGGCTGAGTGACTGCCTTTGACATCAAAGCAGCTTTTGACTAAGTGTGGGCATCAAGGAGCCTTAAACAAATTGCAGTCAATCCACTGGTTGGAGTCATACCCAGCACAATAGAAGGCAGTTGTGATTGTCGAAGACCAATATGCTCAGCCCCAAGATATCATTGCAGGAATTCTTCAGGGTCTTTAGGCCCAATCATTTTCAGCTGCTTTATTAATTATCTTCCCTCCATCATAAGATCAGAAATTGGATATGTGCAGATTACCACAGTGTTCAGTGGCATTCACAACTCAAGTACTAAAGCAGTCTGTGCCCATATGCAGCAAGAAATGGAAAACATTCAGGCTTAAGCTGATAAGTGACAAGTAACACCCATGACACACAAATGGAGGGCAGTGGCCATCTCCAACAAGAGAGACATTCAATGGCAACAGTCAAGATTTTTGACATAGGCAAAACAAGGCAGCCCTTTTGATTGGCATCCCATTCACATTATAATCACATACGCACGTGAACATCTCACCATAATAATTTCTCTATGAAGAGTCAAATGTTTAAAGAATGCATTAAAACTGTAATGGCTCCAGAACAAAACTGATTATTTGTATATACACATACTTTGACATCAACACACCTTTTAGCTTTCAGCACATGAAGTACTGCCCGAAGAACCAGTTCATCAAATTCTATTTGCAGCTTTTCGAGAGAGTAAAACTGGTAATACATCTTAGTTTCATTCTCTTTATGAAAAGTGACATACTGAGCCCAGTGGTCACTTACGTAACAAATCGTCCTCCTAGTAATTCATTTGAAAATAGAACAGTTTAAAAACGGAGAAAAGATGAATTATCTAAACAAATCATGTTATATCTCCTCAGTGTCTTCTACATCCAAGCATCTGCTGTTTTATTCACATTGTGTGTTTCCTTGCTGCAAATATTATGTATTTGTGCTTTTAAATTTCTCTTTATTACGCATTTTAAGTTTAAAACATTTGTTTGCAAACAGACAACATGTAAAATGGTCTTTGCATGTAATAATGGCAGAAAATTGTTTTAAGCATATTTTAAAAATGTAGACTACCAACAGAAAAATCTGAGAAATGAAAAAAATGGTATAAACAAGCAAAATGCTTCAACAGGGCTTTAAAGAGGGCTATGATTTAATCAGGATGAACCTTTCCCAATCTAGATAGTCAATGATTATTCTTTGTTCCTGACTTGCTCATCATGCAAATAAAGTTGTTCATTATTGCAGATTGCCTTCTTAAAGACATATTTAAAGGAGATTTTGGTGAGCAAGGATTGAATACCTCAGTTAGTTATGGTTTCAATCAACAGATGCCAGGGTGAAATGTCAAATTTCCTAGTTTTAAAAATTTTCAAAAATTTAAAAAGTTTTAAAATGTATTCAGTCATCTTGATTCCAGTAATAAATCTATATCATTAGCAAATATTGCAATTTAAATTCATATTTATGCATGCAATGAACATGAAATCGACATTTTGTGCTAGTATAAACCATTTTAGTCCTCTAATCCATTTATCTGAGCTCTCTTTCCTTATAAAACAATGTACAGAAGATTTTCTGAAAACTTACAATATGTGCGATTTTTGAAAAGATTTGTAGCTCAGATTGAGGGTCAGGTTGTAATTTTGCTCGCTGAGCTGGAAGGTTTGTTTTCAGATGCTTCATCACCATGCTAGGTAACATCATCAGTGAGCCTCCTTTCTATAAATAGAAAGCGGGACATAACACCAGCACTTCACCAGAGGCTCACTGATGATGTTACCTAGCATGGTGATGAAGCATCTGAAAACAAACCTTCCAGCTCAGCGAGCAAACTTACAACCTGAACTTACAATATGTTACATTCATTAAAGACTTTAATTATTACCTGCCAATACTTCATAAACAGTATTAAATTTACTTTAAAGTAACTGATAGGCCAAAGTAACTGAAGGAAGGAAATGTGATCTAGGTTCGGTGGGAAGGGGATAGTAGTCAGGAATGAAACTTAAATTGGACTTTAGCAACAAGGAAATAATTGATTGCTAGGGTCTGGGGTTTTGGAGATGAGTCACCAATCAATGTAGTGAGGAGAGAAGCCTTGATCGGCAGAGGAGTGGCCAGAAATTTCCCTGAAATTTCCTTGCTCATCCTATCCAATGAAAAGCTACATAAAAGGCATTTCTTGACCCATCACCTCTAGCTTTCTGGTGCTGCTAGGCATCATGAACATGGAGAAACCCACATGGCAAACAAATATAAACCAGATGTTTAACTGCACTGATACAACCTAATTTAGACTGCATGCCAGAAAAGCTATTGCATTAAAAAAATCAAATGGGTAGCCATGAGGAAAACTGAAGGGCTGTCCAAACTTCTAAATTTTTTCTACATACTTTTCCTGGTCTGCTGTGGTGAATTAATATTGAAGTCAAAGTGATTGCTGACAACTGATGTTAACAACTGGTTTGCAGTTACTGGAAACCAGTTCTTCTTGAACATAGCTACATTTCTACAATACTATAATAGGTACTAAAGGAGTACTAGAAAATTGCAGCTCATGCCTATACTATCTATTCTTTCACTTCATTTTAATAATTTAGGTATATGCTATTAGGAATGCGTCACTTAGTTACCAGAGGCCCTAATAAGTTTTTTTTGAAAGAACTAACACTCTATGACTCTAGATTTGTCCCATATCTGACAATTTTATTTCTACTTGCATAAAGAATTTAGAAGTTCTGCAATACCTTCATGCTCTGCTTAAGCAGAGGATTCTAACCTGTGACTTTGTCCCAATCTGTGTGTTTGGTGTAAAGAACACTCAAAAGTGTACCCTCAGCTTTTCATTTCTTAACCATCATCGCTGATTCTATCAATGCAATCCAGAGGCCAACTGCACAATTCTTATCCAACACTACCTTTATCTCACCTGATCATCTGACCAATCCTCTTCACAAATTGCCTGTATCGTACTCTGTTAAAAGTCTCCAAACCCACTGCCAGCAGTTCCACCAATGAGGATGCGAATCCAATGATCTTCATCATTTGCTCACTTGTGGTTTTTTCTGGATTGTATTCACCTATTGAACATGAAAACTTCTGTAATGACATTTATAAAATCTTCTTGAAACCACATTCACATGACATGGATGGAATAATCATTCGGTAAGATAGCTGTAAAATCCTCCCAAGTGCACAGTCACTGCACTGGATGAATTTAATCATTTCTTATTTTATCTGGATGAACACAATGAAAATTACAAGTCTCTTAAAATCTCATGACACGATGTAAGATTTGCAGACTACAATAATATGGTCCCCTAATGTCAATCATGCAAATTCATTTCCTATTTGTAAATTCCTCTTTGTTACTACACAACTGCTGCAACACTGGTATCTACTCAACATTGTGGTGAACTGCTCTGGTATATCCTGCTTGCAAAAAGCAGGACAAGTCCAATTCAGCCAACAATTGGTTCATCAGTCTATTCTCCATCATCAGAAAAGTGATGGAAAGAATCATATCTGACACCCAGTACTGACTTGTCCAAAGCCACATGACCTCATTATAGCCTTGGTCCAAATATGGAAAAAAAAGAGCTGACCACCAGATGCGAACAGAGATTGACTGACCTTGACATCAAAGGAGCTGTCGACAGGAACTATGCCTGAACAAAACTAAGTCAACTCTTATCAGACTGAAAACTGTTAGTTGGAGTCATATCTAGTACAAAGCAAGATGGTTAAGATTAATGAGGCCATCTATTTCAGTATCAGCACATTGCTGTAGGAGAGTCCTTTGGGTACTTCCTTAGGCCCAATTTTATTCAGCTGCTTCAATATCTTTCTCTTCATCTTAAGGTCTGAAGTGGGTATATTCATTGGCAATTACACAACGTTCAGTACCATTCGTGACTCCTCAGATAGTGAAGTATGCCCTGACAATATGCAGCAAGATTTGGACAACATTCAGGCTCGGGCTGATAAGTGATAATATTCATCCCAGCAACGTTCCAAGCAATGGCCATCTCCAACAAGGGAGAAATTTCTTCTTGATAGTCAATGGCATTACCATCACTGATTCCCACACTGTTGACACTCTGGGAGTTGTCATTAACCAGACTTAATTTAAATCAACCATACAAATATTGATTCTACAGCAAATAATTCTGCTCTCAAATCCTGCCCAACATCTACAACTCAAGTCAGGATATGGTGAAAAACTCTCACTTATTTGGAAGCTCAACACCATCTAGAATAAAGCAATGCTTGATTGGCACACTGTCCAGCAACCGAAAGCATTCAACCCTTCTGCAAATGATCAAAGCCAACCCTAGAGGGGTGTGGGCCTCAGGAAAAATCACACTGTTTGGTTCCCCCTTTCTCAGTTTTATTCATTCATGGGATATGGTCATTGACAATGAGGCCAACATTTATTTCCTATTCCTAATTGTCCATTGGGCAGTTAAGAGTCAACCACATTTACGTGGGCACAGTAGCTAAGTGGTTAGCACTGCTGTCTTGCAGTAGCAAGGACCTGGTTTCAATTCCAGCCTTATATGACTGTCTGTGTAGAATTTGCATGGTCTCCCTGTGTCTGCATGGGTTTCCTTCTAGTGCTCTTGTTTCCTTCTATAGTTTAAAGATGTGCAGGTTAGGTGGATTGGTCTGACTAAATTGCCCCGTAGTGCACAGGAATGTGCAGATTAGGTGGATTAGCCATGGTTAATATGGAGTTTGGGGATAGATAGAGTGGGGTCTGGGTGGGACATTCTTTGGAAAGTTGGTGCAAATTCAATGGGCCAAATGGTCTTTTTCTGCACTGTAGGGGATTCTATGATCCACATCACTGTAAGTCTGGAGTCTCATGTAAGCCAAATTGGATAACACACAAATTTTCTCACCTCAGGTACATTAGTAAATCAAAAGGGCTTTTATAATGATCGACAGTGGTTACATAGTTGTCACCAGGTTGAGGATGCAGGTTTGTGACATGAAAGACCACATGGTACCAACTCATTTATTCAAAGGTTACCCCTCACTCTGATTTCTGTTTCTTCCTAAGTGGCTATATTCCCAGCACAAGGTCCCCAATGTACAGAGTTGTCACTGTGATTCCAACTTACTCTCGGGGCAGCCCCTAGATAAGAGTGTACACTATACACAAAATGCACTGCAGTCACTCGTTAAGCTTCCTCTGACTACATCTACCAAACCAGTGGTTTCCAACATGTAATAGGACAAGTGCAATAGACGCACGGGAACAACATGAACTGCAAGTTCCCATCCACGGCACATAACATCCAGATTTGGAGCTATCACAGTGCTGGAACACCTTTTCTAACACAGCTGTTGATATACCTATCACACACAGGACTGCAGCAGTTCAAGATGGCAGCTCACCACCACTTTCTCCAGGGCAATTAAGGATTAACAACAACATAATGAAGTCCACATCCAGTGAAAGTAAATAAGTAGTTCTTGTGTGAGAAATGCTGAATTACTAAATGATTCAGTGAAAAGAAATGGTTCCAGACAGAGGAGACAGAACTGTGAAAAGGGTACAGCAAGAGATGGAAAACACTGTCAAAATCCTGTTTCCAACAGTCACAAAAGTATGACTCTTATCCCACTGTCTCAGTACTGGTTCTTTGCAAGAGCAATTCAAATCTAATTTTATTACTCACTGAAACACTGACTAGTGTAACAAATCCTGATCCACATTTGTCAAAAAGGATGAAATGCCTCCCTCCCCTACTGTGTCAAAGCACACTATGCTCCAACAATGCAGACAGAAATGAATCGTTACTCTTGCTGACAATTTTAAATTGGTGACCCTCATCAGCGCTGATTCTCAATCTTGAACTTTTGTTATTCATCATCATACCCCATCATTTAAAAAAAATCTATAAATTAGCCTTCTCCATTCTAGAGGAAATGCACCACATATCATAAATTGTTCCTCATAATCCCATAACCAATCTTGCTTCCTGGATTCATCTTGGTTAATCCATGCTGAACACATTGTAAAACCTTTTGCAATGCAGCACCCAAAACTTCCCATGGTACTTTAACCAAAGCTTTGCATAAATTGGCTGTTCACTCTTGTTCCTTATGGAAACTGAAAATACAAACAGCAATTTTTAGTATTTAAAAGCATTTATAAATCCAAGATTTGCAACTTTTACTCTTTCCCCAACATTAGTTAACAAAACACTATTGTGCTTTGCCCGGCATGATGCTCTTGTAATTATAAAAACATTCAAATTAGTGGTATTACCCTAGGAAATTTGCTGTCTAGAAAAGTCATAATTACCTTTTACAGTTATCCCAAGTAATTGCTTAAATAGTTTATCAAAAGGAAACTGTGACAGAAGGGTAACAAAGTCATCCTCAGATAATAGCAGCCAGCTGGTCTCAGGATCTTCATCCTAGATTAGGAAGCAATACGAAACATGGTAACAATGATACTTTAATTTAATAAACTTGTTTCAGGATATATGACACATTTTCCCAGAACGTCACTCCTATTAGCCTCCGAGATGCAGCATAGTATCTGCACAGCTTTTGCTTTCTTTATTGTTTCAAGGGATATGGATGTCACAGCCAAGCCAGCATTTTGCAGCCTATTTCTAATGAGTGGCTTGCTGGGCCTTTCCGATGATAGCTAAAAGTTAACTTGTATTGCTGTGGGTCTGGAGTCATATGTAGACTAGACCAGATAATAGCAGGTTCTTCTATAAGGGATATTAGAACAAAACAGCATAGGAATGGGCCCTTTGGCCCATGATCTTGTGCCGAACAGGGTGCCAAATTAAATTAATCCTTTCTGCTTGCCCTTGGTCCACATCCCCCCCATTCCTGGCTTATTCACGCACTTATCTAAAGTCCCTTAAATGCCCCTATCATATCTGCTTCCACTACCACATCTGGCAATGCGTTCCAGACTCCTACCACTGTGTAAAAAAAACTTACCCCTTACATCTACTTTGAACTTTCCCTTTCACTTTAAGTGGCCCATAGCATCAGACATTTCAACTCTGGGAAAAAGAATCTGACTGTCAACCTTATCTATACAACTCATAATTTTATAGACTTCTATCAAATCTCCCCTCAGCCCTGCCACTCCAGACAAAACAAGCTGAGTTTTTCTAGCCTGGATTAGCTCATACCCCCTAATCCAAGCAGCATCCTGGTAACCAAAAGAGAAAATGCTGGAAAATCTCAGCAGGTCTGGCAGCATCTGTAAGGAGAGAAAAGAGCTGATGTTTCACGTCTAACTGACCCTTTGTCAAACCAGCATCCTGGTAAGCCTCTTTTGCACCCACTCCAAAGTCTCCACATACTTCCTGTGATGTGGCAAACTTGAATTGAATACAGTATTCTAACTGTGGACTAACTAAAATATTATAAAGCTGCAACATGACATCCCGACTCTTGTTCTCAATTCCCTGACCATAAAGGTGGTCAAGTCATACACTCTCTTTATCATCCTATCTACTTGCATGGCCACTTTCAGGATGCTGTGGACTTGAACCATAAGATCCCTCTGTACATCCATGCTGTTCAGGATCCTGACATTAACTGTACATATTTCCTTAACTTTTAATCTCTCAAAGTGCAGAAACTCACTCTTACCCGGACTAAACTTCATCTGCCATTTTCTGGATTAGTGGTGCTGGAAGAGCACAGCATTTCAGGCAGCATCCAAGGAGCTTTTACTTCATCTGCCATTTCTCCACCCATGCCTGCAACTGATCTAGACCCACTGTATCAACCTTGTAGACAACCTTCTACACTACCCACAACTCCACCAATCTTCGTATGTTCTGCAAACTCACTAATCCACCCATCTACAGTTTCTTCCAAGTCATTTGTATGTATCACAAACAGCAGAGGTCCCAGTACCGATATGTGCGGAATACCACTGGTCATGGATCACAAGTCAGAAAAACACCCTTCCTCAACACCCTCTGCCTTATATGGGCAAGCCAATTCTGAATCCATGTAGCCAAGTGACAATGGATCTCATGCATCTTAATCTTCTGGATGAAGCTACCTTGAGGGACCTTGGCGAAAGCCTTATTAAAATCCATACATTCAACATCCGCTGCTCTACCCTCATCAACCACCTTTGTCACCTCCTTGAAAAATTCAATCATGTTGGCAAGACATGACTTGCCCCACAGAAAGCCATTCTGACTGTCCCTAATTAAGCTACTCATTTCCAAATGAATGTAAATCCTATTGCTAAGGATTCTCTCCAATAGCTTCCCAACCACTAATGTGAGATTCACCCATCTATAGTTTCCTAGATTATCCCTATTTCTCTTCTTGAACAGAGGAACAACATTAGCTACTCGCCAATTCATGCCTACTCGTCAGTTAACCAGATCTTTGCTTACTACAATCAATGCTAGCTCACGGCCACCATCACCTAGACGAACTTTCACTTTCAGAATTTTTTGTTAATTGAATTTAAATTCCATCAGCTGACATGGTATGAATTGAACTTATGTCCCTATGTGATTAGCCTGGGACTTTATTTTTAAGCATAAAAATGAGTCAATTGATAATAAAGTATGCAAAAAAAAGGAACTGCACCTTTATAGTTCCTTTTCAAAACTGTGGAACATTGCTTCACAGACTATTAGATAGAGGATTAGGATGAGACCATTTGGCCCATCAAGTCTGCTCCTCCTTTGATCGTGGCTGGTTTGTTTTTCAACCCCATTCTCCTGGCTTCTCCTAGCATCCTTTCATTCCCATTACTAATCAAGACTTATCTATCTTTGTCTAAATATAATCAAAAACCTGGCCTCCACAGCCTTCTGCGACTATAAGTTCCACAGATTCACCACCCTTTGAAGTAAATCCTCCTCATCACAGTTCCAAAGGGTCGTCCCTTCACTCTGAGGCCCTTGGATCCTAGTCTTTCTTAATAGTGGAAACATCTTCGCCAAATCTATTCTACCCAGGCCTCTCAGCATTCTGTACGTTTCAATGAAATACCTCCCTCATCCTTCAAAACTCCACTGAGCACAGAACCAGAGTCCTCAATTGCTCCTCATATGACAAATCCTTTATGCCCTCATGGCAGTGACTAGTGGAGTGCCATAGAGGCTCATATTGGGACAACTATTTATGCTAGACACTAACAATCTGGACTCCCTCCAAGGTCAGCATATCCTTCGTTAAATATGGGGCCCAAGATTGCTCAAAATACAGAGAAACCTCAATTAGCCAAATATCAATTATTTGAATATTGGATTATCTGAAGGAGATCTCGAGGTCCTGATAGAAACATTTCATCAAAGATGTGTTTCCAACACTGATCGCGTGTTTTGCTTACAATGACTAAACAGGCACTGTCTCCAAATGACTGACCTCCTGCCCTATCTCTTTCCCCACACTTTCCCTAGAGTTCTACAGAGGGGTATACTCTAAACCCCCTTCCCCAGATAATCTCTCCAACAACGTCCTGTACAGGGTAAAAGTGGGACCTGTCAAAAAGTTGCATTAAAAAGTTGTTTTTTGTGTGTGTGCGCGTACGCGTGCTGATTATTTGGAGACTTACCACACAAAGGCAGGCAGCAGCAGCATTCTTGTTGTTGGTGTCCAGTCTGGCTGCCCTGGAGAGGGGATGGGAGTTGACCGGGCTGGGGGGGCGGGGGGGGGGGGAAGCGTGGTGATGTTGGGGCAGGTGGGGCTGGGCAGAGAGTGGTGTTGGACGGGGCCGAGGAGCTGTGTTGGATGGGGGCAGGAGTGGTGTTGGATGGTGCAGGGGGTGGGCAGGGAGTGGTGTTGGACAATAGGGTGGGGATTCGCGTGCGGTGCGCTGCTGCCTTGTCTCCTGAATGGGGAGCAGACTTTAAAAACTTCGAGTCCCAGAGGAAAGGCATTTAATCGATTATCCAAATGAAATAGTGCCTCGCTCAGATAAACGAGGTTCCTCTGTGTCCGAAATATGGTCTGATCAGAGCCTTATACAGCCTCATCAGCACATTTCTGCTCTTGTATTCGAGACCTTGTGAAATGAATGTTAACATTGCATTTTCCTTCTTAAGTATAAACTGAGCCTGTATGTTATCCTGAACTAGGACTTCTAAGTTCACTTGTGCTTCAGATTTCTGAAGGAGAAAGTGAGGTCTGCAGATGCTGGAGATCAGAGATGGAAATGTGTTGCTGGAAAAGCGCAGCAGGTCAGGCAGCATCTAGGAAACAGGAGAATCGACGTTTCGGGCATTAGCCCTTCTTCAGGAAGTGCTGTTTGTCGGGTCTTACTGTATGTAGTTGCCTGTCAGCAATTAATTAATTAGTTGTGCATACCAGAATTTCAAGAGAGTCGGGGCCAAATATCAATAATTGATATTTGATATTTGGCTAATCTCACATTAGTGGTTGGGAAGCTATTGGAGAGAATCCTTAGCGATAGGATTTACATTCATTTGGAAATGCGTAGCTTAATTAGGGACAGTCAGAATGGCTTTCTGTGGGGCAAGTCATGTCTTGCCAACATGATTGAATTTTTCAAGGAGGTGACAAAGGTGGTTGATGAGGGTAGAGCAGCGGATGTTGAATGTACGGATTTTAATAAGGCTTTCGTCAAGGTCCCTCAAGGTAGCTTCATCCTGAAGAAGGGCTAATGCCCGAAACGTCGATTCTCCTGTTCCCTAGATGCTGCCTGACCTGCTGCGCTTTTCCAGCAACACATTTCCATCTTCAGATTTCTGAAGCCTTGCCCTATTTAGAAAAGATTCTATGTCTCTATTCTTCCTATCAAGGGGAATATGTGCACTCCATCTGCCATTTCTTTGCCCATTCTCCTAGTTTTTCCAAGTCCTTCTGTAGCCTTCCCACTTCCTCAATACTACCTTTCCATCCGTCTTTGTGTCATCAGCAAACTTAGCAAAAGTGCCATCAGTTCCTTCATCCAGATTGTTCATGTATAATGTGAATAGTCATCAATCCAGCATGGAATCCAGCAGAACTTCACTAGTCACTGGGTGCCATCCTGAAAAAGACCCCTTTATCCCTAATCTGTCAGTCAGCCAATCCTCTATCTGTGCCACTACATTGTCCCTAGCGTTATGGGCTCTTATCTTATTTAGCAGCCTCATGCAATGCACCTTATCAAATACTTTCTGGAAATCCAAATATATTACATCCACTGGCTCTCCTTTGTCTAACTTGATCAATACTTCTAAGAATTCAGGCATGACCTCCCCTTGACAAAGCCATGTTGACTTAGCCCTATTTTAGCACTCACTTCCAAGTACTCTGCAATTTCATCCCTAATAATGGATCAGAAAATCTTACCAACAATGAGGTCAGGCTAACTGGCCTATAAGTTCCTATCTTCTACTTCCCTCCCTTCTTATAAATTTGCCATTTTCTAGTCCTCTGGGACCCTCCCTGACTCCAGTGATTCCTGAGGAATTCCTACCAATGCCTCCACAATCTCTTCAGCTATATCCTTCAGAAATCTGGGGTGTAGCTCAATTAATCTGTTGATTTATCCAATTTAAGACCTTTCAACATTCCTGGCACCTTTTCTTAGTGACGGCCACTATACTCACCTCAGGCCCCGACTCTCTTGAAATTCTGGTATGCACAACTAATTAATTGCTGACAGGCAACTACATACAGTAAGACCCGACAAACAGCACAGGTATAGCCGGCTAATCTGTTGTTGGTTCAATACTGGATGGGAATTTTGGCCTGTAAACTAGAACAACTTCCTTTTTTTCCATAAGTAATTATTTTGGCTCATGAATAGCATGCTCATCTGAGTCAGAACTCTTATGACATGAGTTCATATCTCACTCCAGAGATTTCTCAGCACCTAATCTAGGTTGACACTGCAGAGTACTACTGAAGTACTAAAAGTCCCTGGCACTTTCCCAGCTCAAGTCATCTCCTCTTCCCATTTGAGTTCTGCAACAGGAGACTCCCATTTTTGGTTTCAAAACTTGTCAGTTCCAATGATCCACATGAATTCTTCAATTGCTTTAATTTCTTTCTGCAACTTTTACCACTCAAAACAGCTCTTCCTAAAAATTTCTATTTTCTTTAATGGTAATGTTTTGCATCCTACTTCACAAACTCCAACTCAATACCAGTACACGTGCTCAGGAAATTGCTCTTGGGTTCCACAAATGTCAGTGAATAAGAAGTGTGAAATCAAAATATAATTCATGTAGGTATAACAGACCTGGAGATAAAAGTTCTTTGAAAATTCCTATTTCAATTTCCAAAAGAAACAATTAGCTGGCCATTTGACTCATCTGAAATTTGAGATCCTGTCGTATGTAAAATTATCAACTACATTTACTTACACAAATAACATTTAAAAAATTAAAATAGTTAATTCCATTGTACAATAGGTACTTTGTGACTAAATCCTGTTACTCATGAACATTAAAAATTAGAAGTAGGAATGGACTGTATGACTCTAAACATTTTCATTCAATGTAATCATGCTTGATCTTCTGCCCAAACTTCACCTTGCTGCATGTTCCACATATTCCTTTAGACACCAAAATTCTGAATATATCGAATGGAGTATCCAACGCATTCTATTAATTTGTGTGAAGAGACGTTTGAACTCAGTTGCGAATGACTGATCACTTATTTCAAGTCTGCTCTTTACTACAAACTGATGCTTAATTTTAAACAGCTTTCTAAAAATTCATAGATTATCACAAACTCTCAAAATAATTTTCAGTCGCTGGCTCTGGCACAAAACATTATTTAGATTCTCAGACCTTTCTCATAATTAGGGGCCATAAAATCAAAATTTAAGTTGCGTGTCACTTTTCAGCTGTAACTGGATGAACAATGTTTTAAATCAATTAATCTAATTTTAAATCAATGACTTAAATCAATTAATCTAATTAATTCTAACAAGTAACTTTGGTTCAACCTGCAAAGCAAATTTTTAATATCTTAATTATGATTTAAGGAGATCATAGACTTCATGTTGCTTCGAGTAATTTTTAAAAATTATTCACAACATACAACTACTTATTTTTCAACACCATCAAAATAACAGAAAAGTTTTTTTGTTTGCATCAACCTATTAAAGATAAAGAAGTTAAAGTAAATACCTCTTCCCCAGCTTCATCTACCAAGGTCCAGTTCTGTATGTCTTTTGCTTCTGGTGTAGGTGGTGGTAGCTTTTTGGTCATGGGCTTTATGTTCACCAGAAACTCAGATCGATGCCTAAGATTATTTGACCAAAATATATTTTAAATGACTATGTAAAAATTGCAATTAGTTACAACCTATATTTTAAATATAATTTCAGACACAAAATGTTGCAAAATTATGGCGTTCATCAAGACTTTGTGTTTTAAAGCAATTTAGTATTAGAAGGCAAGAAGAATCGTTGAGCATCAAAAAAATAGAAACTGATGTTGTGACTTAAGACTGAATGCAATACTAAATCTTCGAGTAGTCAGCCTCGCAGGGCTGCACCAAAATTGAGTTAACTCAAGAAAATAAAGCACTTAACGAGACAAGAGTGGAGATGGAAAAGCTGTATGTCACAACAGCATAGCACACCTCCCTCAACAAGTGAAGGAATGACATGAATGACAATGGGAATTAGATCTTAATGGGAGAAAGTGAGGACTGCAGATGCTGGAGATCAGAGTCAAATAGTGTGGTGCTGGTAAAGAGGAGGAGAGTTGGCGTTTCCAGCGGTAGCTCTTCATCAGGAATGTTACTGCAAAGCCTCTTCCAAGGATGCCTACCTTGAAGAAGTTCGCCTCCTCCAACATTCCCGAGGAAGAGCTTATGCTCGAAACATGGACTCTCCTGCTCCTTGGATGCTATGCTTTTCCAGTACCACACTTCAGATCTTAGTGCCATTTAAAGGAAGGCTAGTTGCAGCAATATCAATGTAACCTTTCTACATTCGGCATTAACACCTTTTACCCCAAAGGAACACTTTTTTTCCCAATTTACTTGCTAGAAGTAGTACCTACTCCAGGGAGTCACTTTGGTAGGATCTACTAAAATTTGCCAAATAAGGGTAACAAAAATTTGAGTTCAATATTCAATGCAATTAATAGATCAAAATATTTCAATGAAGACCTATCCATAGCTTTTAAAAACTTCGTATGGATGGCAGTGGGAAGGCATTCCCTGGTGTCCAGAAAAATGTCACATGAGCCAGTGCATGTTGGTATAGCCCAATTAGACTTTAGTGACAATCTGGTAGTGTTAGTGCATACATTTCCAGATAAAGAAATCAATACTTGTCGGAGTTGCACCAAATCTCTGGTTTTCTGGTGTAGACCCTTAACTGAGTTAACACACAATTTTTAAGAAACTAGTTATTTGATGTGGGCATGCCCACATTCATTGCTCATCCCTAATTACCCAGAAGGCATTTAAAAGTAAGGTACATTACTATGGGTCTGGAGTAGTCACACAGAAGTCAGATGAGGTAAAAATGACAGATTTTATTCCCAAGGGCCATTAGGGAACAATTGACAATGGTAATGAGGGGTAACTTTTTAACATTTACTGAATAACGTCATTCCCCAAGCAGTGAGAAGTTCACATTACAATTGAAGGAGAGCTTAGATACTTCTCTAGAGGAGGCTTGATTTAGTGCATATGTTGAGGTAGGCTGTCAATTATCTGAACCAAATACTGCCCGCCAGTGTCCTTCGGATAATTGTGGTTCCTCTGTATACAAGCAGGGCAAGGATGAAAAATATATTGAATATTGAAGAAATATTGTCAAGTCACAGATGCTTACATGATTGGTGACAGAAGTAAGGCTAGGGCTTGCATAAAGAGGAAGACTCCTGAAGGATTATTGAATACTGTTATCTGAAACAGAAAAAAGCTGGATAAATTGCCTTCATATATTTCAAAACAGGAAACATGCACTGTACTACAAGTACATACCATGTTGCCCCACAGCAATTTCATGATACTATACATACAAATGCGTCAATTATCATGTGAAATACCTTCCTTCTTGGGATATGAACTTACTTGACAAAGCAGTCATTTATTATTCATCCATTTCTTGGATAAGGTGACAGGTTGCGTTGTTGAACTGTTGCCATGTGATGAAGGCAGCTGCACAATACTGTAAGGGAGATACTTCAAGGACTTTGGGAAAGCAATATGCCCCACTTCACATTTGAAGGATTAGGAATTGAGCCAGACATGTGCAACCAAACTACCTCTTGACTGACATTATGAAGGGGCAGCTAGCTGCAGATTGCTAGCATGAAGACTCTACTCTGAGGTATTTTTTGAGGCAATGCATATCCCGGTCCAAAGGCAGTCTCCACTAATAACTACCTCCCTTTGTGTGATTCCACTTATTTAAGAGTTTCTTTCCACCCACCACTCTTCCAACAATCACTGAAATATTATTTGGGTTTTTTGGTTCCACTCAGTAGAATGCTTCTGTTATGTCACAGAGATAGCAATCCAAACCAAATCAGACTTGTTAACACTGTGAAGCCTGTGAAATGAAAACATTCGATGACCCATAAAAGTGCTCAGTTGTTTCTAACCAGACTTTTATAAATAACCGATTTGGACACCAAGTTTATAACGCAAACAAAAAATTAACAATTTATTATTAATAATAATGTGACTTTAGCATAACATCGATGAACTACAAGGCAATTTAATTAATATCTACAATCTAAGTCCAATCTTTGTTCACCAACCTTACTCGCACACGGGCAGAGTTATGGAATAAATTTAACTCAAGGAATCATAAATTGCCAGCTTGATAACCGTTTTAATGATGATTAACCAGCCTTCATGTAATCTGATGGTTGTATGACAGGCATACAGGATTGTATCTTGATTGAATTTGAAATATCTGGACAATGCAGATCCCCAGAGACCTTTTCTGAATCCTTATAGATCAGATTCTTAGCTCAGATTTTCATGAAATAACTGAATAACCAGAGAGAACAAAACCAAAAAAACTAATCCAGCATCTTCCAAAGCAACAATGCCTCCTGCCCAAATACCAAGTCAAACCAGTTCACCTTTTAACTTTTCTTTCTTCCCCCCCCCACCCAATATTCTGTGGCTAGCTGTCCAGCAGCCAGTCCTTCCTTGACTGACCAACAAACTGCCAGTACTGAGTATAACCACATCTTGGTGTCGGTTCATTGATAGCGTCTTTTGGAGAAGTACTTGAACTGGATTATCTTCCTGGCCAGTTCTCAATAGCAAATATCTATCTTTTGTTTGCTCCTTTTTTAAAAACAAGTTGCTGTTCACAGTTCAATTCTCAGTTCCAAATCAAAAATGAGAAAAAGAAGAAAATTAACGATGGTCTCAATCAATTTCAACTCACCATTTGACAATATAAATGTACAGTTTTTAAATCGAATATCAGGACTCATTGTAAAACCAAATCTATTTGCCAAACAAATAAATCAGGCTTTAATTTTTACCAGCTATACTTTTCTTGCATATCACATTGAATTATGGTACAAATACCTTGGAAAGATATCTGCTACAAATGCCCTTGCATTCACAGATTTGCTGACGGCTGGCATACTCAACTATAGATTCTAATACTAATCAGTTTCCTTGTCATAGTAACCTAAATTTTCTTTGCATACAAGTTAACAACAAAAAATGTTTTTCTAACCACACTTGCTGTACTCTAGATGTTCAAATTCTCTGCCATTTCTTCCATCTCCATCAGGAAACCCCACACAACATAATTTCCTCTTCTATCCCTGGTTGACACTCTGCAGGCAACCATTCCCTTCATGACATCCTGATCACTCCTTTGTCACTCTGGACACCTTTACACCCTCTATGGCCCATGCAATAACTAAAAGTGTAACATTTGGTCTTTAACCTTCTCTTTGCCATCTAAAGCCTCAAATACATCTTCCAGGTGAACCAGGGTTGTGCTCGTACTTCTTTAAAATCTAGTCTACTGTGCTGACTGCTCACAATGAGGTTTCATCAGTATTGTCAACACCAAATTCAGGCTGGACAACCACTTGGCTGACATACTTGTCTTTAAAAATAATTATGACTTCTAGTTGTTTGTCATTTCATTACACCACCCTGCTCTCAAGTTAACATTTCCACTCTAGGCATGCTGCAGTGCAGTGCTCCAGTGAAGTTTGACACAAGCTGGAGGAACTACAGTTCATTTTCTGCTTCAGCAGTTTACCAACTTAAGGACTCAACACTGACTTCAACATCTTCAGAGCATGAACGCTGTCTTTCATTTTGAAAACACCGTCTTTCCTCAGTGTCTTGCTTTCTTGGGTTTGCGTTTTGCAAAGCTGACCTGTTTTTTACAACTCACAAAACAATTATCAGGCCATAAGACCAGAAGCCCAATAGACAGCGAGAAATTGAGAAGCAAATATCCAAGGAGATCTCAGATATCTCTAAGAAAAATATGGTTGTAATGATAAGGGATTTTAAATTTCCAAACATAGACTCGGACTGATACACACCATATATATTTATGCCCAGGCTCATGTTTGACCTAATGCCGTGAGATTTCAAATGTGTATACAAAATGTCCCGCTCTACAAGGGAATTTGAGGTTTTTTCAATATATCGGAATTCCATTTATAATCTTGTGCTTTATAATTTTATTGCTCCATTTATATTGCTTACAATGCCACCTGTCATCATTGCCAGGTGATGAGATAGAGAAACACTAATTGTTAATAAATATGAATCTTTGATGCCCACAAATCCTTGAGAGATGTTGAGAGTTACATGTTGTCAATTAATCAGAATCTGTTTCCTGCTGCTCAGCTAGTCTCACCAGGCCAATAATTTGCCTTCAGTCCCATGAGTTTTATTTTCTGCTAACAGTCTCTTATGAGAGAATTCAGCAAATGCATCCTGCAATGCCATACAATTAATATCTACTAACATTTTTCTGTCTATTACTTTAGACATGTCTTCAAAAAATTCAATTGGGTTTCTCACGCAAGAAGAGCTTTCACCACCTTTTACCATGTTGACTTGCTCTGATCATCTGAAAACTTCAAGGTGTTTCATCAGTCTGTTCTTAATTAGAGGCTCAACTAATTTCCTGACAACTGACACTGGTCAATAGATTGTTTATTTTCCCTTTGCCTCTCCTTAACAAAGAATTACATGTGCAACTTTTTAATCCAAAGAAATGGCTCCCAAACCAAGACCATTTTGGAAAATTGCAATGTTTTCACATACTCAATTTTAAATTCCAGGATAGAAACCTTCTGGCACTCATTTTTTACTGCCAATATTTTGAGGGATAAATTAACGTTGATGAATCATCAACTCTAATTCAATATTCGCTGGCATTATTCCATTAGCGTATTGAATTCCAGTTGTGTTCACTTTTACTCATTAGCATGCATAGCTTTTTTATACACAGAATTAAAATTACCAAACAGCCATGGTGGGAGTAGAATTCACATTGTCTGGCTTATTAGTCTATACCTCTACATTACTAATCCAATAATTAGTCACCAAACTTTTATATCCTCACAACTTCTATATTCCACCTTAAGGTACTGTTCAGCTTAACATTGAAAAAAATTAACAATTGTCCTACAATGTAGTTATTGACAGCAATTATTAAAAATGATTGGCAGCAGTGGAAACCATAGTAATGATGTTATTTTTTGAGTTTTTAAAGAAATTCTCAAACATTGTACAATTAGATAAATAAAAAATTAACCACAATAAGTGGACTCAATTGCTAAAAGAAATTATGCAATGCTGTGGAGACTTGTTATTGAGTTAGGAGAAATCTCTACAACATTTATGAAATGTATCTGTACCTGGTACAATTTGTAAAGCATGATGAAATTCAAATGTTAAATACCGTGTGTCAGATTTTAAAAGTTTTTCAAACTTATAAATCACAAAAAAATTCACATTTGTATTGGAAGGTGCTATTAGTATTATTTTATCATAAATTAGAATAGTCCAAACATTACAGAAATGGAAAAAGCAATTTTCTTTAAGAATATTACATTCAAAACATCAGTAAGGCTGTAGTAGTTTCATGCACTCAGTAAAATCATACCTTTACAAGTGGGGCTGCCCATTTGCTCACACCTGCTGGGCAGTGAAGTATGTGATTCAGAATAAAGAGTTGATCAGCAGCAGAGCCAACTCGGTGTAATACTGCAACCTAAAAGGATTAATTATTAATAAATGAGTTTCAGAGCACATAAAGTAAGGTGTTTTGTAATAATCATCATTTTCCACCACTGGTAAGATGAAAATGTCACAAAAAATGACTTTCCTAATTGCTTACACCTCTGACAAGGATTTTTGAGAGTCTGTTTTGGAATCTCAGCTTTTCACCATATACGTGAAGTAGCTGCACGCAGGTATAAATAATTGTATATTGTGGTGAAGGTTGATGATATATTATTATTACTATTTGAAAACTTGGGTTTAAAGTGTGGAAATGACATAAGTTTGAGCTTGATTTGTGTTTCGATATTAAGTATGAAGAAGGAAACATAGAAATGCAGAAGTAGGCTATTTGACCTACTAAGTCTGTTCTGCTATTCAACATTAGATAGTCACAGAGATCGACATTACAGAAAAAGGTCCTTCGGCCCATTGCATCTACATTGGCCAAACCAACTAACTATGCTAATCCCATTTACTAACTCTTGGCCTAGAGCCTTATTCACGTTACCATGACAAGTGCACACCTAAATATTTAAATGTTATGAGGGTTTGTGCCTGTACCACCCTTACAGGCAGTGAGATTCCCACCATCCTCTGAGCGAAAAGGTTTTCCCTCACATCTCCTCTGAAGCTTCTGTGCCTTATCTTAATGATCATGGACTCGAGCTCAACATCATACTGCCACTCTCCCCAAACCCCAGCGCACCTATAGCTTCTAGAAACCCACTTGTTTTTCAAACGTATTCAGTAATTTTGCTTCCACAGCTTTCTGTGGCAGAGAATTTCTTAGGTTCACGACCTACTGAGATATGAGATTTCTCATCTCAGTCTGAAATAGTCTGCCGCATCTCCCGAGACTGTGACCCTGTTATGCACCACTAGCCAAGTAAAGCATCACCTCTGCATCCAGTCCGTCCAGCCCTGTCAGAATTTTATTCACTTCAATAAGATCCGCTTTCATACTTCTAAACACCAGTGAATCGAGGCCGGTTGACTCAGTCTTCGTGTTATGGTGGTCAACTTGGCAAATTATGAGGACTTCAGCGAAACAGGACAATGATCATTTATATCATATGTGAATAAGGAGAGGAAACCTTTCAACACTGAAGTTTAAAGCTCACTTGGGAGGTTTACATCCAAACTTTATGCAGATTCCAACATGCACATTACAATCTCCAAACTTCATTGTCCATTAAAAACCGAAAGAACTGTGGATGCTATAAATCTGAAACAAAAATAGAAATTACTCGAAACGTTCAGCAGGTTTGGCAGCAACTGTGAAGAGAAATCAGTGTTAACCAGTGTCACCAAAATGTTTCTCTGATTTCTCTGCATAATTGGTGCCAGACCAGATGAGCTTTTCCAGCAATTTATGTTCAATGTGCATTATCTTAGTTTTCCCCACAGTTTTTCAGAGGCATTGTTTATTCTTCATCGAAGACCTATGATAATGTGGCTTCTATGCTACTAGCCTAGATAGTCTGAATGTCTTGTTTGTCATTCACTTTTCTGTACAAGCTTTGTTCATTACTGACAATATGGCTAAAGCTATAACCCTTAACTAACCAAAACAGTTTCAATCCTTCCATTCTTCACATGAGAGACTGGTCTTTCCAAGAGTCTGCCTGGTGAAACTTGACTGCATTCCCTCTACTGCAATTATATCTTCTGTTGAGTGAGAAAACCAAATGGTCACAACGTTCTGGGTGCAATCTCATTAAGGCCTTGTACCGCTACAGTAAAACTTCCTAGTCCTTGTATTCAAACCCACTTGCAATGAAGGCCAACATACCATTTGCCTTCCTAAATACTTGCTTCATCTATATACTTGCTTTGAACAACTGGTATAGGAGAGTTGCCAGGTATCATTCCCAATCTATCATTTAAATAATACTTTACCATTCTGTTTTTCCTTTCAAAGTGGACAACTTAACATATAGACACATCTATGTATTTGCCTCTCACTCAACTTATCAAAATTTGTCTGATGCCTCTTTATTTCCTCCTCATCACTCATTTCTACCTAGTTTTGTGCTGACAGCAAACTTGGAAATTTTACAGTTGATTGCCTTATTCTAATTATTGATAATACACTGAGTATTGCAGCCTAGGCAGAGATCCCTGCAGTGTCCCATTTGTCACCGCCTTCCACTCTGTAAATGAGTCATTTATTCCAACTCTGTCTGCTGCCAGATGAGCAATTCTCAATCCATGCTAGCACATGACTACCAATGTCACATACTTCAACTTTGCACAATAACTGCTTGTGATACTATATCAAAATTAAAAAAAAAGCATATTTTACTTCATAGCTTATTTTTAGATACTGAATTTGAAGAGTTTAGTGACAAATCCTCTGGAGTTTGTTTACATGTATTTGAATGAGGTCTTTAAAAAAATCTTTGAGATTAATAGTTCAATGCTTTAGAAAGTAAAGGTAGAAGAGAAATTAAATTGGGCCATCGGATAGCAGCAAGACGCTGTAAAACAGAGGGAGACAGAGATAGAAACAAGTTTCCGTTTATAAAGGTTACTGATGGTTCAGTGACTGTGACAGTGCAGTTAAGTCGTCTCCAAAACAGCTGGGGAAGATAAAATATCATGTTGCAACTATACAGGATATTGGTGAGGCCGCTTTTTGAGTACTGTGTACAGTTCTGGTATGTCATAGGAAGGATATTATTAAATTGGAAAGGGTACAGAAAAGATTTACAAGGATATTTCAGAGGGCTTGGGTAATAATGAGATAGTCTGGGACATTTTCCACTGGAGTGCAAGAGGTTGAAGGATGACCCTAGAGGTTTATAAAATCATGAGGGGCATAGATATAGTGAATAGCAAAGGTCTTTTCCTATGATAGAATTCAAAACTAGAGGGAATAATTTTAAGGTGAGCAAAGATAGATTTAAAAGGCATCTGAGGGGCAATCTTTTCACAGAGGGTTGTTCATCTGTGGAATGAACTGCCAGAGGAAGTGGTAGATGCAGATACAGTTATAACATTTAAAAGACATTTGGACAGGTACATGAATAGGAAAGGTTGACAGGGTTATGGGCCAAATGCAGGCAAATGGAACTATTTTAGTTTGGGAAATCTGTTCAGCATGGATCAAAGGGTTTATTTCTGTGCTGTATGACTCTATGACTCAAGTCCAGAATGGCTTAGTAATTACTTAGAGGAAAGCTCCAGAAACAGAAGGCTCTAAGGCACCAGACTGGAGGTCATCCTACAATCCTACTAAATGCATGAGTTTAAGCAATACATGTTAAGGAGTAAGTGAAGTAAAAATACAAAGTGCTGGGGAAATTCAGCAGCTCTGGCAGTATCTGTAGATAGAGTAACAAATTAATGTTTAGAGTCCAAATTCTTCTTTTGCAAGTTGAAATGTTAATCCTGTTTCTCTTTCCATAGATATGGCCATACCTGCTGACTTCCTTCAGCACTTTATGCTTCTATTTCACATTTCCAGCATCTAAATTACTTTGCTATTATATATAACGTGTGCTGTGTTAGCAATTCGATTAAGGGTTTCATGAAGCCAAATGAACTAAAGGCGCTAGCACTGAATGACATGCAGAGGTTTGCCAGACAAAAACCAAGTAATGACATGCCAAATGAACATGGCATTATAATGTTAAAACAGGATGACCCCTCACCGATGTTTGAGTATATTGATATCAGTGAGGATTAAGGGATTGATTCCTTTATGGTATTATGGAATTATAACAATATTCACATTTGCATATGATACCACATTGGGAAGTATCATAAGTTGTGTAGATAGATAAAGTTGTGTTACTTGATGACATCAACGATGATGGAACAAAGACAGCCAAATGGAGTCAATGTACACCAATGAAATAATTGAATTGCACACCATTGCCGTAGTTCCAATGGAAAGCTATTTCCTTGATTTTCAGCTAGTTTTTCTCCACATAACGTCTCCCCAAAATTGCAGCTGTGTGACACCTACATGTACAGAATGGTGAATGACATTTAACAGGTAAATTATGTGAAACAAACGCAGGTCAAAGGTGTTGAATGTTGAACACTAATTACAATTGAAACTATGAGGGTTTAGTGGTGATTTGAGTGAAAACTATAATGAAACAAATGCACCTAGATAGACCCACAAATGTATACTTTATGAATGGAAATTTAATAACAAGTCCCAACATTGTAATTCCATACCAATTTCTGTAGCCAGAGAAGAATGTCACTGTGGAATTGACCATCTTCAATTGTTCTTCGGGTAAAACTAAAGAGTACACTGATGTTTTCTTTTAAAAGTTGCAGATCCGAATGGCTGCAGTCTATTGCTTGATCATCTGCACAAAATAAAAAGAAAACTGACAGATATGATATTAGTGGGTTAAACACTGAACAAAAGAACTGTGTTCAGAAGGTGGGTCACTAGATCGGAAATGTTGACTCTGCTTTCTCTCAAGAGATGATGCCAGACCTGCCGGACGTTTCCAGCAATTTCTATTTTTGCGTATGTTATTGGTAGGAGTTTTTTTTCAAAAAAGTATCCAGTGTTATAAAATTGAACTCTCACCATGTTAATTATTTCAATATAAAATCATTTTTGAAAGGGAATTTCATCATAAAAATGAACAATAGATTTTACTTTGTCTTTATTTTTATTTCTCCATTATAATGGGAACAACTAATGACGGTTAAAACACTAAAGCTGTACTTCTCAGATAGGTATGATAGAATTCTAGAAAAACGTTCCTCCTAAAGTTGGGATGAGTGTTGCTAATAGCCTAAACAACTGGCTGAACTGCTAACATTTAACAGCTTGACCATGTAATTTCCATAAATAGGAGTGAAAAATATTATCAACTGAAATCCTACCCTTTGTTAAATGGTGAATATCAAATGCTGCTAGTAGTTTCCGCACTTGGAATTGAAACAGAACTTTATTATGTAAAGTTATAATGTTAAGGTAAAGGCAAGTTAAGATTCTTCATCTGTCTTGGTGTAAAGGGGCAAAGATGAAAATAGGGCAGTGATATGTGCTCCTCCTGCCAGATGTGAGAGATCAGGGAGCAGTCTAGTGTTCCGACGACTACGTCTGCAGGAAGGTGACCAGCTGCACTCTTCACAGACCGTATGGTTTGGTTGAAATGACAGTTCGACACACTGAGGAGCACACAGGGGGCAGAGAGTATGACAGACACAAGTTACGGGGAAGCGGTCACACCACAGAATCAGTTACGTAGATGGGTGACTGCCCAGAGAGGGAGGCAGATAGTGCAGGATTCGCCTGTGATTATTCCCCTTTCTTACATTTTAGGTACTGTTGGGGTAGATAGCCTCTCAGGAAGTATAGCAGCAATAGCCAGACTGGTGGCATCAAAACTGGCTGTGCTGTAGAGCAGGGTCAGGCAAAATCCAAGAGAGCAATAGTGGTCAGAGACTCACTAGTTAGGGACACAGGCAGGTGTTTCTGTGGCAGCGTTTGAGACTCCAGGATAGAGACAATCATGTCTCTGAATGGCTGCATGAAATTCTTAAGGGGGAGGGTGTGCAATCAGAGGTTGTTGTGTACATTGGTACCAATGACATAGGTAGAAAGAGCTATGAGATCCTGCACAGTGAGTACAGGGAGTTGGGAAAGAGACTGAAAAGCAGGACGTAGAGAGTAATCATCTCTGGATTATGACCAGTGCTACGTGCTAGTGAGGCAAGGAGAATAAGATAGGACAGATGAGTTGGTGCAGGGAGGCAGGGCTGCAGGTTCTTGAATCATTGGGACCTCTTCTGGGGTGGGGGTGATCTGTACAAGAGGGATGGATTACACTTAAACTGGAAGGGAACCAATATCCTCACAGGCAGGTTCATTAGTGCTACTTGGGAGAGTTTAAACTAGAGTGGCAGGGGGCTAGGAAGCAGGGCAGCAGGTCAGCAAGTGAAGGGATTGAGGGGAAGGTAGATGTTAAGACTGGTAAGTCTGAAAGAAGGGACAGCAGAGACAGGTAAATGAACACAATGGGATTGATCGACTGCTGTGTGTTTATTTCAATGCAAGAAGTATTATGGATAAGGCAGATGAATGTACACTATAGATGTACAATAGTGCTGTGGCCATTACAGAGACTTGGTTGAGAGTGCGACAGGACAGTCTGCTGAATGTTCCAGGGTTTCATTGTTTTAGACAAGATAGAGAGGGAGGTAAAAGAGATGAAGAAGTTGCATTACTAAGCAGGAAGAATGAGTCATCTGCACTCAGAGAAGACATACTGGAGGGCCATCCACTGAGGCTATATGGGTAAAGCTCAAAAATAAGATGGGTGCTAACACTCTGATGAGATTATACTATAGGACTCCTAACAGCCACTGAGACACTGAGGAACAAAGACATAGGCAGATTATGGAAAAATGCAGTAACAACAGGGTTGTCAAAGTGAATGTGTTTAATTTCTCCAATATTGACTGGGACTTCCTTTGAGCAAGAGGCATAGATGGGCAGAATTTCTTAGGCGCATCCAAGAGGGTTTCTTGAAACAGTATGTGGATAATCCAACTACAGGAGAGGCTGCATTGGACTTTGTAAGCGCTAATGAGCCTGGCCAGGTGACTAACCTTTCAGTGGGAGAGCATTTTGGAAACAATAATCACAAATTCTCAAGTCTCAAGATAGCTAGGAATAAGGATAAGTCAGGACCTTGCAGGAAACTACTGAATTGAGGGAGGGCAGATTATGTTAGTATTAGGCAGGAGAGTTAATTGGGAACAACTGTTATTGGGCATGTCCACATTTGACAAGTGCGAGTTGTTTAAAGACCTAATGATCAGAGTTCAGGACTGGCATGTTCCAGTAAGAAAGGAGGACAAGGAGGGCAAGGTAAGAGACCCTTGGATAATGAGAGAGGTTGTGAATTTAGTTGAAGGAAAAAAAGGAGCATATGTAAGGTTTAGAAAGTTAAAATCTAACAAGAGGAATATGAAGAAGACAGAAAAGTGCGGAGACCAAGGAGGGCCATGAAATAACCTTGGCAAGTAGGTTTAAAGAAAATCCAAAGGCATTCTATACACATTAAAAACAAGAGGATAAATAAGTAGGATGACTCAAAGACAAAGGAGGGAACTTGTGCTTGGAGGCAGAGGATGTGAGCGAGATCCTAAACGAGTACTTTGCATTAGTATTCACCCAGGAGAGGGATACGAAGGTTATTGAGATTAGTGTGGAGCATGCTAACATGCTAGGGCATTTCGAGATCAAGAAAGAAATGGTGATGGGTCTTTTGAAGAGCATTAATATGGATAACTCCCCAGGGGTTGATGGAATCTACCCCAGATTAGTGAGAGAGGCAAGAGAGGAGATTACTGGGGTCTTTACCAAGATCCTTGTAGCCTCGCTCGGCATTGGAGAAGTCCTGGAGGATTGGTGAATAGCTAAAGTTGTTCCTCTATTCAAGAAGGAAATATGGATTATCCAGAAATTACAGATTGGTGACTCTCACATTGGTCATCAGGAAGCTGTTGGAGAAGATTCTGAGGGATAGGGTTTACGTGCATTTGGAAAAGCATAACTTTGCAAGGGGCAGGTCATGTCTTGGTGTACCAAAGTGATGGAAGTTGGAGGTGACGACAAAGGTGATTGGTGAGGTTGGAGCAGCGGATGTTGTCGATATGGATTTTAGTAAGGCTTTCAACAAGGCCCCTCATGTAGGCTCATCCAGAAGATTAAGATGCATGCGATCCACTGTGTCTTGACTATATGAATTCAGAATTGGCTTGCCCATATAAGACAGAGGGTAGTGGTGGAAGGGTGTTTTTTCTGGCTGGAGGTCCCTGACTAGTGGTATTCCACAGGGATCCTATTGGGACCTCTGGAGTTTGTGATATATAAGTAATTTGGATTAATATGTAGATGGGTGGGTTACTAAGTTTGCACACAACACAAAGGTTGGTGGAGTTGTGGATATTGTAGAAGGTTATCAAAGGATACAGCGGGATATAGATCAGTTGCAGACACGGGCAGAGAAATGGCAGTTGAGGTTTAATCTGGGAAGTGTGAGATATGCCCTTTGGGAGATCAAATGTTAAGGAAACGTATACAGTTAATGGCAGGATGCTTAATAACATGGGTGTACATGGGGATCTTGGGGGGTCAAGTCCATAGCTCCTTGAAAGTGGCCACACAAGTAGATAGAGTGGTAACAAAAACGTATGACATACAGTACTTGCCTTTATTGGTCAGGATAGTGAGTACAAGTCAGGATGTCATGTTACAGCTTTATAAAACTTTGTTTAGGTCGCACTTAAGAATATTGCATTAAATTCTGGTCACCATATTACAGGAAGGATGTGGAGGCTTTGGAGAGGGTGCAGAAGAAGTTTACCAGGATGTTGCCTGGATTAAGGGGTATGAGCTATAAGGAGAGGCTAGAAAAACTAGGGGTGTTTTCTCTGGAGCAGTGGAGGCTGAGGAGAGACTTGATAGGAGTCTATAAAATTATGAGATGCATAGATAAGGGTGATGTCAAAAAATTCCCCCACCCACCCTGATTTGAAATGTCTAATCCTAGGGGGCATGCATTTAAGGTGAGAAGGAGAAAGTTCAAAGGAGATGTGAGGGGCAAGTGTTTTTTGCACAGAGAGTGGTATGAGTCTGGTTCATTCTGCCAAGAGTGGTGGTGGAGACAGATACAATAGGGGTGTTTAAGAGACTTTTAGATAAGCACATGAATATGCAAGGAATGGAGGGATATGGACTAAGGCCAGGCAGAAGGGATTGGTTTAATTTGGCATCACATTCGGCACAACAAAGTGGGCCGCAGAGCTTGTTCCTGTGCTCTACTGTTCTATGTTTATCAGTTGGAATTTATGACAGTCTGTTTCTTCTCCAGCAGCATATCAGAACCACAAAACTCTGCCATTTGTATCATGTTCAACTCACTCACTCACTCATTTAGCCTCTGTTGGTTCAATATCACTACTGCCAAATTAAAATTCTCATCCTTTTAATTAATGAAAGATAAAAACGTAATTAAACTCTTCTGATAATCATTCTATATAACTTTATTGGATTCTGAAAACATATTTAATGTGGCCAAATTGAGACACCTGTTCTTCAATTTGGAAGAGCTTCAGTCTTTGTTTCATCAAGTAGATAAGTCTGCACAAAATTCTGACAGCTTCATGCTACAAACTCAGGTCTACTGAAGATACATTTTTGAGTCCATTCAATTCTTCAATAAGAGGTTTGAGTATGTTTCTTTCATGGGAGTTGATTCACACTTCATCTTATATACTTGGATAATACTGTAACATTAGGATATGGCATACCTTATTTTGCATTTTGTACTGAATGCTTAAATGTTCAACTTGAAATTTCCAAGATCAACTAAGCTAACGCTTGGCGATTCAATAAGCTACTTTATTGCACAAGGAAAATCATACAGCACAGAAGATAACCTATCAACCAGTTGTGTCTGTGCTGGGTATGTGCAAATGCAACTCACTCAGTCCAAGTACCCCATCTTTTCCTCATAGCCCTGAAAATATTTTCTCTCTAGATAATAGTCCAATTCTGTTTGGAAAGTTAATATGTGACATAAAAATGACAATTAGATTTACTCGTTCAAAGAGAATAGTTTAGTTCCAATCACAATTTGTACTTACTTAGTACATTTTCCTTGGGGGCAAAGAAAGTTCCAAGATACTTCACAGAAGCGTGATCTGCTAAAAATGGCACCAAGCCATGAGGAATATTTGAAAGGGTAACTAGTTGGTCAAAATAGTTATTTTTTTTAAAGGATGGTCATAAGGATGGTTGAGGCAGAGTTAGGGAGAAAAATCCAAAATGTGGGGTCTTGATGATTGATGTGGTTGCCAATGGCAGAATGAAGACCGTACGTATCAGTCCAAGAACAGTGTGTTTGGGAAGTTGTAGAGCTCAAGACATTTGCAGGAATAGGAAGAGGTGAGCTCACACGGGGATTTAAACACGAAGAGGAGATTGTTAAATTGGCAGAGTGGTGAACCAAGAGCCACTGCAGGTCTGTACAAATATAGACGGACGTGGTTTAGACAAATTGGTGTTTACAGAGCATGTGAAGGGAAAGCACTGGAACAACTGCATTTGGAGGTTATGAAGACGTAAATAAGGGTTTAGAATAAGACTGAGGAAATAAGAATGGGGGGGGGGGTGTGGAGACAGGTTGACAATGAAAGCAGCAGATGCAGTAGTTGAGATATTAAGATTATGGTCTCAGATCAGGATCAATTATGATGTAGCGACTGCGTACAGTTTGGTTAAATCTAGGATGATGGCCAGGGATAGGAATGATCCAGTAGCAAGAGAATAGAATTTGTGATTGAGATTGAAGACAATGTTTCAATCTTCTAAATGTTTAACTGGAGGATATTACAGTCATCTTAGACACGATATTGAAAAAATCGTCCAGGTAGGAATATAATAGGTATCATATAAGTACAGATCACAGAACAGTCTTCAATGATATGCTAATCTTTCTGGCTTGTACCTCTTCTCATGTCTTTTTCATATCATGGCTAGTCCAATGAAGTTATATCTTCAACCTAATCATATGGTTTTGATTGAAGATTCAAACCCAAAGCTATCAAGCTATTAGTTTAGGAGACAGTTTGACCTCATACATTTCCATAAGTTTAGTTTTTTGTTTACATTTTCAAGATTACATTCTCCAGAAAACATCTGTCCTTAAGTCAAACAATCAGAATGTCAAAAAAGACTATTTGTGTATTCCAATGAGAAGAGGTGCACTTAAAGCTCCATGCAAACTGAAAACTTCCTGGTGGATTGAAATCAAATAGAAGTGTTCACTTGCTTATTACTTTAGCCCTTATTCAACTGGCTTCTGGAAAAATTTAAGAGAATTTTATCAGCAAGATGCAAAATATTAATAAAATATCTGGAAAGAGAGAGAAATAAAGACAGGGAGTACCAAGAATATATAATATATATATAAAATATATTCTTACATGAAAAGACAGATTAGTATTTTGGTGCAAATGTGTTACTACACTGAAGATCCACATTGAAAATAATGAGCTATCCACTCAAGGTATACTAACCTTGTCTACGTAGAATTGCCACTGTTCTAAATGCTGTTGAGCTGTTTAACAACCTGTAGATGTATGATTCCACCTGCAGTCGAGAAAGCACTGATGTATAGGCATGTAAAGCCAGTGTTTGATGCAAGTGATCAGCCTTAATACTCAAAATCCGTTGAAGCTCTGCAACAACTGAATTGTTCATCTCCACAGTCTGATATCGATGATAGGCTGTAACTTTTGTTTGATCAGCACAAACTCCCTATAAAAAAAGCAAAACACATGGCCATATGTAAAACGAAGGAAAGGTGATGTAAATCTCCATGCAGATGGTGAAATTGTGAAAAATCAATTTTGCACTGGATACCGTAAGTCAAATGTATTAAACAAAAAAAATTAATGCCACCCAATCCTTAAACATATTAATTATAAAAACCATATACACTGTTTCTCTTCTTTACATCAGCAAACCATTGCCATCTTCAAACTTTCTTTATACCTCAACCTTCCAGAACTGGTAGAGTAAAAGGTGTACAAGTTCCGGGTATTCACGGAATATTCTCTCTTTAAGAATATATCAACAGTTCAGGATCTGTAAATGCCTATACATTGTGGAAAATTGAATAGATTCTTGACAATCTAATGAGTAAACATTCAATCCATTAATAAAATACTATGAATGAGACAGATCGATAAGACATAAGAACAAGTGGGTTTAATATATTCTATTTCATCTTAAATAAGAAATGGTCATACTGAGGTTCAGTCACCCACTGTCATGACAGTGGGCCATAACCCTAATTTAATTACAAATTTTTAGGTGCACAGTTTTTAAAAGGGCAAAGCAGCCAAAGGATAGCTGAGAATATAAATTTAAGGGCTATCTGGAATATTCCTGCATGAGTTACACAAAGTCCAGAGAGGAACAACGGAATGTTGCACCTGAAGTATGTCTAGGGAACTTCAGACAGCAACACTTCCAAGTAGATACATCATTCAAAAGAAAGCTGATCTGTGGCTACGGAGATAATGAGGTACTGACTATTCCCCTAAGAAAAAAGCCATATGCTGTAGGATGTGTCCTAGATTACGAACAGGAGTTGAAAAAGGCAGCTCAGGGAGAAAGAGATGTTTGTTTTATCCATCAAGCAACAAACAAGAAAGAGAATTAAAAACCAACTACAACCCCTGGTTTCAATGTGCAAGTATAATGAAAAAGTACCTCTCTTTCTGATTTCTGAAAACAAGTCAACAAAACCAAGGTTAAGGAACATGGGAAAAAGCCTTTTGGATAACTGCAGAACCAAGAATCCCCAAACAACCATTCAGCTGCCAAAGTCAGCAACACCAGAATCACCATCCTTGATGTATGAAGTGTTTCACAATCCATTTGTCCTGGCCAAGTCAAAGACTAACTTCCATGCTATTTTTTTTTAAAAGTTTTACTTTTTGGACTCACCGATCATTTCTAATCTTTGTTTGTGTGTCACATTTTAGTATTTCTTCCAGCATTAAAATTGCTTAAGAACCCAGACAGTTCAAGAACATTTAAGGGATGTCTAAAGTGCATGCCTTTTCAGGGACACCCATTTCCTATGAATTTTTTAAAAAAATCACATTTCCAGTTCAAATGCAAGTTCTATGAAGCAACAAAAACTTCCTATTCTTGGTTTCATTCTGGTGAATCTTTGTTGGATGCTTTCTATATCTGTGTAGAGACGTCTACTGACGTTCTTACATTATGTTGGAACATGAAGCTGAAGAATTTGCAACAGAGTCCAATTCTGCATTACAGATCAGCTGCTTCCTGCTTCAAAATTAAATTTGCAACCAAGAGCAGCTCCATATGTAGGGAGACAACATTTGTATGGAAAGAATTAAAATCTTACTTTTTAAAGATGCCATTGCACTGGTTTAACAGTCATGAAACTGGCTCATTTTACAAGCTACATGAAGAAGGATGCTAGCTTTTATCAACAAAAATCTTAGGTGGAGAAACTGGAAAACACTAAATGCTCATATTCCATGCTAAAATAATTAATTAGACGTTCTCTTTTGCTTCAAACACAGAGCACTGGAGAAACTCAGGAGATCTGGCAGAAACTGTGGTGACAGAAACAGAATTAACGTTTACAGTCCAGTATGACTTTGTCAGAACTGCATTAATTCTGTATCGCTATCTCTCCATAAATGCTGCCAAACCTGTCTAGTTTCTCCAGCAGTGTGCATTTGTTTCAAATGTTCAGCATGCACAGTATTTTGCTTTTCTTCTTGCTGTTTTTTCTTTCTCACTCATTCACTTGTTTAGAATCAGTTACATATCAAGCGTTTCTCAGTTCTGATGGAAAGTCAAAAACCTAAAACACTAATGATTTCTCTCTCCACGATACGATCAGACATGCAAAGCATTCATAGTGTGTTCCAACAAAACATGGACAAAATAGTCCGAGCCTAGTAAGAACTAAAAAATTAATTTTGTGGGATGCTGTGCGAATTGGGCCCTCTATCTTTTTCTTAATTCTCTAATTCCAATTTTAATGTTTAAAATTCAGTAGGGACAAACATTGTAAGAAAAACCAGTGGTCACAGTTTAAAGGATACAGGGCAGGCCATTTAGAACTGACATGAGGAAAATTTCTTCACCCAGACAGTGGCAAGCCTTCAGAATTTCCTGTCACAGAAGATGAATGTATCAAGTTAGATCTGGTTCTTTGGGCTAAAGGGATCAAAAGGGTCTAGGGAGAAAGGGTGAACAGGATACCAAGTTGGATGATCAGCCATGGTCATATTGAATAGTGGAGCAGGCTGGTCCTGCTCAACTGTTTGTACTTCTATGGATTTTTTTATGGTTCCATGACTGTTAACAGAATAATTTAACATTTTGCTTTTTAGATGTGGAAATAGAAAACTATAGTCCAGTTCTTCCCATTTTTATGTTGATCCATATCCATGAATGAACTAAAATGCTATGATTTTGTGTACTTTGTGCAATTTTACCACCATCTTGCAAATTCTACATTAAATTTATGATACTAGTTCAGTCTTTGGCATGGAGATCTAAAACTTGAAATACCTCCAATTATGTAGTTATCAGTCCAATTAATTTCAAGAATACTGAAAATTCTAAACACATAAAAATATGAAATTGGAATTATTATTCATACTTAGATCATGATTTATCCCAGACTAACTGTATGAATATGCTGTCTTATTTGCAGCAGCTTACTGAATTTCATATAAACCAGGCAAGTCCTTCCATCCCACCTTTCCCACATTTCAAATTGAGTGGTATGCTTTCAAACTTCCTGCATGAAATAAAGAATATGTTGAGCGCATGGGGCAGATCAAATACTACTGATGCTGGCAAAATCCCTGCTGAGTTTCTGGAGGACGTTCCACCATATGAGTGGACAGATTTGGGTCTTGTGTCTCAAAAGAATTTTTTCGAGCAATTTTTGTGACAAAACGAGATGACAAGAAAGAGCTGGTCCATAATAATAGAAAAATTAAGCCAGCCAAGCTGCCAAGATAGCTTTGACAAAGAAATCTACACAATAGCTTTTGCCTTATTTGTGAAAAAAACAAGTTTAACCTATCAATTACCATCCCAATCACTACTTCCACTCTCTACTGACTAGTTATAACACAAGCTAGTAAAAGCGAGTTTTGAGAAGATTTGTAGCACAGGTTGAGGTACTGGATGTAGGTTTGCTGGCTGAGCTGGAAGGTTCATTTCCAGACATTTTGTCACCCTATTAGGTAACATCTTCAGTGGACCACAGGTGAAGCACTGTACATGATTTCTGCTTTCTATGTTTGGGTTTCTTTTGGGTTGGTGTTGTCATTTCCTGTGCTGATGTTATTTCCTGTTCTTTTTCTCAGGGGTGGTAGATGGGATCTAACTCGATGTGTTACGGAACTCTATCAACAAACACATCGAGTTAGACCCCATCTACCACCCCCTGAGAAAAAGAAAAGGAAATGACATCAGCACAAGAAATGACAACACCAACCCAAAGAAATCCAAACATATAAATAGAAAGCAGGAATCATGTACAGTGCTTCGTATGAGGCTCACTGAAGTTGTTACCAGTAGGGTGATGAAACATCTGGAAATGAACCTTTCAGCTCAGCGAGCAAACCAACACCCAGAACAAGCTAGTTATGACAAGATTCTAAAACGCTGGAATTATTCCTTGCATTTGCAAAAGCTTGCAGGTATGGCTTTTAACCCAACTAGGTGCAATGACATACCAGTAGTAATGAAAATACTATTAAAGGACAACTTATGTTACCAACTGAAAAAGTAAATGTGAAAAAAACATTGGTTAGGCCACTTTTGGAATATTGCATGCAATTCTGGGCTTGTTCCTATCAGAAGGATGTTATGAAACTTGAAAGGGTTCAGGAAAAGATTTACAAGGATGTTGCCAGGGTTGGAGGATTTGAGCTATAGGGAGAGGCTGCACAGGCTGGGGCTGTTTTCCCTGGAGCGTCGGAGGCTGAGGGATGACCTTATAGAGCTTATGAAATCATGGGGAGCATGGATAGGATAAATAGACAAAGTCTTTTCCCTGGGGTAGGGGAGTCTAGAACCAGAGGGCATAGGTTTTGGGGGGGGGCGAGAGATATAGAAGGGACTCTGAGCCTATTCAACCTCTCCCTATAGCTCAATTCCAGAATCGCACGCAATATTCTAGCAGTGGCCTAACCAATGTCCTGTACACCCATAACATGACCTCCCAACTCCTCTACTCAATATTCTGACCAACAGAGGAAAGTATACCAAACGCCTTCTTCACTATCCTATCTACCTGCGACTCCACTTTAAAGGAGCTGTGAACCTGCACTCCAAAGCCTCTTTGTTCAGCAACACTCCCGAGGACCTTATCATTAAGTGTATAAGTCCTGCTAAGATTTGCTTTCCCAAAATGCAGCACCTCACATTTATCTGAATTAAACTCCATCTGTCACTTCTCAGCCCATTGGTTCATCTGATCAAGATCCCGTTTTAATCTGTGGTAACCTTCTTCGCTGTCCACTACACCTCCAATTTTGGTATCATCTGCAAACTTACTAACTATATCTCTTATGCTCACATCCAAATTATTTATATAAATGATGAAAAGTAGTGGTCCCAGCACCAATCCTTGTGGCACTCCACTGGTTACAGGCCTCCAGTCTAAAAAACAACCCTCTGTCTTCTACCTTTGGGCTAGTTCTCCCTGTATTCCATGAGATCTAACCTTGCTAACCAGTGTCCCATGGGGAACCTTGTTGAACGCCTTATTGAAGTCCATATAGATCACATCTACCGCTCTGCCCTCATCAATCCACTTTGTTACTTCTTCAAAAAATTCAATCAAGTTTGTGAGACATGATTTTTCCACACACAAAGCCATGTTGACTATTCCTAATCGGTCCTTGCCTTTCCAAATACATGTACATCCTGTCCCTCAGGATTCCCTCCAACAGCTTGCCCACCACTGACGTCAGGTTCACTGGTCTATTGTTTCCCAGCTTGTCCTTACCACCTTTCTTAAACAGTGGCACCATGTTAGCCAATCTCCAGTCTTCCAACACCTCACCTTCCGACTTGACGGTCCAAATATCTCAGTAAGAGGCCCAGCAATCACTTCCCTAGCTTCCCACTGAGTTCGAGGGTACACCTGATCAGGTCCTGGGGATTTATCCACTTTTATGCGTTTCAAGACTGTGAAATTTGATGAGTTGTAGAGAAGCCTGTAACCTGATCTCAGAACAGATTCCTCTGCTGTCTTCGTGCTGCCATGAAACATAAATCTTCCATCTTGGCAGAAATGCTAATTAGGTGTCTTTGATCCTATTTCGCTTTCAATTAAAAGTAAATGGACAGTTAAAAGCCCAACCGTATATAACCTAATATTTAAAACTTTTTTCAATGACTTCCAGAGACTCGAGGTTTGTCTCTAATTACCTTCTTCCCAGCAATACAACCTAAATCTTCTTTTATTCTTTAAGAATCAAACCACTCAGTTTGACTTCAGAAAAGCTCATATGACCCTAATCATTCAAAGATGTAGTTTTGAACATGATCTTCTCAACCTCACAAATGCAACAAGAGGATGCAAATGCAGTTACAACTTCACTACTTTGCATTTATATTGAACTGCATGTGTCATGAGTGGCCATTTTCCTAATTCACTCAAGAGATGACTCCTGCAGTCTTCCATATTCCTCAATGTGCCATATTTTTACATGTGATATTACCTAAATTTGGAGACTTACCTCCCAGCTGCCTTTATTTGTGACTAAAGACAGAACCTTGACTTGATTAGCATAACTCCAATCTGTCTGAAGTTTTCTCTAAAATATTTATGTGGTACCGACTGCAAAATTTTACCATTAATGCTGTTCAGAAGCTAATACGTGGAAAGTGGAATCAATGTATATCTGGCCAAAACAAAATAATCCCAAATATTGGAAATCTGAAAACAGAAGTGTAGGAATTCATCATTAAATAATTAAACAAATTAAATTAGGAAAGACAGGTACATAGACAGACAGATAGATATATTCTGGCCAATGATTCTAGCTCCCACATTTGAAGCAGGAGCAACAAAATGACATAGAACAGAAAATTCAAAACGAAAATCCAAAAGCTTTATTCCTTATCCAGATGTTTTTACAAACAGAACTCAAACTGCTGTAGTTTCAGTATGGGTTCTTAGTCATCAGCTTTGAAAGCATATTCTTCAAGTCTCAGCAGCTGGGTCCAAGCAAATAAACAAACTTCAGATTCTATTAAATCTTGATATACCAGTATTGATGATTTCATAATACTAGCCAGACAGGCAACAATTGATAATGCGATAGAGAACCAAAAATAAATAAAGTAGTAACATACTGCAGATGTTTGAAGTCTGTAGTAAAAATCAGAAAATGCTTAAAAAGTACTATGGTCAGGCAGTGGCTATGAAGAAAGAAACAAAACCATTATTTCAGGCTGATGATTTTCCATCAAAACAATACAATTCAGAGTCTACCTTTGATCTCCAATTTTGTATTAGTATGTCACAAAGTGAGCCAAATGTGATTCTCTTGACCACAAAAGATATCAATAATGAATAAATTCTGTTTACAAGTTGCAAGTCTAGGATGAATTGAGCAGAAGTAAAAACAAACTGACCTGAAGAGTCAGTTGTTCTTCATTGAATGTCCACAGCCTTTTTTCGATACTCTCATAATCACACATCATGGTCTGCAATTCTGCTTCAGCCTGCAGAAGTTGTTTCCTACATCGCCCATAGTTCATAAGAAGTTCAAAAAGGTCATTTTTATCCTGAGTGGCCACAGAAAGAAATTCTTCAACATATGTATCAACGTTTTCTAGCCATGAACCTAATGAAAACATTTTGAGTTCTTCTTTTGAAAATGGCACAATTTCACTTGGAATAATTGGATACAGTGTTCCAGAATGAGATGAAACCGGCTCAGTGAATGCAGTTCCAATGTCTTCCTTAACCTCTAATGGCAAATCAGGGTACAGTCTTTCTACAGTTAACTGTACTGGAAGATCAATCATGATACTTTGCAGCTTCATATCCACAGTCTCTTTCTCACAATTATCCAGTATTAAAATAGCAGGGTTTTTAACATTCTTATTCTGAGTGACCTCCTTTTCCTTCAAATCAACTGTTACGTTCTGTGTAGTACTATTTCTGGAGCATGACAGAATTTGGTCCGAAACACTGCAAACAGCAGATTCAACATCACTAATAACCTGTAAATGTTCTTTGTTTTGATTAGTAGTCGTCTTACTAGAACAAGATAGTTCATTAGCCTCTGGAATCCCACATCCCTCTTGGAGTACTGTGTTACCATCAGGGGTATGATGATGTTTTAATTTTTTTGTGTGTTCTACATGATACTGTTGATCTTGTCTGTTCAATCCAACATGTTGTTTGGAATTAATTTCAGTTTCTGCAATTGCAGTGGACACCAGTTCCACAATTGACCCAGACTCTGGAGTATTTTTTATCGTATTCTCAGCTTCCAGCAAATCTGGAAGAACCTGGTGATCTTCACTTTGGCCCTCATTAGGTTTTGAAGTAGTTTCTTTTTGGCTTTTATTGGCTTCAGTAGAACTGGATGAGGAAATCTGTGTTTTTGTTATTTCTCTAGAAACTGATTCTTGATCTAATTCAGGTTTTGAACTTTTTTTCTTAATTTCTGTGGTAGCTTTTTTCTTTTTGTCCTGAAAATCCAAAAAAAGACATATTAGCCATCCACCTTTATCTGGTTTGATATATCAGTTTCACTTTCCATAAACCATAACTCAACACTGTTATGATTAAATGCTGTATTTTCTTGTAGACATACAAGGTTCCCTTCCATCTAAGAGCAGAAAATCAATAATGCCTTTCGTTTTAAGACAAATGGGGAATTTTGAATTTATTTCGGATCATGTCCACTGGTAGTTGTGAAGAAAGATTACATTTGGTAAGAAAACTATTTACTTGCTGCTGAGATAAATGATTTTATTCAGTCGTGCCAAATATATGTGGCAGTTTTATTCAACTACACAGATCTTTATTTAAAAGACGTCTGGAACAGAATGGCATAAGATTTAGAGATGTCAATGAGACTCCATGAACAGAGAATGCGACAAAACAGTATTACTTCCAGGAAAATGACAGATTCAAAACAACCGAGAGATACGGACAAGAATTGTTATTCCAGATATCTCCCCAGTGCCACCTCTCTGGCTTCAACCCCCAAAGCGGACTCGGCCTAAGCCTCCACTGCTCCTTTCGTTGTTACCTCCAGTTTTGCTGAGTGCCTAGACTTCTTCGGGCGCACCGCTTCCGCCATCAGAAACCGCAGATCCCACTGCAGGCCCGGGGCCAGCCTGAGGCCGAGACTGAGAGGATCGGCCACTCGGCCGTCACAGGTCACAGGTCACAACCGCCCACAGTGACCTGAGAGTGTGAGCATGCGCCAGAGGAGGGGGCGGGATTTGTGATTCCCGGAGGAGGCTGTTCGGACTTTGTGAGCTGCAGCTTTTTGCGGTCGTCCTCGATTAATTGCGGATGCTGGAAATCAGGAACTGCGGAAAATTTCAGCAGATCTGGCAACATTTGTGCAGAGAAATCAGAGTTAACGTTTCGAGTCCAGTGACGATTCTTCAGATGATTTTTTTCTTTTGTTTTTGATTGCGTTAAATATCCAGCTCTTCTTCCTGCCCAACTGCACAACCTCACATTCATCTGTTTTGGTCCACGTGTTTATCTTGTCTAAATCAGACTGTAGATTGTTTGTGTCACCCTTTCCACTCCCCCTTCCACCTGAATTTGTCTTGCCTGCAAACGAGGTGATAGTACATTTATTTCACTCATCCGAGTTATTAACCACCGGATGAAGGATCAGCGCTCAGAAAGCTAGTGATTCCAATTAAACCTGTTGGACTATAATTGTTGTATGATTTTTAACTTAGTTATTAATACATATTGTAAGTAACTGTGTCCAGAACACTGATCTATGTGGCACTCTGCTAATACAGGTTGCCGATCTGAAAATGTTTAGTTTGTTTCAATTTTTGTCTTCTATTAATTAGCCAATTCTCTATGGAGAAAGTGGGGACTGCAGATGCTGGAGATCATAGATGAGAATGTGGTGCTGGAAAAGAGCAGCAGGTCAGGCAGCATCCGAAGAGCAGGAGAATCGACGTTTTGGGCAAGAGCCCTCTCTGTTAATGTGCTACCTAAATACCAAAAGTTTGACTAAGTTGCCTTATCAAACTCCATTTGTAGAACCACATTTGGATGGGTATATGAATAGGAAGGGTTAGGAGGGATATGGGCCGTGTGCTGGCAGGAGGGACTAGATTGGATTGGGATATCTGGTCGGCATGGACGGGTTGGACTGAAGGGTCTGTTTCAATGCTGTACATCTCTATGACCATTTGGAAATCTAAATATGTCTGTGTGTTGCCTGAAAGAATTCTAATAAATTTGTCAGGCTGATTTCTTCTTCATGAAGCCATGCTGACTTTGCATGATCATATTACGTATTCCTAAATGCCCTGCTGTGACATTTTTAGAATAAAATCTAACATTTTCTCAATGACAGATGTTAAGCTAAATAGCCTATAGTGCATTAGATTGGTAGTTTTCTAATCATCTGGGACAGAATCCAAGGATTCCTGGACAATTACTACCAGTGCATCTTTCTTTCACCAACTACTTTCTTTAATACCTTAGGATGCATGCCAAATTCGAAAATGGTGGTGCTGAAAAAGCACAGCAGATCAGGCAGCATCTGAGGAGCAGTAGAGTCGATGTTTCGGGCATGAGGGCTCCATCAGGAATGTGGAGGGGAAGAGGGATGAGCAATAAATGGGGGTTCGGGTGTGGCTGGGTATGTGGGAAGGCAATAGGTGGACACAGATGGGTGGTGATTGTGATAGGTCATTGGTGAGGGTACCCTCTTGCCATGAAGGACACAAATGCCTGACAGCACCAATTATGTCAGCAAGGACAGCACCCTCAAACTGGTAGACCTGTGCCTTACAGCCCACTTCACCTTCAATGACAAGATCTGAAAACAAATCAATGGGATGGCTGTGGGATAATCAATATTAGGACTTTTAGCAGAAGCAGTTATGCAGAGGTTAGAATGAACAGCCCTTCTCATGATACAGCCCACGTTTTGGGTATGCTATGTGGTTGACACCTTTGTCATCACGAAACTCAATAAATTGAAGAAACCCACAAACACATAAACAACATCCTTACTGATATAAAGTTCACCAAAGTGGAAGAGAACAATAACAGACTCCCTAGATGTCACAGTAGAATGAAAAGCCAATGGAGAGCTGCAACCCAGCATCTACAGGAAAGCCACACACACGGACCAGATAGTCAACTACAGGACCGATCATCCCAACACCCACAAAACGGAGCTGCATTAGGACATTATTTAACTGAGCCACAATGCACTACAGCACCCACGAAATACGAGAAGCTGAGGAAATACACCTGTACAATGTGTTCCAGAACAATCGGTACCTAATAAGTGCAGTCCACTGATTCTGCACAACAGACAGGGAGACACAACACGCCCAGAGACTCTAGCCACCTTATGTACATCAAAGACATCTTGGAGATGACGACCAGACTACTCTGGCCCCTAGGCATCATGGTAGCCTGCAAACCTATCACCACACTGAAAAATTTCCTGATGAATTTAAAGGGCCCCGTACCAACAACCAGCAGAAAGAACATCATATACAAAATACCCTCCAAGGACTGCAACAAACATTACATTGGACAAACGGGCAGCAAACTAGCCACCAGGCTATAAGAGCACCAACTCGCCACCAAAGGACATGAACAACTATCACTGGGGTCCACAAACACAGGTGAAGAGGGACACCAGTTAAACTGGGACAATACATCCATCTTGGGATAGGCTAAATTAAGACAGTCACGGGAATTCCTGGAGGCCTGGCATTCAAACCAGAACTCCATTAACAAACATATCAATTTGGACCCCATTTACCAACCTCTCAGAAATAGAACTGGAAGTGATATCACCCACCACAACAGACCAAGGCACATAAATAACAAGCGGTACAGAATACCAACACTTCATTGGAGGCTCACTGATGATGACCTAGTATGGTGACGAAACATCTCAGAACAAATCTACCTGTTCAGTGTTCCGCAACCTGAGCTACAAATCTTGTCCAAAATTGCATAGATGTCTGTGTTGTGTCAGTTGCCCAAAATAGAGATGAAGAGGCCTGTAGCCCCAGTTGTTGCCCTAGTACTGTTTCTCTAGTGATAGGTATTGTGCATATTTCCTCCTTATTTTTGCCTCTTGATTACCAACCTATTTTTGGAATGGTATTAGAATATTTTAACAGAAAGACTGATGCAAAGTACTTATTCAATTTCTCTGTAATTTCACCATTATTATTTTCCCTGCTTCATTCTCGAAGATAGGTTACATTTACTTTGACCCCTCACTTGCTTTCCATATACTTAAATAAGCTCTTACTGTCCATTTTATATTATTTGTTGATTTACCCTTAGTTTGTTTTCTCCATGTTTTATTTGGTTATCTTTTGTTTTTGTTTTTAACTACTTTCCCAATCCTCTGGTTTACCACTAATCTTTGCCACATTGTATTATTTTTCTTTCAACTTGACACTATCCTTAAGTTGGTTAACTGTTTGTAGTGATTGGAACCAGGTGGACCTCATTGCCTATGAGGTTCTTGATTGGTGTTATAAAGTTGAGCCAATCTGGAAAGCTTTGAATTAACCAATATAGCTAGGAAATTAGAATCTCCTCAGCTAAGGACTGACTGAGAGATAAGATAGGCAGAAGTGGGTAGTGCAGATGCTGGAGATTAGAGTCAAGATTAGTATGGTGCTGGAAAAGCACAGCAGGTCAGGCAGCATCCGAGGAGCAGGAAAATCAACGTTTCGGGCAAAGCCCTTCATCAGGAAAGTGCTGAGAGATAAGATATATATGCATTTGGAAAAACAGGGTTTGATTAAGAATAGTCAGCATGGCTTTGTGTGTGGGAGATCATGCCTCATAAGTTTGTTAGAGTTCTTTGATGAAGTGACCATGAAGGTTGATGAGGGTAGGGTGGTAGACATAGTCTTTATGGATTTCAGTAAGGCCTTTGATAAGGAGCTTCGTGACCTGCAACACATTATCAATGAGGATGAGAACCTCACCAAGACCTTCCCCACACCTCCACTACTTGCCTTTAAACAACTGTCAAACCTCAAACAGATCATTGTTCATAGCAAGCTGCCCGGCTCTCAGGACAACTCCATACAACCCTATCACGGTAGGCGCTGCAAGACGTGTCAGAGTGTGGACATAGATATCACCATTACGTGTGGGGACACCTCCCACCTTGTACATGGCAGGTACTGATGTGACTCAGCCAAAGTTGTCTATCTTATACGTTGCAGGCAAGGATGCTCGGAGGCATGGTACATTGGGGAAACCGAGCAAAGGCTATGACAACGAATGAATGGGCACCGCACAACAATCAACAGACAGGAGGGTTTCCTCCCAGTTGGGGAACACTTCAGTGGTCCAGGACATTCGACCTCAGGCCTTTGGGTGACCATCCTCCAAGGTGGACTTCGGGACAGGCAGCAGCGAAAAGTGGCCAAGCAGAGGCTGATAGCTAAGTTCAGTACCCATAGGGAGGGCCTCAACCGGGACCTTGGGATCATGTCACATTACAGGTGACCGCCATTGCACTATACACACACAAAGATACTCCTACACACACACTCTCTCTCACATATACAGACACTCCTATACACACATATACATGGACACACATATACAGACGCGCACACAGACACCCACACACACCCTTACAGACACACACACTCCCACACTCACACATGCACCCCCTCACAGTTTTAAGACACTCTACACTCACTACACACACACAACCCCCAACCCAGACAGACAGATAGACACACACAGACAGACAAAGACCCACATGCACACATATATTTTGTGGGGTGAATTTATACTTGCAAGGTTACATTGTACTTTGCTCAAAAACTGCATGAATTCATGTAAAACTCCGTTATCTCACTTTTTAGATTAGAATCAATCTAAACATTGTGGCATAGACAGAGAACACAGGGGACTAACACCTTCAACATATTATCCAGCTATCACCATTGTTAACAACTAACCTGAGAATGCAACTTTTTAAATAAAGGTTTTGTGATTTACACATGAAAGAAGTGAAATTATCATGGTATTCTAAGAGATGAAAGGCTTACCAGACAATCAATTTTTCAATGTATGATTTCAGTTACATCACACTGTAAATTTTTGCTATAAATTCTGTGTGTTAGAATTGCGCTCTCCACACCACCTGATGAAGGAGCAACTCTCCGAAAGCTAATGCACTTCCAATTAAACCTGTTGGACTATAACCTGGTGTTGTGTGATTTTTGCCTTTGATAAGGTTCTACATGGTAGGCAGCTCTGGAAGGTTAGATTGCATGGAATCCAGGCAAAGCTGGCAAATTGGAGACACAGTTGACTTGATGGTAGGAAGCAGAGGGTAATAGTGGAAGGATGCTTGTCGGACTGGTGGCCTGTGACCAGTGGAGTGTCTCGGGGTTGGTGCTGGGCCCATTACTGTTTGTTATCTATATCAATGATTTGGATGAGAATGTACAAGGCATGATTAGTAAAGTTGCAGATGACACTGAAATAGGTGGTATTGTTGACAGTGAGGAAGGTTATTAGAGATTGCAGCAGGAACTTTGATCAGCTGGGGAAGTGGGCAAGAAATGGCAAATGGGGTTTAACAGAGCTAAGTGTGAGGTCTTGCACCTTGGATAGTCAAATCAAGGTAGGGGTTTCATGATGAATGGAAGGGCCTTAAGGATGTTGTGGAACAGAGGGACCCTGGAGTTCAGGTGGACGGTTCTCGGAAAGTGGAATCACATGTGGACAGGGGAGTGAAAAATGCTTTTGGCACACTGGCCTTCATCAGTCAGGGCATTGAGTATAGAAGTTGGAAAGTTATGTTGCAATTGTACAGGACATTGGTGAGGCTGCACTTGGGGTATTGTGTTCAGTTTTGGTCACCTTGCTGTAAGAAGGATGTTATTAAACTGGAAAGAGTGCAGAAGAGATTTACAAAGATGTTGCCAGGACTCAAGGGTCTGAGTTATAGAGAGAGGTTAGACAAGCTAGCACTTTTTCTTTAGAGCATAGGAGACTGAGAAGGGACCTTATAGAAGTGTATAAAATCACGAGATCATGGATCGAGTGAATGCACTCAGTCTTTTTCCTGGAGTCAGGGAATTGAGGACTAGAAGGTATCATTTTAAGGTTAGAGGGGAAAGAATAAAAGGCAATCTTTTATACAGAGGGTGGTAGACATATGGAATGAGCTTCCAGTGGAAGTGTTTGATGTGAGTACATTATCAACATTTAAAAGGCATTTGGATGAATACATTGATATGAAACGTTTAGAAGCATGATGGCCAAGTGCAGGGAAATAGGATTAGTGTAGATGGACATTTTGGTCAGCATGGACCAGTTTGGGCCAAAGGGCCTGTCTCTGTGTGACTGTATGATTCTGAGGTGATTTGCCACAGCCAGTGGACTGTGCACTAGTAATTAAATGGTGACTTAATGATAGGAACCAGCCTCAGTGCAGCTATTTCAATTGCGACGGGAGAAAACAGGATGTGACTGAAGAACATTCACTTGCAATTGTCATTTCTGGTGTCATGCCTCTATTTGAAAAGTTTGACACATTTGACCCTGCTGTCAAAGACTGGGCTCAATCTGTGCAAAGAATGAGATTTTTTTGGGCAAATGACATTATGGCAGATGAAAGTAATGTGTAATCCTTCTGACTGGGTATGATGTGGACCCGCATCATTTTCACTCTTTGGGGCTAACTTTCCCAACAGGCACTAGACAGTAAAATCTCCCAAGAGTTGATAGAGCTGGTTAAGGAATATTACGACCCAAAACCTCCTTTAATCTTGAGATGTTATCAGTTTTGTTCAGCTGTTAGAGAACCGGGTGAATTTATAATCGGGATTTTTGACGAAGTTACGATGACTGGCTGAGGCATGTGATTTTGGGTTAATCCTGAAAGAGATGCTGAGAGACCATTTGGTATGTGGGAGTAATAACAGAACTATCAGAAGCGTTTACTAGCTGAAGCCCAACTGGACTTCAAACAGGCATTGCAGGTGGCCTTGTCATTAGAACATGCAGCAAGTGGATTGTGTGAACTATAGGGCATCCCAATGGAAGTGGACACCCTCACCTGTCCAACTGAGCTTGGGGAAACCACTTGAACATAGGCAATCACAGAGCTTCACACAGAGCATGTCCTGAGTAGAGGGACCCTAGGCCAAACCACAGAAGAACCCCATAAAAAAAGCTGAGCCTCGGCCAAATGGCTAAACAGTTCTTCAGGATCTGGGCCAGCAAGCCATTGGGGTCAAGACAGCAAAGTACTCTACAAGGTCTGACCTGAGTAGGAAAACTTGTAGGCAGCTACCCAGGAGAGTGCACTCCTGGAAAGACTGGAGGTCTGTGACCAGTGGAGTGCCACAAGGATCAGTGTTCGGTCCTCTACCTTTTGTCATTTACATAAATGATTGGGTGTGAGCATAAGAGGTATTGTTAGTAAGTTTGCAGATGACACCAAAATTGGAGGTGTAGTGGACAGCGAAGAGGGTTACCTCAGATTAAAGCAGGATCTTGATCAGATGGGCCAATGGGCTGAGAAGTGGCAGATGGAGTTTAATTCAGATAAATGCCAGGTGCTGCATTTTGCGAAAGCAAATCTTAGCAGGACTTATACACTTAATGGTAAGGTCCTCGGGAGTGTTGCTGAACAAAAAGACCTTGGAGTGCAGGTTCATAGCTCCTTGAAAGTGGAGTCACTGGTAGATAGGATAGTGAAGAAGGCATTTGGTATGCTGTCCTTTATTGGTCAGAGTATTGAGTAGAGGAGTTGGGAGGTCATGTTGCGGCTGTACAGGACATTGGTTAGGCCACTGTTGGAATATTGTGTGCAATTCTGGTCTCCTTCCGATCGGAAAGATGTTGTGAAACTTGAAAGGGTTCAGAAATGCTTTACAAGGATGTTGCCAGGGTTGGAGGATTTGAGCTACAGGGAGAGGCTGAACAGGCTGGGGCTGTTTTCCCTGGAGCGTCGGAGGCTGAGGGTGACCTTATAGAGGTTTACAAAATTATGAGGGGCAAAGTCTTTTCCCTGGGGTCGGGAGTCCAGAACTAGAGGGCATAGGTTTAGGGTGAGAGGGGAAAGATATAAAAGAGACCTATGGGGGAACCTTTTCACACAGAGGGCGGTACATGTATGGAATGAGCTGCCAGAGGAAGTGGTGGAGGCTGGTACAATTGCAATATTTAAGAGGCATTTGGATGGATATATAAATAGGAAGGTTTTGGAAGGATATGGGCCGGGTGCTGGCAGGTGGGACTAGATTGGGTTGGGATAACTGGTCGGCATGGACGGGTTGGACCAAAGATGCTGTACATCTCTATGACTCTAATTAAATTGCTTAGTGACACCCAAATAGGAACCAAATATTAATTTTAATCGGTTAAATGGTCAGTCAGTTCCCATGGAGGTTACAGCTGTATGTGTGGTTGCAGAATCTGTTTTTAACAAGATTCACTCGGGATTCCTTTAAGCTTGTACAAGACCCAGTTATGCTATGTACATGCTCTGAGGAACCATTGCAGATTAAGGATACAACTTTGGTTCTGGTCTCCTATGACAAGCAGTTGGTGCAGTTACCACTGATCGTAGTGAAAGGCTTGGTCCCAAGCCTATTGAGGCAGAATGGGTTGAGAAAGATTCACCTAGATTGGCTCAATATTTTTCAATTGTGAAATGACCACCTAATGAAATACATGGGAGTTTTTCAAGAAGGGCTTGGGAGTATAAAAGGGGCCAAAGTCGCTTTACATGTTGGCCAGGAAGCCATTCTGAGATTTTGCAAGGTCTGCCATGTGCCACTTGTGGGCAAAAGTAGAGACAGAAATCAGGAGGCTGAAAAGTGAAGAAATCTCAAACCAAAGCGGTTTACAGAATGGACAGCACTGGTTGTACCGATTATGAAGCCTGACAGCTCACTTTGCGTTTGTGTTGAAATGGTAAACCACCTCTTGCAACTGGATTGGTAGCCGATCCCATGCGTAAAGGACTTGTACACAAAGACTGGGGGACTGTCCTTTACAAAGCTGAACATGCCTACCTGCAATCACAATTGGATGAGGGGTCACAGAAGTATTCAACAATTAATGCCCATTAGGGTTTATATCAGCATACAAGCCTGCCATTTGGGATGTCATCAGCCTGCACTCTTTTCCAGCAGACCATGGAGAGTGTTTTACAAGGGCTACCTCAGGTTGCCATTTATCTGGATGACATACTAAAACAGGGACGACATTTAGAGAACTTGGACATAATGCCTAAATGTTTCTCCCAGGCAGGTGTATGCCTTAAACAGGAAAAATGTGTTTTCCAGGTGTGCCAAGTGACCTATTTGGGTTATACAGTTGACTAAGATCAGTCCTTTCATGGACTTGATGGTCCTGGTCATTGTGGATGCCCATTCAAAGTGGTTGGATGTGTGTAAAGTTTGTTCAGCAAACTCAGGGATGACAACTGAGAAGCTCCAGCATTGTTTGCAATACACTGATCCCTGGAAGTATTGGTCATGGACAACAGGATGTCATTTACCAACATGGAATTCAAATACTTCCTAAAGTCCAGTTGCATTCGGCAGAAAAGAATAACTCTATATCATCCACCATTCAATGGGATAGCAGAAAGACTGGCCAGAATGTTGAAGGCAGGCTTAAAGAAGCAGACTACAAGGTCAATTAATACCAAACTGTCCCGTTTCCTGTTTGATTATAGGATCACCCACACGCAACAACAGAGGTAGCTCCAGAGGATTTGCTGATAGGGAGAAGACTCAGCACCAGGTTAAACCTGAAATTTCCAGACGTGGTACATCATAATGGGGCAAGAGCAAAACATAGCTGGCCCCTCAGAGCAACGAGAGGGCCTGTCAGAACCTGCAGATGCTCCCCCTCGATATAGTGGCAAGGAAACCTCAGAGTCTAAATGGATGCAGCCTTGATACAGTTCCTGCCAGAAGAAGAGGAGGAAACTCTCCTGAAACATTCCAGATGCATGGTATGGGCCACAGTCTTGGACACGCCACTCATGTCTGAGTCTAAGTCAGAGGAACGGGACCTGGGGCAAACATGTTGCAAGAGAAGCGACAAGCAAAAGACCAGACCCACTTCCCTGGAATTACGGTGCAGAGGGGTGTAATGATTGGAACTAGATGGACCTTGTTAACTATGAGGTTCTTGATTGGAGTTGTTAATCAGGGATGCCTTGACTGACCAATATAACCTGGAGATTAGAATCTCCTCAGTTGAGGACTGACTCCGAGTTGGCTGACCACAGCCAGTGTACCGTGTACTAGTAAATAAAGGGTGTTTTGGTGATGGTAACTGGCCTCTGCGCAGTTATTTCACTGTTGTTGGATGAATCCTTCATCCTCCCTGTTATATATCTTTGTTTGATAATTATTTTCTTCAACATACGTCTTTCTTTGTTTTAAACTCTCTCCCTTGTCCATTTCAGTCAACTCTGACAAATTGATTTTCTTAAGCTATGGGAAGATTAAAGTCACCCATGATTATGCACTGTTTTAATTACATGTTATGATGTGCAGGTGCCGGTGTTGGACAGGTGTCAACAAAATCAAACGTCACACAACACACAGTCCAACAGATTTCTATAAAATCACAAGCTTTCTGACCACTACTCCTTCGCGAGATGAACGCTTCACTTTATGAAGGAGCAGTGCTCCGAAAGCTTGTGATTTTAAATAAGTCTGTTGGACCATAACCTGGTGTCTTGCGACTTTTGACTTTATTCATATGCTGTCATTATCTCCAGATTTATTTTCTGTCCTGCAGTATAGCTAATGTTAGGTGGCTTATCAACTACCCATACTGTGTCGTCTCCTCTTGTAGTTTCTTACCTCCACCATTAAGAATTCTATATCTTCAAATCCAAGATTATTTCCCGCTATCATTCTTATTCCATCTTGTCCTAAGAAAAGTACCCATCACACTTTTAGTCCAGCCTGAACATTTGTTTTCCAAATTTGATCTGTTTGTGAACAAAACTTGATTGAGTTATTTGAAGAAATAATGAAGAGAATTGATGAGGGCAGAACAGTGGACATGATATATATAGATTTCAGTAAGGCATTTGATAAAGTTCCTCATGGCACACTGGTTAGCAAGGTTAGATCACATGGAATACAGAGAGAACTAGTCATTTGATGCAGAACTGGCTTGAAGGTAGAAGACAGAGGGAGGTTGTGGTGGGTTGCTTTTCAGATTGGAGGACTGTGACAAGTGGTGTGCCACAAGGATCGGTGCTGGGTCCATAACGTTTCGTCATTTATACAAATGATTTGCATGTGAACATAGTTAAAAATCACACAACATCAGGTTATAGTCAAACAGGGAAGCACTAGCTTTTGGAGCATTGCTCCTTCATCAGGTAGCTGAGGAGCAGGGTTCATAAGTCACAGAATTTATAGCAAAAGATTGTAGTGTCATGCAACTGAAATGATATATTGAACACCCCTAGATTGCTGTTAAGTCTTTCATCTTTTAGAATGGGTTGCAGGTTTCAGTTCATTAATATCTAAATCACAGAACTTATTTTAAGTCACACTCTTGAGATAACTTAAGGTTTTATATAAAAAAGTGACAGCTCAGACAATGCATTAAAGGTGTGAGGTTAGAGTCTGTTTGTAACCCAATCTTGACTCAGACCGGTTCTATTTCCAAAGTAGGAATTTATAAAATTGGATTGGCTGCCTGCATTGACTGCCTGCAGATTGAACGCTTTTTGACCAAAATAGAATGTATCTGCAAATATAATTCTGCACATGCAAGTTCACCCCATAGACTTATATGTACATGTGAGCATGAAAGAGAGAGTGTGTGAGTGTGTGCATTTGAATGCACGTGGGAGAATGTGTTTGCATGTGTGCATGCTTGGTAAAGTGTGCATGTGAGTGTGATGGAGTATAAGCCTATGAGAGTGTGTGTATGAGAGAGTAAATGTGTATAAGAGAGGGTCTGCATGAGTATGTGAGTATTCAAGCGTGTGTGTGTGTGTGTGCGCCTGTCTGAGAGAGTGTATAGTGTGGTGGGGTGACATAGCCTGCATTGTGACATGAACCCAAGGTCCCGGTTGAGGCCATTCGAACTTGTTTATCATTTCTGCTTGGCCACTCTGCGTTGTTGCATATCCCAAAGTCCACCTTGAAAGACTGATGTGAACATAGGCAGTATACTTAGTAAGTTTGCAGATGACACCAAATTTGAAGGTGTAGTGGACAGTGAAGAAGGTTACCTGAGAGTGTAATGGAATCTTGATCAGATGGGCCAATGAGCCAAGGATTGACAGATGGAGTTTAATTTAGATAAATGTGAGGTGCTGCATTTTGGAAAAGCAAATCAGGGCAGGGTTTATACACTTAATGCTAAAATCCTAGAGAGTGTTGCTGAACAGAGAAACCTTGCAGGTTCATATTTCGTTGAAAGTCGAGTCGCAGGTAGATAGGATAGTGAAGAAGGCTATTGGTATGCTTTCCTTTATTGGTAGAGCATTAAGTAGAGGAGTTGGGAGGCCTTTTGCAGCTGTAAAAGACATTGGTTAAGCCACTTTTGGAATGTTGTGTGCAATTCTAGTCTCCCTGCTATAGGAAGGATGTTGTGAAACTTGAAAGGGTTCAGAAAAGATTTACAAAGATGTTGCCAGGTTGCAGGATTTGAGCTACTGGGAGAGGCTGAATAGGCTGGGGCTGTTTTTCCTGGAACATCAGAGGCTGAGGGATGATCTTATAGAAATAATGAAATCATGCGGGGCATGGCTAGGGTGAATAGTCAAGGTCTTTTCCCCAGGGTAGGGGAGTCCAAAACTAACTGGCATGGGTTTAATGTAAGAAGGGAAAGGTTTAAAAAGGATGGAAGGGGTAGCTTTTTCACGCAGAAGGTGGTGCATGTATAGAATGAACTGCCAGAGGAAGTAGTGGAGGGTGGCACATTTGCAACATTTAAAAGGCATCTGGATGGGTATATGAATAGGAAGGGTTTGGAGGGATATGGACCAAATGCTGGCAAATGGGATTAGATTTAAAGTTAGGATTTCTGCTTGGCATGGCCAAGTCTGTTTCCGTGCTGAAAATCTCTATGACTCGGTAAGTCTCTGAAATGGCTGGAAGATTACACCCATTAACATTTGGGTGTTAATTGTAAACGTTTTTCCCAAGTATCACGTGCTTAAGAAAAGAGCCAGTAACTTTATAGTTTTTATTTAACCATTCTTTTCCCTTTGATCTATTTGTTGATGTTTATTCATGTTTGTACACTCCATTCTTGTCACACTTATATCATTACCCAAATAATTGCCACTATATCCTTGTGTTTTGTATGCCGAGATAATCCCTCTTCACAAAACTCTGCCCTTGGCACTCTTTAAAGCTCTCTCTACTTCTCCGTTTATTCGATTCACCAAGAGATTAGTCCCAGCACTGTTCAAATAAGTTCATCCGAACAAAACAACTCCCTTCTTCCTCAGTACTGGTGCCAGTGCCCTGTGAACTGAAACTCCAATCTTCTCACACCAATCATTAATCTGCATCTTCAACTCCTTGGGGGAGATGGGAGAAGAAAGGGATGGATGAAGGAAAGAGGGAGGAAGGAAGGAGAAAGGGAGAGGGGAGAGTGAGAGAGGTATGGAGCATGGGGAAGTTGAAAGAGAGAGGTAGGAGAAAGTTCGGAGACAAAGAGGGAAGGGAGGTTGAAGGAGGTGGACAGAAAGAGGCAGGGAGAAGGAGAGTACGGAGAGAGTGAATGGAAGAGAGGAAGAAGGAGAGTGGGATTGGAAGAGAGTGGAGAAGGGGAGAGGGGGTGATGGATGGAGGAAAGGGCAATAGAGGTAGAGGGCATTTGGAAAGGATGGAGCGATGGAAGTGTGTGGTGACAGGGCAGGTATTTGAGGAGAAGGAAGGGATGAAGCTAGAGTTGGGATTGTGAGGAAGTGGGGAGGATTGGGAAGAGGAGGGAGAAACTAGAGGTAGGCCAGGATGCATGGGCAAGGGGATTAAGGGAAGGCTAATGCTGGAGGGAGTGGGAGAGGATTGGTGAGAGACAATTTAAGAAGGAGTAAAAAGTGGAGAGGGATGGGTGGGATTGAAGAAAGATGGATGTGGCTGTAGAAAGGTTGGAAGGAAAGGTAGAAGAAGGAAGGGAATAGGATAAAGCAAGGTGGAAAATGAGCACGATTGCTGATAAATGTGTGGAGGACATGTAGGTTGCATAGGGAGTGGTTGGATGAGGGAGGAAAGGGGGCTTATTGGGGAAGAGATTGGTTTAGGGAGGAAGGGAAATGAGGGGAAGAGGGAAATATTTTAAGAGCAAAGCCACAAACACAAGGAGGAAGAAGCAAAACTAGGGTGATGGATATAGAAGAGAATTAAGAGGAAGAACTTTGATTTCTGTCACTCTGAAATTGCACTGATGCATTCACTACTGAACTCATCTTTCCTTTTCCTCCTGTCCCTCCTCCTCTCTCCTCCAATATTCTGAAGGGAACATTCCTTCTGTGAGACCAGGTGAAGTAGTGATTTATATGTATTGCTTTCAATTTTGTATCCTATATTCGCTGATCACGCTGCAGTCTCCTCTACATTGAGACCTCCAACCATAGATTTGCTACTGCTTGCAGTTTACCTGATTTTATTTTGTAAGCATCACTATGAATTTCTGGTGGTGTTTCACTTTTAATTCTCCACCTTGCACTTATGCTGACCTTTCTGTCCTTTACCAGTAAAGCTCAATGAAAGCATGTGGAACAGCACCTCATCTTTTGATTAGATTCTCTACAACCTTCTGGTCCCAAATTTAAGTTCAATAATTTCAGACTGTAACCTCATTTGGTTGCCTGTGCATAGTTTGTTTTTTTCTCTTTTTCTCATATTTTTGCTTTCTCACAGTATCGCACCTGCTTTAGGCATATCTTCTGTTTCATTGTTTCTTTTTGCCCCATAGGAGATAGTGAGGATGACAGATGCTGGAGAAGTCAATGTTGATAAAGTGTAGTGCTGGAAAAAGCACAGCACATCAGGCAGTGTTTGAGGACTAAGAGAGTCTTAACCCTTCATCAGGAATCTTTTCTACTCATCACAATTCTCTCCATGACCCTGAAAGAATAGTTCAATATCTTCTACAATGTATTACACCTTCCTTCTATCCTTTTCTCACCTAACCCCTGGACAAAACCTATCATACCTCAAACTTTTCCCAGTTCTGATGAGAGGACCTGGACCTGCAACATTAATTTTGTTTCTACGCTATTTGCCTGACCTAGTCAGTGTGTTTCTGGCATTTTCTGTTAAGATTTCAGAAAACTGACTTATGGGAAATCATTTCAGATCATGCTCTGAAGCTTCTAATGAAATAAAGCCAACTAAATCAAAATTGTTAATTGTAGATTAAAATTATTGACAAATATCTAATATTACAAAATAATCCCAGTGTGAGTCAACTATCAAAGTTAAATATATTGTTACATTTAATAACCAAATAAATAATGTTTAATTGTGAAAAAGAGGTTTGTTGCTATAGCATTGTAAAGTGCTGATATGTGATTATTGCAAACATCATTTCTAATAAATTTATTTTGTATCTAGGTGTATCTTCATACATAATCAGAATATTGTGGTAGTTACCATTTCTTAACTGTTCATTCTCCCAAAATTACACATGGTGAATCAACAGAAAGTGTAGTTAGAATATTTAGAGCAATGTTCAGGCTCCATTGTTGTTTCAAGGTTAGATAATTTAGAGAGGGTAGGTAGAACACAATTAAGTGAGATGGGAGGAAGATCAAGGTAGTGAATGGGCACATTGTTAATGATGCCAGAGGGCCAATTAGTGGAAAGAAGAAGAAAAGATCTCAATCTTGACTAAGGAATCCCTCCAAGATATGTTCAAAATGCATATTGATATTTGTGAATGTTAATTGAGAAAAGCAAGTTAGACAAGTGAAAATAGAGTCAAAGGCTTTTATGCAGGTCATGATAAATGGAGATAGAAGTGGCTGACACAGGGATGGGCTCACAGGCCTGATCATTCGGTCCTTTGAGTCCACATCAACCCTCTGAAAAGCATCCCACCCAGACCCAAGACCCCTACCTGTAAGCCTGCATTTCCCATGGCTAACTCACTTGGTCTGCACATCTCTAGACACTATGGGCAATTTACCATGGCCAATCCACCTAACCTGCACATTTTTTGACTGTGGGAGGAAACCCACACCTGACATGGGGAGAATGTGCAAACTCCACACAGACAGTTGCCCAAGGCTGGAATCAAACCCAGGTCCCTGGCACTATGAGCCTACAGTGCTGACTACTGTGCCGCCCTGACTTGTGCCTTGTAGATGGTGGACAGACTTTGAGGAAACAGAAGGTGAGTTACGCATCATACAATTCCCACCCACTGTCTTGCTTATGTCAAACAGCATATGTATGCTTGGTCCAGTTTAGCTTCTCGTCAATGATAACCTCCCAGTGATAACCTCCCAATAATATTGCCAAATCAGTCAAAATTGCTTTGATGTCACCTCTCTTCTTCATATTTGGACCAAGGCTGTAATGAGGTTAGGAGCTAAGAGGTCTTGATGAAACCCAAACTGACCATCAGTGAATGGATTATTACTGTGTGAATGCCACTTTATCGCACTGTTACCATCACCTTCCATCACTTCACTGTTTGAGAATAGACTGATAGGACTGTGATTGGCCACATTTGATTTGTGCTGCTTTTTGTGCGCAGGTGACAATGTTATAATTGTGTTGAAACTACTTGACTAAGTGTGTGGCAAGTCCTAGAGCACATCTTCAGTACTATTGCTGAGTATTACGAGGCCCATAAAATTTGGAGTATCCTGTGCATTCTCAGCATTATGTGGATTGAATCAAGTTGACTGAAAACTGGCAACTGTGATTCTGGGAAATTCAAGAGCTTGTCAAGGTGGATCATTCTCTCAGAAATTCTAGCTGAATATAGTTGCAAATTTTTCAGCCTTGTCTTTTGCGATGATGTGCTAGGCTCCTCATCAAATGAAGGTGCAAGTGTCTATGAAGCCTCCTCCTCCTTTTAATTGTTTAATTAGAGATAACAGGGATGAAACTCGAACACTTTCCACTTTGATGAGGATCCCCCCCCATACTGATACTGTATAGGTAGCACATAAAAATTCACCTTTTCCCATTTTTACGCTTACAGAAAAATATCTTGCCATACAAACTTCAACATTATTTAAAATATAGTATATTATATTCTAGAAATTTTAAATGAAACACAGTCCTAATTTAAAAGAAATATAAGCTTATTTTGTATTTCATCCAGAATAATGATGATCTTGTACAAGCAAAGACTGTCCTTCAAGATGTCATTATTTCTTCATCAATATTCCTCCATGATCCAAACTGGAGATAACAATTGTCTTGTGTGTTTTTCATGTTGTATGCCCCAATCTTCTGATAAACATACATTGCAGTCTGTAGGGAGCAAAGGTTAGTAAATCATTGTAGGATGAACATACGCAATGAATCATAAAAGTGGAAAAGAAAATAGTGAACATAAAACTGAAATCAAAATTTTCTGTTACTTTTGGAGGAAACAGCACACTTTTGTGATATGGTGGGATCCTCATCAAAGTGGCAAGTGTTCTAGTTTCAGTACAGGCATCTGACAAATAAAATGAACATGCGTGGCTTGTCTGAAAATCTGAAATTAGTTACAAAGGAATTTCTATGTGTGGCCAAAGGGTGCAGGAAAGGGCTAGATGAAGATACAAACGTTGTCTCTTGAAGAGCTGTGATTAGTGGAATGATGAACAACTGCCACCCAAAATCAAAAAACAAGAGAAAAGTGAGGTGAAACCAAAACTAAAAAGGGGAAACAAAATGGGGGCAGAGGTTGAGGTTTGAAATTGTTGAAATGTGGAAAGCGGTGAAATGCCAGTTCAAAAGATGCAGTCTGTTCCTCAAGCTGGAGGTGACAGACATGGCAGAGGATGATCCTTTGAACATGGAGGTGGGTGGAAGGTGAGCACTTATCTTGGTTGTGAAGGAGGAGGAAGGGTGACAGTAAAAATGCAGGAAATGGAAAGCACCCATTTGATGGCCCTGTCAATCATTGTGTTGGAGGTGGGAGGAATCCTCAGCTGATGAGAAAGGAAGGCATACCAGAGGTACTGGCAGGATAATTGAATAAAATCATGGGCGATGGTGTTTGTCCAGCAACCAAACTTGTGAGCATACCGTTGTCCTTTAGCAGGCAACCAGGCAGCTGTTGCCTGAGATCTGGTTTGGTGCAACATTAAACATGAATTTTGAAAAGGTGTCATGATGTGAAGAAAACATAACTTTATGAGTAAAATCAAAGTGACTGCAATAAATAGTTAACTTTATAAAATGGTTATTAAAAATGTTAAATAGCAGAGCCAACAGTATTACTTTCTTTTCTGCTTAAGAAACACAGCTAAAGAGATGCTGACTACACACCAAGTCCTGGTTATTAGGGAGAGGGGAGGTAACTGGATGCTGAGTAGGGGGAGCTGCTTCATTTAACCGTGGTTGGCATGGAGATGCATGGATTTGTTAACTGTCAATTTCAGCTAGCGGATTAAACTCTTACCAGCAGGTAGACTCCAACTGGTCGAGGTGTTGCCACGTGATGTGCAGCAGGAATTAGCAGTCTCCATACCCTCCATGAAAAAGGTTCAATGTCTGCACAAATTCTATTTGGTCCACAAAACAGGATCCTGTGCATGAATACATTGTCTAACTGATAACTTTAAATTGGTTTCTGTTTTTTTTTGAGGAGAAAGTGAGGTCTGCAGATGCTGGAGATCAGAGCTGAAAATGTGTTGCTGGAAAAGCGCAGCAGGTCAGGCAGCATCCAGGGAACAGGAGAATCGTCGATTCTCCTGTTCCCTGGATGCTGCCTGACCTGCTGCGCTTTTCCAGCAACACATTTTCAGTTCTGTTTTTTTTTAGCCACCCAGAGTGTTGTGGAGGCTAGAAGGTGGATGTTGAAACCTCATCAGATTGACAAATACACTTGGATGTACACCAGACGTTCTATAACCCACGAAAAGTTGGGAAAATGGGATTAGTTGGTCAACTGGTTTTCAACCAGCAAGTACACAATGAGACATTGATCTCATGTGCTGCACAGTTTTCATTATTAATGTGTAACAGTAATTTGATCAATTTGAGAAATTTGAAGACTGAGGATGATAAGCCACATTCTTCATCTATTAGAGCTTATATTTTAGAATTTGGCAAGGGCCAATTGCAAACTGTAAAAAACATGGGGTGATTTTCCATTGAATTTTCTGATAGTTTGTGTTGGGTTTTTCAGGGTTTCCTTGATTTCCATGGGTGAATGAGAGACCCACCCATGGAAATTCCTCATCGGAACATTATATTGCTGTTGTAAGCTTTTTATTTCATTATATACTTGTCTGACTTGTTGAACAACATATGTGGACACAAAGTTCATATGTGTAACAGAATTTCTTACCACATAGCCTATGAGTACAACTACGAACAGGAGCAGAACAGCAGCTATGCCAATGATGATGATCATCCAGGTTGGTATTGACACAACTGCTTTACTTGTTGTGTTTGAGGCCACTGTAGAGGATGGCACCTTAATTTCTGCAGAAGCAATTTCAATTATCCATAAGAATAAAGTAAAAGAAATCACCCATGCTTTCTTAAAAGTTCCATATTAACCACATGACTACTTGAACTAATAGATGAGTCGCATTTGAATATTTACTAGCAGGTGGTGTTGCATCTGACTTAATGGAAGATCGTTGTGGTTGCTGGAGGCTAGTAATCACAGACCCAAGCTATCATTGCAGGAAGCATCCAAAGCCCAATATCTTCAACTATAGCATCACTAAGTATCACTTCATCCTAGTCAGGAAAGTGGAAGTTCACGAATAATTCTGCTTGTTAAGCTCTACTCACCAGTTATTACAGTAAAGAAACAGCCTAAGACAATCTACCTCAGGACCTGGAAAACACCTTGGCTTGTGTTGACATACGGAATCATACAAACATAGAGTTGTACAGCATGGAAACAGACTCTTTAATTTAATCCTAAATTAATCTATTCCCATTTGGCAGCATTTGGACCATATCCCTCTAAACCTTTCCTATTCATAAACCCATCCAGAATGTTTTTAAATGTTGTTATTGTACCAGCTTCCACCACTTCCTGTGGCAGCTCATTCCATACACATACCACCTCTGCGTGAAATTGTGTCCCTTAGGTCCCTTCTAAATCTTTCCCCTCTCACATTAAAATTATGACCTCTTGTTTGGACTCCCCTACCTGGGAAAAAGATATCAGCTATTTAGCCTAGCCATGCCCCTCATGAATTTATAAACCTCAGGCAGGTGGGACTAGTTTAGTTTGGGAACATGGTCAGCCCGGACCAGTTGGATTGATAGGTCTGTTTCCATGCTGTATGAATCTATGAGTCTATTTAGTCTGTCCCTATAGCTCAAATCTTCTAATCCAGGCAACATTCTTATAAATCTTTTCTGCACCCTTTCAGGTTTAACAACACATTTCCTATAGAATTGAGACCAGAATTAAACACAGTATTCCAAATGTGGCCGAACCAATGTTCTGTATAGACACAGCATGACATCCCAACTCCAATACTCAATGAACTGACCAATAAAGGCAAGCATACCAACTGCCTTCTTTACTATCCTGTCTAACTGTGAGTACATCTTCAAGGGACTATGAAGGTCTCTTTGAACTGTCCCTGAAGGTCTCTTTGCTCGGCAACACTCCCTAGGGCCCTACAATTAAGCGTATAAGTTCTGCCTTGATTTGCCTTACCAAAATGCAACATCTCATATTTATATAAATTAAACTCCATCTGCCACTTCTCGGCACATTGTCCATCTGATCAAGGTCCCATTGTAATCTGATGTAACCTTCTTAACTGTCCACTACACAACCAATTTTGCCATACCAGTCCTTGTGGCGGATTGCTGGCCACAGGCATCTGGTACAAAAAGACAAGCCTCCATCACCACCCCCTGTCTCCTATCTTCAAGCCAATTTAGTTTCTAAATGGCTAGCTCTCTCTGGATTCCATATGATCTAACCATGTTTATCAGTTTACCATGTGGAATCTTGTTGAATGTCTTTCTGAAGTCCATATAGACAATGTCCACCTCTCTGCCTTCGCCAAATCTTTTTGTCACTTCTTCAAAAAACTTGGTATTCAAAAAATATTGTAGATAACATTAAGTGGCATAGAATTGAAATAGAAGGACCACTTCAAACAAGAGAAAATCCAGTCATCTGTTTTAATCTTAAATTGCAGCAGCATCACTTAGTTGCTCTCTGCTATAATGCTGAGGGTTGCCATTACAAAGAAGCTCAAATAAGTTTCCCTGTCAATATTGCAGCTGCAAGATGAGGGCAGAGGCTGAGAAGTCTGATGAGTTGCTCACTTCCTGATCCCTCAAAACCTGTTGGCATCCGAAAGCCTCAAGTTAGGACAGCGAAAACGTATGTACTATCCACCTGGATGGATGGAGCTTCAAAAACATTCAAGAAACTTGAAGCCATCCAGGAAGGAGCATTTAATTTAACAATTGTCATTTTGCTTAATGTCTACACCTTCCATCATACTGTGGCAGCTGGACTACACATGCTCCCCCTACCTCACCTCACCCAAACACACATCTTGCTAGTCTTAGACCCCTGATGTAGGCAGAAAGCTGGATAAGATAGTGAAGGCAGGAATTTACAGAGCTGGGGAAAATGGAAAAGTGGGACCTCAAAGCTAGTACTTTCTGGATTCCTCCTGGTGCCATATGTTGGAACAGATGTAGGAAAATAAAGCTGATGATTACATAGCTGGAGAGATGCCAGAAAGAATGTACCTTAACATCACTGTGACCAATATCCTCATAGTGGATTTTGCTTGGGCTGTTGAGGATGTCTTAAATAGCTTGGCCAGGGTTTGGGACTTTCAGGGTAGATTCAGAAGAATAGAAAAAAGTTGGAAAATTAGTAAGTATATTCAAAAGGCAGAGGAAATGATGGTTAGAAAATATAGAACAAAGGAATTGACAGTGTTATGTGGTATGTACTTTATTGCAAGAGATCCATGGAATAAGGTAGTTGAACGAAGAGCATGGGAGTGTGATATTATAACCGTTACTGAGAAGTTAGCGAGTTTTGAGGAGATTTGTAGCTCAGGTTGAGTTTCTGGATATAGGTTTGCTCGCTGAGTTGAAAGGTTCATTTTCAGACGTTCCGTCACCATACTAGATAACATCTTCAGTGAGCATGCGGACAAAGCACTACTGATATTTCCTGCTTTCTATTTATATGTTTGGGTTTCTTTGGGTTGCTGATGTCATTTTGTGTGGTGATGTCATTTCCTATGGTGATATCATTTCCTGTTCTTTTTCTCAGGGGGTGGTAAATGGAATCCAAGTCAATGTGTTTGTTGATAGAGTTCCGGTTGGAGTGCCATGCTTCTAGGAATTCTTGTGCGTGTCACTGTTTGGCTTGTCCTAGGATGGATGTGTTGTCCCAGTCAAAGTGGTGTCCTTCCTTATCTGTATGTAAGGATACTAGTGAGAAGTGACTGAACGGGTTGGAAAGGACAGAACCCACCAGAAAGGAAGGAGTCAGGAATCACAACTTCATTGGATTCTCCTGCTCAGAAAATGCACACACTGTTCTGCCAAAAAGGCAAGTTCAGGACTTCATGGAGGCATTCATAATGAGAGCACTGGTTTATGATCCCAAGACCAAAAGGACATCCTCGTTAGTAAAGGCATGAGCAGTGCAAATGACTATTGGACAGACCATTGACTCCTTTGCTCCTGTTTGTCCATCAACCATCACTAGAAACAGCTGAAGATGAAGTAACCATTTAGAAAAAACAGTTCAACATTGAGCAGTTTCAAGACCTGAAAAAGGCTGGCAAACTTTCAACAGTGTCTTCATCAAAATCTTCAAAACATTCATTTTAATGCAATGTAAGAAATCTGGAAAGAGCTGAACACAGCTATAGAACATAGAACAATACAGTGCAGAACAGGCCCTTCGGCCCTCGATGTTGCAGCGACTTGTGAACTATTCTCAGCTCGTCCCCCTACACTATCCCAAAATCATCCATGTGCCTATCTAAGGATTGTTTAAATCTCCCTAACGTGGTTGAGTTGACTACGTTAGTAGGTAGGGCATTCCACGTCCTTACCACTCTCTGCATAAAGAACCTGCCTCTGTTATCTGTCTTAAATCTATCCCCCCTCAATTTGTAGTTATGCCCTCTCGTACAAGCTGATGTCATCATCCTTGGAAAAAGACTTCCACTGTCTACCCTATCTAATCCTCTGATCATCCTGTATGTCTCTATCAAATCCCCTCTTAGCCTTCTTCTTTGCAATGAGAACAGACCCAAGTCTCTCAGCCTTTCTTCATAAGACCTTCCCTCCACACCAGGCAGCATCCTTGCAAATCTCCCCTCGACCTTTTCCAATGCTTCCACATCCTTCCCAAAATATGGGGACCAGAACAGTACACAATATTCCAAGTGCGGCCGCACCAGTGTTTTGTATTGTTGCAGCACGATATTGTGGCTCCGGTACTCAATGCCTCTGTGAATGAAACCTAACACACTGTATGCCTTCTTAACAGCACTATCCACCTGGGTGGCAACTTTCAGGGATCTATGTACATGGACTCCAAGATCCCCCTGCACATCCACACTACCAAGAATCTTTTTGTTGACCTAGTACTCTGCCTTCCTGTTATTCTTCCCAAAGTGCATCACCTCACGTTTAGCTGCATTGAACTCCATTTGCCACCTCTCAACCCAATTCTGCAGTTTATCCAAGTCCCCCTGCAACCTGTAACATTCTTCCAAACTGTTCACTATTCCTCCAACTTTAGTATCACCTGCCACCTACGCCTGCGTCTAAGTTATTTATAAAAATGACAAACAGCAATGGTCCCAAAACAGATCCTTGTGTCACACCACTAGTAATTGGACTCCAGGCTGAATATTTTCCATCAACCACCACTCACTGCCTTCTTTCAGAAAGCCAGTTTCTAATCCAAACTGCTAAATCACCCTCAGAGGAGGAAGTGCTGGATGTCTTGAAATGGTTAAAGGTGGATAAATCCCCAGGACCTGATCAGGTGTACCCGAGAACTCTGTGGGAAGCTAGAGAAGTGATTGTTAGGCCTCTTGCTAAGATATTTGTATCATCGATAGTCACAGGTGAGGTACCAGAAGTCTGGAGGTTGGCAAACATAGTGCCACTGTTTAAGAAGGGTGGTAAGGACAAGCCAGGGAA
>NC_057710.1:60366417-60396963 GCF_004010195.1 Chiloscyllium plagiosum | reverse complement strand
ACTTATGCACTTAATGGTAAGGTCCTAGGGAGTGTTGCTGAACAAAGAGACCTTAGAGTGCAGGTTCACAGCTCCTTGAAAGTGGAGTTACAGGTAGATAGGATAGTGAAGAAGGCACTTGGTATGCTTTCTTTTATTGTTCAGAGTATTGAGTACAGGAGGTCATGTTGTGGCTGTACAGGACATTGGTTAGGCCACTGTTAGAATATTGCATGCAATTCTGGTCTCCTTCCTATCGGATAGATGTTGTGAAACTTGAAAGGGTACAGAAATGCTTTACAAGGATGTTGCCAGGGTTGGAGGATTTGAGCTACAGGGAGAGGCTGAACAGGCTGGGGCTGTTTTCCCTGGAGCGTCGGAGGCTGAGGAGTGACCTTATAGAGGTTTAAAAAATTATCAGGTGCGTGGATAGGGTAAATAGGCAAAGTCTTTTCCCTGGCATTGGGGAGTCCAGAACTAGAGGGCATAGGTTTAGGGTGAGAGGGGAAAGATATAAAAGAGACCTAATGGGCAACCTTTTCACACAGAGGGTGGTACCTGTATGGAATGAGTTGCCAGAGGTAGTGGTGGAGGCTGGTACAATTGCAACATTTAAGAAGCATTTGGATGGGTATATGAATAGGAAGGGTTTGGAGGAATATGGGCCGGGTGCTGGCAGGTGGGACTAGATTGGGTTGGTATATCTGATCGGCATGGACGGTTGGACCAAAGGGTCTGTTTCCGTGCTGTACATGTCTATGATTCTATGAATCTAATCCTTTCCAAAACCTTTCCTACAACAGAAGTAAGGCTCACCAGTCTATAATTACCTGGGTCATCTCTACTGCCCTTCTTGAACAATGGCACAATATTTCCAATCCTCCAGTCCTCTGGTACTAAACCTGTAGACAATAACGACTTAAATCTCAAAGCCAAGGGCTCTGCTATTTCCTCCCTAGCTTCCTAGAGAATCCCATCCGGCCCGGTTACGTGTCTACTTTCACTCCTTCGAAAATTGATAACACCTGTTCGTAACTAACCTCGATCCTTTCTAGTCTAATAAGTTGTATGTCATTCATCTTCTCTACAATATTCTCCTTTTCCTGAGTGAAAACTGATGAGAAATGTTCGTTTAGCACCTCTCCGATCTCCACAGGGTCCACACTCAACTTCCCACTTCTGTCTTTGATTGGCCCTATTCCTACCTTAATCATCCTTTTATTCCTCACATACCTACAGAAAGCTTTAGCGTTCTCCTTTATTCTATTTGCTAAAGACTGCTCGTGTCCTCTCTTTGCTTTTGTTAGCTCTCTCTTTGAATCCTTTCTGGCTGATCTGTAACTCTCCATTGCATCATCTGAACCATCTTGCCTCATCAACACATAAGCCTCCTTCTTCTTCTTAACAAGAGATGCAATTTCTGTTGTAAACCACGGTTCCTTTACCTTATCACGTCCTCTACCACGGTTCCTTTACCTTATTACTTCCTCCCTGCCTGACAGGGACATACCTATCAAGGACACGCAATATCTGTTCCTTAAACCAGCTCCACATTTCTATTGTGTGCATCCCCTGCATTTGCTACCCCATTCTATGCATCCTGATTCTTGCCTAATCGCATTATAATTACCCTTGCCCCATCGATAATCTTGACCTGTGGCATGTATCTATCTCTTTCCATCGCTAAACTAAACATAACTGAATTATGGTCACTCTCTCCAAAGTGCTCACTTACAACTAAATCAAATACTTGGCCTGGTTCATTACCAAGCACCAGATCCAGTGTGGCCTTCCCTCTTGTCGGCCCTTTGACATACTGCGTCAGGAAACCCTCCTGTAAACATTGGAGATAAACCGATCCATCCAATGTACTAGAGTTATAGCATTTATACAGTGTAGAAACCTGTAGCTACAAGACCACGAATCACTAAGATTGGTTTGACGAGAATGATCTCATCATCTGTTGTTGATCCACCTTTAGGACTCCACTATGTAGCGGTGCTGTCAAACAACACTTGTGTTGGAGATTAAAGTCCTCCATTCCTGAAGAAGGGCTCATGCCCGAAACGTCGATTCTCCTGCTCCTTGGATGCTGCTTGAACTGCTGTGCTTTTCCAGCAACACATTTTCAGCTCTGATCTCCAGCATCTGCAGTCCTTACTTTCTCCATTAAAGTCCTCCACACAAAGTACATTCCATGTGCATAGTAGCCTTAGTCTGCCTCAGTACTACGTAATTATCCTAGACTGTTTGTCAAAATTGAGCCTATCTTCTGCCAAAGACTTTGTGTGGCTGCTATTTTCCACTTAGTATCAGTAGCTTAATCTAACACCAATAAGAAGGATTGGTAACAGTGAATCTATCAACAACATTGCAGATGGTTTAGCTACACCATATCACAGATGGTAAGAGTGGTGAAGATCATAGAAACATAGAAAAATACAGCGCAGTACAGGCCCTTTGGCCCTTGATGTTGCGCCGATCCAAGCCCACCTAACCTACACTAACCCACTATCCTCCATATGCCTATCCAATGCCCGTTTAAATGCCCATAAAGAGGGAGAGTCCACCACTGCTACTGGCAGGGCATTCCATGAACTCACGACTCGCTGAGTAAAGAATCTACCCCTAACATCTATCCTATACCTACCACCCCTTAATTTAAAGCTATGCCCCCTCGTAATAGCTGACTCCGTATGTGGATCCTGACAAAATATATAACTTGTCATTCAAGAGAATTGATCATAGAAATTAGAAAGTGATTCTGTGATTGAGGTGTTCTAATTGTTCTGAGACAAAGAATTAAATTACTGTAGATCCCATCAACTCTAGTGAGGTTGGGTTTGCATTGTAGCAGCATTTTGAGATGTAATGGCTGTTCAGCGAGATGCATATATAACAAATGGTGAATGATTTGCAGTTACATCTTTGTTTTAATTATACAAACAAGTCAGAATTACTTACCCTTTGAAGATGCAAGTGTTATCCTTGCGGATGTGTGCATTGTCAATTTACTCAGAAAAAGAGATGCAGAATGTGATGACCCCATATCTGTCTCAGTTGTTGCAGATTGACTTGTTGCTGCATTTGCTTTTGATGGCACTACATCTGATGCTTCTGCAGAGGGAAACATACTTTAGATTCACAATCAACATATTTGATATAATACAAGATTAAAATGAAAATGTAACTAAAATTGTCTGTGAATACTGAAGCAATTGTGATTGTTGGTGGACACAAATAAACAAAATAGGACTCGGAGTAGATCATTTGTTCACAGATTCTGCTCTCAGTAGGATCATGGTTGGTATGTTTGTATTTTAAATTTCCCATTTACTCCTGATAACCTTAGATTCTTGCCAGTCAAGGAAATCAATCTGTTGTTTCCTTAAAAATATTTAATGATCTCACCATCATCTGAAAGAGCAAGTTCAAAAGTTGCAACCCTCTGGGAAAACAAAAATCTTCTCATCTCTGTCCCAAAAATGCGATCTCTAATTTTAGACAGTGCCCCTCCTTCTGGACAAACATATATGAGGTAACATCCTTCCCCTGTCCACCTTGTCAAGACCAAATATCAATCCTGAAAACCTCCTCTGAAACACCTCCAATGTATGAACACCATTTCTTAAATAAGTAGACCAAAAGGGCGGCACGGCGGCACGGTGGCTCAGTGGTTAGCACTGCTGCCTCACAGCACCAGGGTTCCAGGTTCGATTCTGGCCTTGGGTGACTGTGTGGAGTTTGCACATTCTCCCCGTGTCTGAATGGGTTTCCTCCGGGTGCTCCCGTTTCCTCCCACAGTCCAAAGATGTGCAGGTCCAGTGAATTGCTCATAGCATTAGGTGCATTAGTCAGAGAGGAAATGGGACTGGGTGGGTTACTCTTTGGAGGGTTGGTGTGGACTGGTTGGGCTAAAGGGCATGTTTCCATACTGAAGGGAATCTAATCTAAAATTTAACAAAGTATTCAAGACACAATCTGAATGCCTGATAAAGATGCAAATCAGGAGAAAGTGAAGACTGCAGATGCTGGAGAGTCAGAGTCAAAAACTGTGATGCTAGAAAAGCACAGCAGGTTAGGCAGTGTCTGCGGAGCAGGAGAGTTTTGGGCATAAGCCCTTCATCAGGAATGTAAAGGGGGAAGAGGGCTGAGAGATAAATGGGATGGGGGTGGGGCTGGAGGGAAGGTAGGATGGTGATAGGTAGATGCGTGTGGGAGGTAATTGTGATTGGTCAGTGGGGAGGGTGGAGTGGATAGGTGGGAAGGAAGATGGACAGGTAGGACAGGTTCAGGGAACATCTTTGATCCACATGCCACAAACAACTTCACCGCCCTCACAGTCCCCTAAGGACATGCAAATCCTGGGCTTCTTCCACGGCCAAATCAAAGCTACGTACCTCAGGACCTTACAACCACATGGCATCAACATCGATTTCACCAGTTTCCAAATCTTCCCTCATCCCAGATCCAGCCCTCCAACTCAGCGCTGCCCTCTTGACCTGTCCATCTTCCTTTTCACCTATCCGCTCCACCCTCCCTACTGACATATCACAAATATCTCACACCCGCATCCCACCTACCTTTCCCCAACCCTACCCCCTATTTATCTCTCAGACTCCTTTACCTTCCCTTCCTGATGAAGGGATAATGCCCAAAATGCCAATTCTCCTGCACCTCGGATGCTGCCTGACCTGCTGAGCTTTTCCAGCACTACACTTTTTGACTAAGATGCAAAACATGCATACTAATTTTCAGTGCTGAGGGGAAAGGATGTTTTTTGCTTTTTTTTTAGTTCATAGTTAATAAGGTATTTTAATGTGATAAACTGTAGTCCATGGTCAGGGACCCAGCACAAAACAAAGTGTGATATCTCTGGAAAACAGTAAGTTTATTGATTGGTAATAGCTGCTCCTCTGAGAATCCCTACAGTGTGGAAACAGGCCCTTTGGCCCTACAAGTCCTCACTAATACTCGGAAGAGTAACTCACCCAGACCCATTCCCCTACCCTATTACTACATTTACCCCTAACTAATGCACCTAATCTACATTTTCTTGTCACTCATAAGCCATAATATCTAAATCTCTCTAAATTCCACACTGAACTCCACGGACAATTTAACAAGGTCAATTCACCTACTGTGCACATCTTTGGATTGTGAGAGGAAACCGGAGGACCCAGAGGAAAACCACTCAGACATGGAGAGAATATGAAATCTCCACACAGACCATTGCCCAAGGTGGAAATCAAACCCAGGTCCCTGGCACTGTGAGGCAGCAGTGCTAACCACTGAGCCACCCTGTCGACTGTTTCACTATTTACTATGTTACTTTTGGATTAAAACTAAATAGGATAAATATTTTACAGATTAAAACTAAACACTAGTAGGAATTTTAAAAAGTTTAATATCAAAGAAAATAAACTGGAGATGCAGAGCCATGTGATGTGTTGTACTTGCATGATGTGGGAGCTGGTGAACTCTATAATGGTTTGTAGTGACCACATTTGTAGCAAGTGTCAGTTGCTTGAGGAACTCTGGCCCAGATTTGATGAGCTGGAGTCTACATTTCAGACAACAGACAACGTGGCTCATCAAGGAAGAGGAGTGTTACCTGGGCACTGTGTTGAGGAGGCAGTCACACCCATTAGATTAATCACTTCGAATTTGGTCAGTGGTCAGGGACAGAAAGATGAGTGAAGCAGGTAGGCGGATCCAGGAGGTAGTGCTGAAGGAGCTTCAGAACATGAGCTTGTCTAACAGGGTTGAGGTTCTTGCTTCCTGAGTAAAGAGAGCAGAAGCTCTAGGCAAGACGAGCAAATTGACCATGGCACCATGACACAGGGAAGAATGTTAAAGTGGGGGGGAAAAGAGAAATGTATTTGAGGATGCTATAATCAGGGGAGCAGACATTGTTCTCTGTGGCCAGGATTGAGAGTCCAGAAGACTATTGCCTTCAAGGTGCCGGGTCAGGATATCTGATGTAGGCTGCAGACGGACTTGGAGTGGGCAGGGAAGGATCAGTTATTGTAGTCCACAGATATAGGTAGAAAGAGGAAAGAGATTCTGCTGAGGGAATATGAGCAGCTAGGGGCTAAATTGAAAGGTAGAACCAAAAATCTCTAGATTCCTATCTGAGTCACAGACTAATTGGTACAGGATCAACAAGATCAAAGAGGTAAATGCATGGCTCAAAGATTGATGTGAGAAATGAGTTTGAATTCATGGGATAATGGCACCAGTACTGGGGAAGAAGGAAGCTGTTCCAGTAGGACACACCCCATCTGAATCATGCAGGGACCAGAGGTCATATGAATCCAATAATTATAGCTGTAAGTGTGACTTTAAACTAAATTGGTAGGTTCAGCTGTACAGAAAATTCTAAAATCAAAGTTAAAGAAGAAGGTAAAAATACAGGTGAGTGATGGGGCTGATCGCTGCCAGAAAATAAAAGAAGGGATAAAATATTTGAATGTTGTATTGTACCAAAGAACCATGAAAGTATGGGGGAATTTAATACTAGAACAAACTAAAAGGCTTTGAATTTTAATATAGAAAACATTCAAAATAAAGTACACAAATAGATGGTACAAATCGAGGTAAATGAATTTGATCGCAAAGCCATTACAGAAACGTGGTTACAAGGAGATCAAAACTGGGAACATCCAGAGATAGTTGACCTTTTGGAGAGACAGAAGGGGAATGGAAAAGGTGATGGGTTGGCACAATTAATATAAACAAAATTAGGATGGTTGTGAGAGCTGATCTAGGTTCAAATGATTTATAGACTATTTCGTTGGTGATAAAATGGCAAGGGGAAGAAGACATTGGTTGGAGTATTGTACAAACCCCCAAAACAGCAGCTACTCTGTAGGAAAGGTTATAAATCAATAAATAATAGGAACATGTAAAAAGAATAGAACAATAGTAATGGGTGACCTTAATCTTCATGTTGATTGGGTTAATCAAATTATAAAGTGAAGCTAGGACAATCAACTTATATATTAGGCATAGTTTTCTAAAGTAACATGTCATGGAGTCAAGCAAGTAGCAGATTAGCTTGGATGTGTAGAGACCAGATGACTGTTCTGAGAGACAGCAGACAAGAAGTCAGTGTTGTTTAACTTGTGGATTGTAGGTATTAAAAATATTGCCATTGCTGATGAATGAATTGTAAATTTAACAAGAAGAAGAGAATTGGAGGGAGATGTGAAAAATAGAGTTTTGTCGTACATAATAGAAGATATCAAACTGTCTGAATCTGCAATTTGTGACTTTGTGCAGGAAATAGCTCATGTTACCAATATGGAAGAAAGACTTAAATTTTTAGAGTCTGATGCAAGCCAGTCATGTGATATGGTGCAAGATATGGTGGTAAGGCCTTCCAACATTGAATTTGTTTATGTTCTAATTAAACATGAGATGAAAGTAGAAAAATAATCACAAGAATGGTAGAATGTATAATAATCAACACTTTCCTTCATGATCAATGATTGGAATCCAAAAGCAAGGATTGCATACCTGACTCACTTGTTGTTAGGACACTTGTTGCTGCAGTCAGTTTTGATGTCATTACATCAGAAGATTCTGTAGGGTGAAGAATTCACTTTAAATTCACAATTAACATGTTTAATGTGATATCAGAGAAAAATGAAATTGGAGCGAAAATTTGATGTGAATATTGAAGATGCATTAAAAGTTAATAATGTACTTTTGTATTCTGTCAATCCTCAAGCAAAGGGGATATTTTCAGAGAGATCTGACAAAACGTTTTAATGAAGAAATCATGTTAATAGTAAGTTAATATTGTCAGTATTGACCGGTGCTTGTCTGTTGTTACAGCTTTACTTTCTTTTTGCAATGGTAGAAATCCTGAAGCAGTACGCTGTGACTGTTGGATCATTCATTTTAATACTGTAGTTGTTGAAGAAAGTAAAACCATTGCAGTTGCCACTGACCAGCTGCAGATATGTGAAATGCAGATAAATATTGTGGAAAGTGTTAGTTATTGTGCCAAATATTTACAATGGCATTTGTCTTTGAAGGTCATGGATTACCTGAAGCATGAGTCTGTTTATGACTTATGAATATGGTGAAACAGTTGGAATCTCCATTGATCGATTGGAGGTTGTGTTGGGTATACTATTGGTAGGAAGAATTCAGAACCAGCAGAAATGTTAGAGATTCTTCTGATTCTGATACTGCAGTTGGAGTTTGTGATAAAACTTCTGGATTTGTTGTGAAGCCAGCTGTATGAATGAAGAGGAAAAATACATTTGCTCGATTCTCTTAATTCAACAGAGATTATAATCTGACATTAAAGAGAATTTGGTGATACTAATTTCTCAAGTGAGTGTATGATTGTTGTGGTCATTGGTGAATATGCTATCAATTTACCAAGAAGAACAAAATTAGAAGGAGGTATGAAAAATAGACTTTACTAACCAATGATGGAAAATTAAAAATCTGTCTCAAACTCTAATTTGTGATGTTTTTCAGGAATTAGATAATGTTAATCATGTGGAGAAAAGATACATGATTCTGATGTACCCAATTCTGATGCTGAAATGGTAGCAGGCCCTTCTGATATTGAATTTGTATGTGTGCCAATTAAACATGCTATGAAAAATGGAACACAGGCTGTAGAATGGCAGAACGTACATTAATCAATGATTGGAGTCTGAGTGTGAGGATTTCTGACCGATCTGTTGCAGGGACACTTGTTGCTACAGTCACTTTTGTTGTCATTATATCTGAAGCTTCTTTAAAATGAAGGATGCTTTAAATTTAAAATTAACATGTTTGATGCAATATCAAAGCAAAATGAAACTGGAGCTAGTATCTAATTTGAATATTGCAGATGATTTAAGTATTCATGTTATACTTATGCTTTCAGACAAACGTAAAACAAAGAATGTTATTTGCAGAGAGATCCGATACAGATTTTAACAAAGAAATCGTGTTAATTGTGGGTTAATATTGTCAGCATTGTGTGGCACTTGTCTGTCTGTTGTTACAGCTCTTCTTTCTTTTACGATGGTTGGAGTCCTGATACAGTGTGCCTTGACTGTAGGATCATTGATTCTGATACAATAATTGTTGCAAAAGTTGAAACCATTGTGGTTGACATTGGACCAGCTGCAGGTATGTAGGAAGCAGATAAATACTAGAGAATGAATGTGTAATGTACCAAGTATTTACAATGGCATTCGTCATTGAAAGATCATGGATTACCTGAAGACAGAGTTGGTGTCTGAATTGATGAATCAGGCGAAACCATTGGAATCTCCATTGATCGATTGGAGGATGTGCTGGGTATAGTATTTGTGGAAATAGTTTTAAGCATTGGAGATTCTGTTGATTCTAATCCTGTATGAATGAAGAGGAGGAATCATTTGCTTGACACACTTCAAGTCAGAGCGTCATAGCACTAAAACAGACTCTTCGGTCCAACTCGTCCATACTAACCAGATATCCTGAATTAATCCAATCCCATTTGCCAGCATTTGGCTCATATCCCCATATTGATGCCTTTTAAATGTTGTTGTTGTATCAGCCTCCACTACTCTGCAACTTGTTCCACATATGTAATGCTCGCTGCATGAAAAAGTTGCCTAATAGGTCACCTTTATATCTTTCCCCTCTCATCTTAAACCGATACTCTTCACTTTTGCACTTCCCTATCCTGGGAAAAAGGCCTTGGTATTCACTCTATCCATGTGCCTCATGATTTTACAAACCTCTAGAAGGTCACCCGTCAGCCTCTGGTGCTTCAGGGAAAATAGCCTCAACCCATTCAGCATCTCCCAATAGCTCAAACCCTCCAACCCCAGCAACATCCTAGGAACTCTTTTCTGCACACTTTCACATTTAAGAACATCTTTCAAGAGCAAAGAGCCCTTTGACCCTCCAAGCCTGTGCCATCACAGTTTGCCCATCCATATTAAAACTGTCTTCACTTATGGGATCCATATCGCTCAATTTGCTTCCTGTTCAGGTATTCATCCTGGTACTTCTTGAATGCTGTCATTGTGTCTGCTTCCACCACCTTCTCTGGCAACATGTTCCAGGCACTCACCACCCTTTGTGTGAAAAACTTGCCTCATACATCGCTTTTGAATTTCCCCTCTCACACTGTGAACCTGTGTCCCCTAGTAATTGACCCATCCACCCTGGAAAAAAGCCTCATAATTTCACTCTATCTATGCCATTCACAATCTTACAAATTCCTATCAGGTTGTCCTTCAACCTCTTGCATTCTAGTGGAAAAAAAACCCCAATCTAGCCAACCTTGATAGCCAGAATCCTCCATACCACGAAACATCCTGATAAACTTTTTCTGTTCCCTCTCCAAAGCAGCCATGTGCTTCTGGTAGTGTAGTGACCAGAACTGTACTCAATATTCCAATAGCAGGGAGACCAGAATTGAACACAATATTCCCAAGTGGCCTAATCAATGTCCTGTATAACTGCAACAAGCCAACTTCAATACTCAAGGCACTGATCAATAAAGAAAAGCATACCATATGCCTTCTTCTCTACCATGCATACCTGTGACACCAACTTCAAGGAACTATGAAACTACATTGCAAGGTGTCTTTGTTTGACAAAATTCTCCAGGACCCTAACATTAAGTGTATAAGTCCTGCCCTGATTTGCCTTACCAAAATGCAACACCTCACATTTATCTAAATTAAACTCCATTTGTCACTCCTCAGCCCATTGCCCCCCGCCCCCCTCCATCTGATCAAGTTCCTGTTGTACTCAGACATAACTTTCTTCACTGTCTAATACCACCAATTTTGATGTTATCTGCAAATTTACCAACCATTAGTTTATCCAAGTCATTGATAAAAATTTATACAAAAGGCAATGACCCAGTATTGATCCTTGTGTTGACCACTGGTCGCTGAATTCCAGTTCAATAAACACCCCTCCACCACCATTCTCTGCCTGCTACCTTCAAACCAATTTTGCATCCAAATAGCTAGCCGTTGCTGGGTTCCATGTGATCTCACCTTACTAACCAATCTATTCTGCAGAACTTTGTTGAATGTCTTGCTGAAGTCCATATAGACATCATCATCCCCCCTACCTTCATCAATCTACTTGATCACATTTTCAAAAACTCAGTCAAGTTAGTGAGACACGATTTCCAACGTACAAAGCCCTATTGATTGTTCCCTAATCAGTCCTTACTTTTCCAACTGCATGTAAATCCTGTCCCTTAGAATCCCCTCCAACAACATACCCACCACTGACATCAAGCACACTGGCCATAGCTCATTTGCTTTTCCTGGCCACCTTTCTTAAATAGTGGCCACCTTCCATTAGCCACCCTCCAGTCTTCCATCACCTCACCTGTGGCAATCAATGACACAAATCTCTTAGCAAAGGGTCCAGCAATCACTTCCCTAGCTTACCAGAAACTTCTGGGATATACCTGATCAGGTCCTGGGGATATATCCACCTTTATGCATTTTAAGATGTCCAGCACAATCTCCCCTGTAATATGGACACCTTTCAAGATGTCACTGTTTATTTGTCTGAGTTCTTGAGCTTCCATATCCTTCTCCACTCTGAATACTAATGTGAACTACTCATTTAGTATCTTACCTACCTCCTGGGTGGCACACATAGATGGCCTTGTTGATCATTAAGGGGCCCTATTTTGTCGTTAGTTACTCTTTTGCCCATAATGTATTTAGATTAGATTTCCTACAGTGCAGAAACAGGCCCTTTGGCCCAACCAGTCCACACTGACCCTCCAAAGAGTAATGCACCCAGATCCATTTCCTTCTGTCTAATGCACCTAGCGCTATGGGCAATTTAGCACAGCAAATTCACCTAACCTGCACATCTTTGGACTGTGGAGGAAACTTGAGTATCCGGAGGAAACCCACGCAGACATGGGGAGAATATGCAAACTCCACACAGACAGTTGCCCAAGGCTGGAATCGAACCTGGGACCCTGGTACTGTGAGGCAGCAGTGCTGACCACTGAGCCAACCTGCCACCCCCATTTGTATTTGTAGAATTTCTTTGGATTCTCCTTAACCCTATTTGCCAAAGCTATCTCATGTACAAAGAACAAAGAACAAAGAAAATTTACAGCCCAGGAACAGGCCCTCCAAGCATGAGCCGATCCAAATCCACTGTCTAAACCTGTCACTCAATTCCTAAGCATCTGTATCCCACCTACTCATGCATCTGTCCAGACGCATCTTAAATGAATCTACCATGCTTGCCTCTACTACCTCTGCTGGTAACGCGTTCCAGGCATCTACCACCCTCTGTGTAAAGTACTTGCCATGTGTATCCCCCTTAAACTTTTCACCTCTCACTTTGAAAGCGTGACCTCTTCACCCTGGGAAAAAGCTTATCTCTATCTACTCTGTCCATACCCTCAATCAGATCCCCCCTCAATCTCCTTTTTTCTAATGAAAACAATCCTAACCTACTAAGCCTGTCTTCATAGCTAGCACCTTCCATACCAGGCAACTTCCTCGTAAACCTTCTCTGCACCCTCTCCAATGCATCCACATCCTTTTGGTAATGTGGCGACCAGAACTGTACACAGTATTCTAAATGCAACTGAACCAATGTCTTGTACAATTTTAACATGGCCTGCCAGCTTGTATACTCAATACCCTGTCCAATGAAGGCAAGCATACCATATGCCTTCCTGACCACTCTATCCAGCAACCGTCAGGGTACAATGGACCTGATCTCCCAGATCTCTTTGCTCATCAACTTTTCCCAAGGCTCTTCCATTTACTGTATAATTTGGTCTGGAATTAGACTTCCCAAAATGCATCACCTCACATTTGCCTGGATTGAATTCCTTCTGCCACTTCTCCGCCCAACTCTCCAGTCTATCTATATTCTCCTGTATTCTTTGACAGTCCCCTATGCTTTCTGCAACTCCGCAATCTTCATGTCATTTGCAAACTTGCTGATCATACCAACAGTTCCCTCTTCTAGATCATTTATGTATATCACAAACAACAATGGGTTTAGAACTGAACCCTATGGAACACCACTGGTCACCTTTCTCCATTTCGAGAAACTCCCTTCAACAACTACTCTCTGTCTCCTGTTGCTCAACCAGTTCTTTATCCACCTAGCTAGAACATCCTGCACACCATGTGACTTCACTTTCTCCATTAGTTTACCATGGGGAACTTTATCAAACACCTTACTAAAGTCCATGTGTATGACATCTACAACCCTTCCTTTATCTATCAACTTGGTCACTTCCTCAAAGAATTGGTAAGGCACGATCTCCCCCACACAAAACCATGTTGCCTATCACTGATACATCTATTCTTTTCCAAATATATATAGATTTTATCCCTCAGTACCTTCTCCAGTAACTTTGCCAACACTGACGTCAGGCTCACTGGTCTGTAGTTACCCGGAACATCCCTATTATCCTTCTTGTACAGGGGGACAACATGAGCAACCCTCCAGTCCTCCAGCACCTCACCTGTGTTTAGGGATGCTACAAAGATATCTGACAGGTCCCCAGCTATTTCGTCTCTTGTCTCCCTCAGTAACCTGGAAAGATCCCATCTGGTCCTGGGGATTTGTCCACTTTAATAACCTCTAGCCTACCCAACATATCTTCCCTACTTATGTCAATGTGATCCAGAGCAATCAAACTTCTATCTCTAATCTCAACATTCATTATGCCCCTATCCTCAGTGAACACTGATGCAAAGTAATATTCAGAATTTCACCCATTCTCTCAGGTTCGACACTCAGCCTTCCTTCCTTATTCTTTAGTGGACCAATCCTTTCTCTAGTTACCCACTTGCTTCTTATATAAGAGTAAAAGGCTTTGGGATTTTCCTTAATTCTGCTCGCTAAAGCTATTTCATGACCCTTTTTATCTTGCTTGGTCCTACTCTTCCAATAGTTTTGCAGGGCTCGTTCTGTTCTTAGCTGCCTGGACCTTATGTATGTTTCCCTTTTCCTCTTGGCTAGTCATCCATGGTTCATGAATCTTGCCTTTCCCATCCTTTGCCTTCAATGGGACATGCCTATCCTGCATTGTCTTTAACCTATCTTTGAAAGCCTCCCACATATCAAATGTGGATTTCCCTTCAAATAGCTGTGTCATTCCACATTTCCCAGCTTCTGCCTACTTTTGATATAATTGGCCTTGGCCCAGTTTAGTACTCTTCCCTTAGGACCACTCTTCATCTTTGTATACGAGTGTTCTGAAACTTACACAATTGTGGTCACTGTTCCTAAAGAAATCCCCCACTGAAGTTTCTATCACCTGGCCTGGCTCATTCCCCAACATCAAATCCAATATGGCCCTTCCCCTCATTAGACTATTGACATACTGCTCTAAAAAACTCTCCTGCACAAACTCTGACACTAAATGTATCCCAGTCAATGTTGGGAAAATTAAAAATTTCCCATCACCACCACCCTGTTGCCTCTACATCTTTCCATAATCATTTTACTCATTTGTTCTTCTACCTCACGTTGTAATACAGCCCCAACAATGTAACTGCACCCTTCTTATTTCTCAGCTCCACCCATAATGCCTCACTACTCAAGCCCTCCAGTGTCCTCCTTTAGCACAGCCGTGATATCATCCCTGACAGCAATGCCCTCCTCCACCCCCCTCCATCTTTTACTTCTATCCCTGTCTGTCTGAAGTGTCTATGTCCTGGAACATTTAGTTGCCAATTATGCCCTTCCTTCAACCAAATCTCTGTGATTGCAATAACGTCAGGCACCAATACAAGCCCTAAGTTCATCTGCCTTACCCACTATACTCCTTGCATTAAAGTATGTGCGCTTCAGGCCACCAGTTCTTTTGCGCCTATCTGCTCTCTGCCTACTCTTTCCCTTATTAATGCTAGCTTCATGATTCTTACAGTCTCCAGTCTCCACCTCTCTGTCTACTTGTCTTCTTTCTGGTTCCCAGCCCCCTGCCACATTAGTTTAAAACTTCCCCAACAGCAGGAGCAAAAACTCCCCCAAGGACATTAGTTCCAGTCTGGTTCAAGTGTAGACTGTCCAATTTGTAATAGCCCCACCTTCCCCACCTTTCTCAATGTCCAACAAATCTGAACCCCTCCCTCCTACACCATGTCTCCTTTCTATCTTGCTGACTTCCTTCTTGAGTATATTCCTACTGCCCTTATGCTCCTTGAGTGATTCACTTGATCCCAGCTGTCTATACCTACCATTTGCCTTTTTTGTTTTCTTGACCAGAGCCTCAATTTCTCCAGTCATCCAGCATTCCCTATACCTACCAGCATTATACTTCACATGTTCAGGAACATACTGCCTCTGGATTCTCGTTATCTCATATTTGAAAGTCTCTGACTATTCATCTGTCCCTTTACCTGTGAATAACCTCTCCCAAATCAACTTTTGAAAGTTCTTGCTTAACATGAGAACTTGAGTATGTGGATTGCAAACCTCTTTCAGTTGCTGCAGGAACACTTGCGGCTTCAGTCAGTTTTGATGTCATTACATTTGAAGCGTCTGTAAAGGGAAGGATGCTTTAAGTTCAAGATCAACAAGAGCAAAATGAAACTGGAGCTAAAATCTGAAGTGAATATGGGAAGGTGCTGTAAATGTACTGCATTCTGTCAATCCTCAAGCAAAGAAGATAATTGCAGAGAGAACTGATGGAATACTACAATGAAGACATCATGTTAATTCTGGGTTAATATCATCAGCACTCATTTGTGCTTAGCTGTAGTTACAACTGTTCTTTTCTTAAAAGATGATAGAAATCCTGATGCTGTGTGCCCTGACTGTGTGATAATTGAATCTGACACTATTGTTGTTGTTAAAGTTCAGAACAGTTGATTGCTGCTGAACCAGCTGCTGATATGTAAAATACAGAAAAATATGGAAGAATATATGTATAATGTACCAAGTATTTACAAAGACAATCACCTTGAAATATCATGATTACCTGAATCATGAGTCGGTGTCTGAATTGTTGAATAGGGTGAAACTGTTGGAGGACATGTTGGGCATAGTTTTTGTGGAAAGAGTTTTAAATATTGGAGTTTCAGTTGATTCTGATTTTGGAGTTGGGGTTTGTGATGAAACATCTGGATTTGTCGTGAAGACAGCTGTATGAATGAAGAGGAAGGAACATTTGCTCAGCACTCTTCATTCAACAGTTATATTAACCATGCCTTTTAAAACACTTCGGCAACACTAATAACATAAAATGAATATATGATGGTATTACTTTGATTAAATAACTGTCGATTATATTCAGACTGAAGGAGATGATGTAGCATTTGCTGTTGTGGCAGCATGTCAAGATGTAATGACAGCTCAGTTTTCCATCTTAAAATAGATGAATTGTTTTCATTGACATCTTGGTATTAAACGGAAATAAGAGATGTTTTGAGAGAAAGAAAGGACTGTTGGAGAGATAGCACACAAGAAGTTGGGAGGTGTTTACCTTATGAATTATACGGATTTAAATGTTGTAATTGCTGGTGAGTGTGTTATCAATATGTAAAGAAGAAGAGCATTGGAAGGAGATTTGAAAAATAGACATTTATAATACATAATGGAAGATAAGTCTGAACCTGTAATTTGTGATTTTGTACAGGAAATAGCTCATGTGAACCATATAGAATAAACACTCAACCTTTTAGATGATTCTGACATAGCTGTTTCGGGTGTTGCCATGTTAGCAGTGTCTTCCAATATTGAATTTGTTGTTGTGCCAATTAGACATGAAATGAAAGAGGAAAATGAATCAACAGAATGGCAGAATGTACAATAATCAACATGTTGCTTGGTGATAAATGATTGGAGTCCCAGTGTGAGGATTCCATACCTGACAAAGTTGTTGCAGGGGTATTTATTGCTTCAGTCAGTTTTGATGTCAATACATCTGAAGCTTCTGTAAAGTGAAGAATGTTTTAAATTCACGTTGTGGGATCGTGTTCAAATAATGGCTGAAATTGGTGAGTGGCAAAAATAGCCTCTTTATTCAGCAACTACAATAGCACACTTCGAGACGGTGATGGAATCTTGAAGTATAGTTCTTAGATATATTAAAATTATATCACTGGTGTTACATAGTTTTATCTATTGTACACAAAGATTTGTGTGACATCTGCACTGATAGAGCAGGAGATTATTTAAACATTTGCTAAGAATCACAAACTTAGTGTGTAAAAAAGATAAAATTGTAAAATTGGGTGATGCCCCTTTATGAGATAGTGTTCTTTTCAGTGCTTAGAGATTTAAAAATCGATGTCTCAACAGCAGTTAAAAGCGCAGGCGTGAGAAGATCCAAGATGGCTACGATCTAGGAAGATCATGTTGCAGAGCTCCGCACCGCATCGCAAGCGGGACAAAGTCCTAACACCCCTTACCCAGACCACCGCAATATCCTGGGACTCTGGAAAGGTGATGGAGTCCCAGGAAACTGTCAGAGAGCAACTTGCCTTGGTTTTTGCTGTCCAGGGATGCTGAAGAAGGGAGGACATATGCCTGAGGCTGGGTCTGCGGCCCAGCCTGCAGGATCCTTGGACTCGATTTCCTACCAGGTCCTGGTGAAGGAGCTCGCAAAACCTCGCGAGACGTTGAGCAAGCAGATAGAAGAAAAGCTGGCCCCGATCTCTATCGTGCTGCAGAAGCATGACCAGCAGCTGGGAGACCTGGAGAAAAGGACGGATGAGGTAGAACACAGAGTCACAGTGGTGAAAGCTGATACTGGTTCCTCCAAGGATAGGATCCAGGCCCTGGAGATGCAGGTCCGTAATTTGCTTGACCAGGTTGATGACCTCAAGAACAGGGGCAGGAGAAAAAATAATCAGGTCGTTGGTCTGCCAGAGAGTAAGTACGGTGAGTGGCCGGTGGAATTTGTTGAGGACTAGTTGCTGAAATTCCTTAACTTGGAGGCTGGAATGAGAAGCTTGAAGATTGAGAGGACTCACCGGATCATGGCGCGGCGGTCAGGTCTGGACCAACGTCCTTGTCTTATCTTGGTGCAGTTTCATCACAATAGAGATACAGAGAGAATCGTGGAAGTTTTCAGAATGCAAGGGAGGGATCTGAAGGCCCAAGTTTACGAGGGCTGTAAGATCATGTTCTTCCAGGACTTCTCAGCGATGATGATTCAGAAAAGAAAACCCTATAACGGCATCAAGAGAAGACTGAGGGAGCTTGGGACCCAGTACTCTCTGAGGTACCCTCGGTGCTTTGGATCACCTTAGATGGATCCGTATATCTCTTTGACACATAGGAGAAGGCAAGAGACTTTGTGGATAAATTAACTTAATCTGAACAATTTAGTATGTACAAATTGTAGTGTTGTTTGGGTATGTCCCTACTTTACTTTAAAAAAAGAGGAAGTCCGGTCAGGGCTTTCTTTTCCTTTTTTTTGTTGGTAACAATCTGGTCCAAATTATACTTGGGGGTGGCTGGGGTGTGTACTTTCAATTTCTAAGTTAAATTATACTAAAGAATGGGTGGGGTACTTATCTTTTTCAAAATTTCTTTGTTTACATTGTTATTTTGTCGTGTATTTTCTTTCTTTTCTGTTTGTGTTTGCAGTGTGGTTCTAGCTAGGAGGGGGGAAAATGGTTGGGATGGCTGGATGCCTACTTATGGGCAGTTTATGCCCAGTTCAGGTATTTAAATGCCTTGGCTGCAGCATTGGCAGCAAGATGGGAAATTGGATTTTGGGATGTGTAGATGCTACCTTTGGACAGGGGGTGAGTTCCCCTATCCAGCGCCATTGGCGCTTTATATGTTGGTTTGTTTTTTGATTTTTGTTGTATATAATCTTTGATAGCTTTGTAGGTTTGTTAACTGTAGTGGTTTTAGCTTATGTAGTTTTTATGTCCGATGGATCTTGTGACACTAAGGCTTGGCAATTTGTAATTCGAGTTCCTCCTCTCTGGAATCGAAATGTTACTGCAGAAGGTTATGGCTAATGACTTGATTAAATGGTGCATCTGGAACATCAAGGGGAATAACTCACGAATTAACAGGAAAAATGTACTCTGGAATCTTGGAAAGGAAAAGGTGGATATTGCTTTATTACAGGAGTCACACTTGGATGGTAGGGAGCATTTGAATCTACAGCAGAATGGCTTTGATCGGGTTTACTTTTCATCTTTTAATCCCAGAAGTATGGGAGCGGCTATATTGGTTAGGAAGAATCTCCCATTTAAGTTACTAGAATGTGTTAAAGATACACATAGGAGGCTTGTAATCCTCAAAGCCCTGATAAACTTGGAAGAATATGGTATTTTAAATGTTTTTTGCCCTCTGGCCCATCCCCTCAAATTTCTGGTAGATGCGTTCTCTAAGTTGATCAGTCTCGAGTCTTGGCATATCATTATTGGGGGAGACTTTAACTGTCTTATGGATCTCACAGTAGACAGGTTTCCCAAAGGCCCTCGACACCTTCAGTACAAACTTAACAATTAGTGGATCTGTGTGTGGAGTTAGGGTTAGTGGACATTTGAAGGCGTGTCCACCCTAGAGGCAGGAATTTTATGTTTTTTTCCAATCCACACAGATGTCACACCAGAATTGATTTTTTTCTGACCCCCGTTGCAACCCTGGACTTGGTGGCATCTTGTATGATTGGTAGTATTACTATCTCCGATTACGCTCCAGTGTACCTGTTGGTTAAGATTAAGGATGCTATAGTGGGCCTGAGGCACTGGTGAATGGATTCCTTTATCCTTATGGATAATAAGTTGGTGGAGTATTTCTGTAAGGAATTTAAGGAGCTCCTAGACATTAATTCAGGCTCGGTTAGTAGCCCGTCCATCCATTGGGAAACTGTCAAAGCCTATGCCAGGGGGTTAATTATTTCCTACTATGTCAAAGGAAGCTGCAGAAGGGTGAGCAGCAACGTCTCCTTGAAGCATAGTTGAAGGCAGCTGAGAAGGCTTACTTTGATCGGCCCTCATTGGACAAGCTACAGAGGATTATGGTGCTGCGGTCTGCATTGAATTCCGTGCTCAGGCAGACAGCAAAGACAGAGCTTACCTTTGCAATACAGGCTGGGCAAGTACCTAGGATATCTCGCCAGGAAAAGGAGTGCCCCTCATGCCATTATGAGATTAGGGAAGGGTCTGGGAACCGAATATGTGATTTCAAAAAGATTAATGCGGCATTCCAGAGATTTTATTCTGAATTATACCAATCTGGGGGTTGTGAGGAGGGGTGGGCCAAGATGCAGTTCTTTTTCAAGGATCTGGAGCTCCCAGGTGTGACCCCCAAATAAGAGTCTTTTCTCAATGCCCCCTTATCAGAGCAAGAAGTGCAGGAGGCTGTAAAGCAGCTTCAGAGTGGAAAGGCACCCGGTCCTGATGGACTTTCCAGCGAATTCTATAAGGAATTTAGAAACATATTGTCAGGCCTGATGCTCAACACGTTCAATGACTCGTACAGTCATGATTATTTCCTGCCATCTCTAAGAGAGGCCATATTTCGCTAATTCTTACAAAAGGGAAGATCTCAGAGGACTGTGCTTCTTACAGGCCCATTTCACTCTTAAATGTTGACTTTAAAATCCTCTCTAAGACTTTTGCATTAAGGCTGGAGACTGTGTTACTTTCTATTGCTAAAGAGGACCAGACGGGCTTCATAAAGGGCTGCAGATCATCCAATAATGTTAGGAGGCTGCTTAATGAAATTCAAGTGTGTCAGCAACAGTCAATACAGGGATTGGTGATTTCCCGAGATGCAGAGAAGGCATTTGACTAAGTTGAATAGCCGTACCTTTTTTATACTTAAGAGCAGTTTGGCCTGGCCGAAGCCTTTATAAAATGGGAAAGGTTCTCTACAGTGAACCTCTCGCTGCGGTCATCACCAATGGGGTACGATCAAGCAATGTTAGTATTTTTAGGCCAGCCAACAGGGCTGTCCCATTTTGCCATTGCTTTTTACATTGGTGATTGAACCATTGGCGGAGGCCATTCGTAGGGATCCTAATATATCGGCTCCAGAAGTGTGGTCAAAATTACTACAGATTTTGTATGAGAACAATGTCCTCGTTTTTTGTCAAATCCAACAGTTTTGGTGTCTTGCCTGATACAATATATCAGCTTGTTTGGCACCTTTTCGGTGTACAAGATTAACTTTGCAAAATCAGAGGCTATGCCTATGGATGTTCTTACGAAGGTGCTTGGTCTTGAGGGTGAATCTTGATTCCCATTTAAGTGGTCACAGGGGGATTTTATGTATTTGGGCATATTCATCACTCCAGTTATAGAGTCATAGAGTCATAGAGATGTACAGCATGGAATCAGACCCTTCGGTCCAACTCGTCTATGCCGACCAGATATCCCAACCCAATCTAGTCCCACCTGCCAGCATCCGGCCCATATCCCTCCAAACCCCTTCTATTCATATTCTGGATTACAGTGTTGCTGGAAAAGCACAGCAGTTCAGGCAGCATCTGAGGAGCTGGAAAATCGACGTTTTGGGCAAAAGCCCTTCATCAGGAATACAGAGATTTACCCTTCTATTCATATACCCATCCAAATGTCTTTTAAATATTGCAATTGTACCAGCCTCCACCACTTCCTCTGGCAACTCATTCCATACACTCTAGTTCTGGACTCCCCGACCCCAGGGAATAGACTTTTGTCTCTTTATCCTATCCATGCCCCTCATAATTTTGTAAACCTCTATAAGGTCACCCCTCAGCTTCCGACACTCCAGGAAAACAGCCCCAGCCTGTTCAGCCTCTCCCTATAGATCAAATCCTCCAATCCTGGCAACATCCTTGTAAATCTTTTCTGAACCCTTTCAAGTTTCACATCTTTCCAATAGGAAGAAGACCAGAATTGCACGCAATATTCCAACAGTGGCCAAACCAATGTCCTGTACAGCAGCAAAATGACCTCCCAACTCCTGTACTCAATACTCTGACCAATAAAAGAAAGCATACCAAAGGCCTTCTTCATGATCCTATCTACATGTGACTCCACTTTTAAGGAGCTATGAATCTGCACTCCAAGGTCTCAGGACATTTCGGACGCAGGAAAATCGACGTTTCGGGCAAAAGCCCTTCATCAGGAATAGTTGTTAGTGTTGGGTACTGAGGCTGTTGCAGTGATGTCATCATCATGGAGGACACTGGTGTAAAGTGCTGAAGTGTTCATTATGATGAAGAATGTACCGATTTGACTAATCTGTGGGTGCTGAGTTTCTGTAAGAAATCTGTAGTGTTGTGACAGAAGCTGGGGATCCCATGTACAATGGGTTTCAAAATGCTCTCAACGAAGCCGGAGAGGTTCTCACACAGAGTCCCATTGCCTGATGTGATGGACATCCAGGTGTCTTGGCTTTTTGTATCTTCATAAGGCAGTAGAAATCCTCTACGCGTGAAGTACATGGGATGAGTGTGCATAGGGAACTCTGAAGGACTAGATCAAAAGCCTTGATCAATCTGTTCAGTTCATGGGTGTGTTCTTTGGGCAGTTCAGCCGATAGCTGCCTATAGTTTTCCTGGTTGTTCACTTGTCGGTATACTCGCTTGCAGTAGACCGGCAATTGAACAGCATTGACGTCTGAACAGATTGGTCAAGACTTTTGACTCTACGCACTCTCATCCTACATACCTCTTGTATAGGGGACTTCTACTGCCTTCCGAAGATACACAGAGCCAACACATCTGGACGGCCCATCAATGGGACCCTGTGTGAGAACCTCTCTGGCTATGTCGAGGGCATTTTGAAACCCATTGTACAGGGGACCCCCAGCTTCTGTCATGGCATTATAGGTTTCTTACAGAAACTCAACACCCATGGACTGGTTGAACCAGGAACATTCCTCGTCGGAATGCACATTTCAGCACTCTACACCTGCATCCTCCATAATGACGGCATCGCTGCAACAGCCTCGGTACTCAATACCAACAACTGTGAATCTCTGAGTACCATCCTACAACTCATCCACTTCATCGTCGACAACAACGTTTTCATCTTTGACAACCAGTCCTTCATCCAGACACACAGAACAGCCATGGGGACCAAATTTGCACCAATATATTCATACACAAGTTTGAACAAGACTTCGCTACTGCAAGGATCTCCAACCAGCACTATACACCAGATGCATTGATGACATTTTCTTTCTCTGGACCCATGATGAGAAGTCACTGAAACAGCTGCACAGTGATATCAATAAGTTTCATCCCAGAATCAGACTTACCATGGACTACACTTTAGTATCTATCTCATTCTTGGACACACACCTCCATCAAGGATGGGCATCTCAGTACCTCACTCTACCACAAACCCACAGATACCTGCATGATGCTGTACTTCTCTAGCTTCCACCCTAGCCATCCCCTACGGACAAGCTCTACACATACACAGGATCTGTTCAGAAGATAGACACCTGAAGGTGCTCAAGGATGTCCTCATAAGATCATCAATTGCCAGTTCTGATGTGCCATGGTAAGAAACCATGATGACCTCCTCAGGAGACAGACACGGGATGCAACCGATAGGATACCCTTCATTGTCCAGTACTTCCTGGGAGTGGAGAAACCATGCCATGTTCTTCACAGCCTACAACACATTATCGATGAGGATGAGCATCTCACCAAGACCTTCCCTATGCCTCCAATTCTTGCCTTTGAACAACCACCAAACCTTTGTTAGGACACAGGGTAAACTCTCCTGCTTAATTTAAAACCAACAACACAGAAAAGATTTATCCCATGCAGTAATGTGTAAAAATTGGAGCAGCTAAGAACTATGTAAGGTAAAAATCAACAATTTTAATCCTTAAAGTATAACAGAGAATAATTATACCATTTACAATTTCTTTCTCAGACGTATCTTTTATCTTCCCTTCTATAATACTAGTCTGATAAAACTCCCAATTAAGATTTACAAAACAAAACTTCTTATCTCAAAACCAGGCAGTTTTCAATCTTGTATTTGGATCTTCCTGTGTCGTCTTTTCTTTTTCTTAGGAATTTCTACATCACAGGTTACTGATCAAAAAGATACTTTTAAGAGAGACATTTTTTCAAGCAGTCTGGTACATGCTAAGATCGGCAATTCTCCTCTCAACTGTTCAATTCCCACCCCCCCCGGTCTTATACCCCAGAGCATCAGATTGTGTCATTGGCTTTTAAGATTGTCAATATACTCAATTCAAACTTGATTGGAAATTGGTATTATTTTGGGGTAAAATTTAAACTGATTGGCCAAATTCAAATTTGTTTTTGTCTCCAGGTCACTCAGTGAGTGCTGTTTGTTCTTAATCAAAATGTTACTTTGTAAATTCTCCAGCACTCGGTGTACTTGCCAAGTCCTTCACTCTCTTAAAGGTACACCCACAACTTCACAACACCTTAAACAGACCATTGTTCGCAGCAAACTGCCCAGCCTTCATCTATCACAATACCATACAACCCTGTCATGGCAAACACTGCAAGATGTGTCAAAGCGTCAACACGGATACTACCATTACATGTGGGGACAACTACTCACCATGTATGCAGCAGGTACTTGTGACTCAGCCTACGTTGTCTATCCCTTTCAGGGCAAGTCTGCCCTGAAACATGGTACATTGGCGAGACCAAGCAGAGGCTATGACAATGGATGAATGGACACCATGCAACAATTGCCAGAAAGGGGTGTTTCCTCTCAGTTGGGGAACATTTCAGCAGTCAGGGACATTCAGCCTCGGCTCTTCAGGTGACCATCCTCCAAGGTGGATTTCGGGATACGCAACAAAGCAGAGTGGCTGAACAGAAGCTGATAGCTAAGTTCGGCCCATGGGGATTGTCTCAACCAGGACCTAAGTTCGGCCCATGGGGATTGTCTCAACCAGGACCTGTCACACAACAGACGACCCCACCACACTCTATACTCTCTCATATACACACACTCTTGCATACTCACACCTCACACAGATTCTTTCTCATACATACACATACACGCCCCACACTCACACCCACGCACACAACTTCTCACAGGATTATACTCTATCTCATTTACACACACACTTTACCAAGCATGCACACATATAAACACACACTCTCTCACGTGTACTCAGACTCACACACATGCACACACTCACACTCTCTCTCTCCAACATACACACACACATATACGTCTATGCGATGAATTTGCATTTGCAGAATTATATTTGCAGATACATTCTATTTTGCTCAAAAAGCACACAACCTGCAGGTAGTCAATGCAGGCAGTCAATCCATGTAAGATTTTTTAAACTCCGATTTTGGAAATAGTACCAGTCTGACTCATGATTGGGATACAGACAGACTGTAACCTCAAACCTTTAATGCATTGTCTGAACTAAGATATCACCTTTTTTGAAAAACCTTAAGTTATCTCGAGAATGTGACTTAAAAGAATTTCTGGGATTTACATATTAATGAACCGAAACCTGCAACACATTCTAAAAGATGAAAGACTTCACAGCAATCTAGGTTTGTTCAATTGCATCACACTGTAATCTTTTGCTGTAAATTGTGTGTCTTATGATCCTGTTCCACAGCTATCTGATAAAGGAGCAGTGCTCCGAAAGCTAGTAGTTCCAAATAAACCTTTTGGACTATAACCTAGTGTTGTATGATTTTTTTACTTTGTCCACTCCACTCCAACACTGGCTTCTCTACATCATGGTGTAGAAATTGGCTGAAACACAGCTTGCAGCATGGGGCTGTTAAGAATCGAAGATGTGAAGAAGCAGTAATGGATTGAAAGGGGTGTTTTAATTTAGTCTACCGAGAGTAATATTTACTACAAAACCGCGGCGTATTCTGTCAGTAATCAAGCAAAGAAGGTAACTGCAGAGCGAACTGATAAGCTACTGATGATGAGGAACTCGTGTTAATACTGAGTTAATATCAGCATTGATTAGCGCTTAGCTGCAGTCACAACTGTACTTTTCATTAAGGATGGTGTGAATCATGATGCAGTGTGCCTTGACTGTTGGATCTTTGATTCTGACACTATAGTTAGAGTCATAGAGTCACAGGGATGTACAGCACGGAAACCTGAGTCCAATTTGTCCATGCCAACCATATATCCTAATCTAATCTAGTCCCATTTGCCAGCACCTGGCCCATATCCCTCTAAACCCTTCGTATTCATATACCTATCCAGATGCCTTTCAAATGCTGTAGTTCAATCAGCATCCTCTACTTCCTCTGATAGCTCATTCCATACACATACCACCCTCTGTGTGACAAAGTTGTCCCTTAGGTCCCTTTTATATCTTTCCCCTCTCACCCTAAACCTATGCCCTCTAGTTCTGGACTCCCCGATCCCAGGGAAAAGACTTTGTCTATTTACTCTATCCATGCCGCTTATGATTTTGTAAACCTCTATAAGGTCACCCCTCAGCCTCCAATGCTCCAGGGAAAACAGCCCCAGCCTATTCAACCTGTCCCTACAGCTCAAACCCTCCAACACTGGCAACACCTTTGTAAACCTTTTCTGAACCCTTTCAAGTTTTACAACATCTTTCCAGTAGGAAGGAGACCAGAATTGCACGCAATATTCCAAAAGTGGCCTAAATAATGTCGTGTACAGCCGCAACATGACCTCCCAACTCTTAGGCTCAATGTTATGACCAATGAAGGCAAGTGTACCAAATGCTGCCCTCACAATTCTGTCTGAATGCGACTCTACCTTCAAGAAACTATGCAACTGCATCCTAAGGTTTCTTTGGTCTGCGACTCTCCCCAGGATCATACCATTAACCATATGGGTCCTGCCCAGGTTTGCCTTACCAAAATGCAACACCTCATATTTATCTCAATTAAACACCATCTGCCACTCTTTGGCCCATTGGTAAGATTCCATTGGCTTGCTCCCCTGAATCCCATATGATCTAACATTACTAACCAGTCTATCAATGCAGGACCTTTTTGAACGTCTTGCTGAAATCCATATGGAGACGTCTATTGCCAGTTCAGTATCCAAATGGCTAGTTATCCCTGTATTCCATGAGATCTAACCTGGCTAACCGGTTTCCCATGAAGAAACTTGTCAAATGCCTCACTGAAGTCCATATAGAGCATGTCCACTGCTCTGCCCTCATCAATCCTCTTCATTACTTCTTCAAAAAGTTCAACCAAGTTCTTGAAAAGGTTAAAAACATAGTAGTTCCAATTGGACCTGCTGCAGATATGTGAAACACAGATAAATACTGAAGAACGTATGTGTAATTTACCAAATATTAATGGCATTCGTCTTTGAAAGACCATCTCCCCATCTTGCTGGCTTGGAGCATAAAAGATCCCTTTCACCTCTGTTGTAATCTCTTCCAAACTCTTTCATCAGGCAGAAGATACAAAAACTTAAACACTCACAGCATTACTTTCAAGAGCAGCTTCTTCCCCATTGTTATTAGACTACTGAATGGACCATTCAAATTTCAATCCAATGTTGATCTTGCTTTTTGTTTAGGTACATGTGACAATAATCAATCAAATGAAATCAAAAATTACCTGAAGCATGAGTCAGTGTAGAAAGTGATGAATACGTTGAAACCACTGAATTCTCAGTGGATCCATTGGAGGATGTGCTGGGTATTGTATTTGTGGAAAGAATTTGAAGGGTTGGAGATTCTGGTGATTCTGAAGTTGCAGTTGGTGTTTGTGATGAAACATCTGGAGATGTTGTGAAGCTACCTGCATGAATAATGACACTTGCTTGATTGTCTTATTTTGACAGTTATTATAGCCATGGTATTGAAAGGAATTCAGCCATATTAATGTTTAAAGTGAATAGGTGGTTGTATTCCTTTTATCAAATGGATGAATGTCCCATTCAGACAGAAGGAGTTGAGGTAGCATTCTGTTGTACCAGCATGTCAAGATATAAAGACAGTTCTGCCATTTTTTAAAATAACGCTCAGTTACACCTTGGTATTAAATATAAGGAAGCCCTGTGTGTAGAGAAAGCAATGTACCTCAGTGGGAGAAACAGCATACAAGACGTCAGTGTTGTTTACCATGTCGAATAATGGGAATAAAAATGTTGTGATAGTCAGTGAGTGTGCTAACAATTTACTAAGAGGATTGGAATTAGAAGGAGATATGAATAATAGCTTGTCCTAATCAATGATGGAAGATGACAAATTTGTCTCAACCTGTAATTTGTGATATTTTACGGGAATTTGCTCATGTCTATCATGTTGAAAAAAAAGAGTTAAATTTTAAGCTGACAATGATGTACCACATTCAGATGCTGAAATGGTATCAGGCTGTTCTGACAATGAAATAGTGTGTGTGCCAATTAAACTTGGGATGAAAAGTAGAACAGAATCAATAGAATGTCAGAATGGAGATTCATGAATTCCTTGGTGATGAATGATTGGAGTCTGAGCATGAGGATTCCATCCCTGACTCAGTTGTCAGGGATATTTGTTGCTGCTGTTAGGTTTATTGTCATTATGTGTGAAGCTTCTGGAAAGTGAAGAATGCTTTAAATTCACAATCAAATTGTTTGATGTGATTTCAGAGCAAAATGAAAGTGAAACTAAAATCTGATGTGAACATTAAAGATGCATAAAATGTTATGTAATAATGTATCCTGATGAACCTAAAGCAAAGGAGACATTTGCAGGAAGACCTAATGTCAGATATTAATAAAGAAATCATGTTAATATTGTCAGCACTGATTTTTGCTTGTCTGTTGTTACTGCTCTTCTTTCTTTTTGAAATTGTAAAAATGGTGCTGCAGTGTGCCCTGACTGTGGGATCTTTGAGTCAGATCCTATAGGTGTTGAAGAAGTTGAAAGCATTGCATTTTCCTTTCAACCAGCTGTTGATATATCAGATGCAGATAAATATTGAAGAATGAATTGTGTAATGTACCAAATATTTATAATGGCAATTGTAGAGAAAAGATATAGATTACCTGCAGCATGAGTTGGTGTCTGGATTGTTGAATAGGGTGAAACAGTTGGAATCGCTGTTGATCGATTGGTGGATGTGGTGGGTATAGTATTTGTAGAAAGAAGTTTAAGTGTTGAAGATTCTGCTGATTTGGATCCTGCAGTTGGGGTGTGTGATGAAACTTCTCGATTTGTTGTGAAGCCAGCTGTATGAATGAAGAGGAAGAATCATTTGCTCGACGCATTAATTTGACAGTCATTAACCATGCCATTTAAAATGCTTCAGTTATAGGAATGCTATAAAATGAACTTATGATAGTGTTATTTTGATGAAATAATTGTGGATTCCATTCAGACTGAAGGAGTTATTGTAGCATACTGTTGTAACAGCTCATTGAGATGTGATGGTTCTCTATTTTATAATACAGATTTTAAAATATGTGAATTGTTTTCAGTGACATTTTGGTATGAAAAAAAAAGGAAAACATGTTTTCAGAGAAAGCAATTCCTGTCAGAGAGACAGGGGACAAGACGTCGGGTGGTGTTTACTGTACAGACTATCAGGATTAAAAATGCTGTCATCATTGGTGAGTGTGTTATCAGTGTACAAAGCAGAACATTGGAAGGCGATGTGCAAAAGAGAATTTTTTAATACATAATGGAAGATATGTCTGATTGTGTAATTTGTAATTGAGTACAGGTGATAGTGGATGAGAACCACAGGGCAAAAGGACTCAAATCTTCATATGATTTTGTCATAGTTCAAAATCACATAACACCAGGTTATAGTCCAACAGGTTTATTTGAACGTACTGGCTTTTGGAGCACTGCTCCTTTGTCAGGTAGCTAGTGGGGCTGTATCATAAGACACAGAATTTATAGCACAGGATCATAGTGTCATGCAACTGATATGATATATTACTTTTGTTAAAATCTCTTCCTATCTCTTCTGTCAGGCAGAAGATACCAAAACTGAAACACACGTAGCAAAAGCTTGAAGAACAGCTTTTCCTCACTGTTATTAGATTTCTGAATGGACCCATCAAATTTCAACCCAAGGTTGATCTTGCTTTTTATAGGTGAAAGTGAGGACTGCAGATGCTGGAGATCAGAGTCTAGATTAGAGTGGTGCTGGAAAAGCACAGCAGGCCAGGCGCATCCAAGGAGCAGGAAAATCGACGTTTCGGGCAAAAGCCCTTCATCAGGAATGAAGCAGGGAGTCTCTGGTGTGGAGAGATAAAAATACTTTCTTTGCAGCCAAAACTTTGGTATTCCTCACTCTGTTCCATAACTCTATGATCTTTGTATGGTATGTTATAGCCCAACAGGTTTCTTTGGAAGGAGAAGCTTTGGAAGTACTTCCACAGAAACCTATTGGACTACAAACTGGTGTTGTAGGATTTTTAACGTTGTCCACTCCAGTCCAACCCTGGCATGTCCACATCTTTGTATAGTATGATCGGCGTGTACTGCACACAAAACAAAATCTTTCACTGGACCAAAGTATGTGTGACAATAATCAATCAAATGAAATCAAAAATTACCTGAAGCATGAGTCAATGTCGGAATTGATGAATGGTTTGAAATGGCTTGAATCTCAGTCGATCCATTGGAGGATGTATTGGGTATAGTACTTATGGAAAGGGTTTTTAGTGTTGGAGTTTCTGGTGATTCTGATGTTGCAGTTGGTGTTTG
>NC_057710.1:60286976-60365917 GCF_004010195.1 Chiloscyllium plagiosum | reverse complement strand
AGAGCGAGAGCGCGAGAGAGAGCGCGCGCGAGCGAGAGTCGTAGAGCGAGCGAGCCACAGAGCGGGCGAGAGTGAGCAAGAGCGGGCGAGAGCAAGCAAGAGCGAGCGAGTCACAGAGCGCGCGAGCGAGTCACAGAGCGCGCGAGCGAGTCACAGAGCGCGCGAGCGAGTGAGTCACAGAGCGCACGAGAGTGACAGAGAGAGAGCACGCGAGAGTGACAGAGAGAGAGCGCGCGAGAGTGACAGAGAGAGAGCGCGCGAGAGTGACAGAGAGAGAGTCGCGAGAGTGACAGAGAGAGAGCGTGCGAGAGTGACAGAGAGAGGGGATTGAGTGGATTTTATCAAAAATTCGTACTAAATTTTAGCAGTGTGGTTCTCCACTCACTGAATTCCTCAAGAAAGGCAAGAAGTTTCAGTGGACAGCAGACTGTCAGAAGGCATCTGACAGCCTGAAAGCTGTGTTAACCACTACCCCAGTGTGAGACACGGCTAATTATGCAAAGCCATTCAAGGTGGCTATCGAAGCAAATGATGTGGACATCGGTGCTGTGTTTTTACAGGAGAACAACAAGATGACAAAGACCTCTCAGGTATTTCTCCAGAAATCTGAACATTCATCAGCAGAAATATTCGACAGTTGAGAAAGAGACTTTCAGCTTGGTATTGGCATCACAACATTTCAATATTTATGTTACTAGTAACGTATCTGAGACAATCATACACATTGGTCATAACCCACTGAAGAGAAATTTGTGGAGAAATTTAAGGACACAAATTCTAAACTGTTTAGATGGAGCTTGTTGTTACAGCCATTTGCTATGAAATTTGTGCATGTGGCAGAACAAGAAAATGTGATTGCTGATGCATCGTTGAGACTCGAATGAGAAACGGAAGCGTTCGGTGGCAAGAGCAAAACAAACTGACACAATGTAATATATAAGGGAGTTGAAATGTACTAACGATTTAAGATTAAGAGGTTTTAAAAGGAAGCCATCTTTGGATATTGATGGTCCATTTAGTTTTTTTTTAAAAAAGGGGTGGGGGAAGGTGTGATGATGCTGCTCCTTTAGAAAGGTTGCGTTGTCTTTGGCTTTCCCAGAGAGATCGTAAACACAGAAACTCCAGGAGGTCGAGCTTTGAACGGTTTTAGGGCCAATTTGATTATAGCTAACAGATACTGCCTCAAGCAAAAAGCTTTCAAGTTAAAAAAAAATACTTGTACAATGACAGCGGCCAGTTCTCCTAGCTCAGTTTTTCTGTTTTAGTTTTGGCAAGCAGTCAATTGTGAAGTTGCAGGACCCAAAGAAGCAGGTCCATGCTGATTCCTCCTCTCTCTGACATCTCCCCTGTAAGATCCTGTGTTGATTTTACCTTTTTGCCAAGGGTGTTTATGGGATTGTCGCAAGTATTTGGAATAACATCATTAAGTCAGGATAATCTGTTGGGTTTTTGCATAGGCTAAGTTATTCTATATTCTGTTCTCTTTTGTTTGTGTTTTCATTAGGTAATCTTGCAAATAAATTATTTTGTTTAAAACTAAGTGGTTGGGCTGGCTGCATCACCCCTGGAATATCCACTTCCTCCTGTCTAAAACAACTAGCAAACTTAGCATCCAGGCTACTTCCTTGAAATGTTCTGAAGGGGTCTGGCCTGGTTCATAACACAGGCTATGACAATCACGAATAAGAGACAACTAACACCACCTCTTGGCATTCAATGGTGTTACCATCACTGAATCCCCCACTATCAACTTCCTGGGAGTTATCGCTGACCAGAAACTCAACTAGACACACCACATAAACACAATGGCTACAAGAGCAGGTCAGAAGCTAGGAATACCGTGGCAAGTAACTCACCTCCTGACTCCTCAAAGCTTGTCCACCATCTACAAGGCACAAGTCAGGAGTGTGATGGAAAACTCTCTACTTGCCTGGATGACTGCAGCTGCAACAACACTCAATAAACATGACACCAACCAGGACAATGCAACCCACTTGATTGGCACTACATCCACACCCTCCACCACTGATGATCCATAGCAGCAGTGTGTACTATCTACAAGATGCACTGCAGAAATTTACCAGAGATGCTCAGACAGCACCTTCCAAACCCACAACCACTTCCATCTAGAAGGACAAGGGTAGCAGATACATGGGAGGTTCCTCTCCAAGCCACTCGCCATCCTGCTTGGAAATTTATTGCAATTCCTTCACTGTCACTGGGTCAAAATGCTGGAATTCCCTCCCTAATGGCATTGTGGGTCAACCCACAGAAGTTGGACTGCAGTGGTTCAAGAAGGCAGCTCACCACCACCTTCTCAAGAGCAACTAGGGACAGGCAATAAATAGTAGCCAGTCAGCAACACCCACACCCCACAAATGAATTAAAAACTGATTGCACTGTAATGACAGACAACTAAAAACAGCTTAAACCATAAAATTGAAACACAAGCATTTAAAACACAGACATTCCATCTAGCTATCATAGTAAAGGCATGATACTACTGCATCATAAAGCAACATGCTGCTGTGTGAAAATGCAAAGGATGTTAACAACAAAGCTATGGTTTGAAGGAAGCAATGATAGGAAGTGATCTCTTTACAGGAGGTAACAGAGGATTATATAATACAAAACAAGACATTTGGTTCTCCATTCTCCCTCACATGCATGTCTAACTTGCGTTATCGCATATATACTGTTCGCTTTAACCACATCCTGCGATCACAAAGTTCATATTGGCACTGCTGTACAGGGTAAAGATGTTCCAGGTAAATTCCGTGTTGGATTATTTGGTGACTATCTTGTACTGTTGGCTTCGAGTCAAGAGGATATGGTTTCTCTGCATCCTCTCTATTAAAACCTTCCATAATTTAAGGTCACCTCTACATGCATTTTTCAAGAGAATTGAGATCCAGCCAGCCAATGTTTTCCTGGTATGTGTACCCACACATTTCTGGGGTAATCCCTGTAAAAATTCTCTGTACCCTCATCAGTGCCCATATATCATTCTGACAACATGGTAACCAGGGGTCTATGCAGGGCACCCACTTGTGCAGAAAAGGTCTCAAGCTACTTGAAATCTGCATTTCACATCTGGAGCAGCAGAAGTTGTGGAGCATCTGCAATGCTGAAATGTTCACCTGTAGCCTAAACATACATTGAGGTGGCCACATGGCAGGCATAGAGAACAAAGGCAGAAAAAGAATTAGTGACTACCAGACAGAGTAAACAGCAAGGGCACTGTCTCTATTTACCTCTCGGAAATTCTGCATTTTGAAGACTGGTCAGAGACCATTGCTCAGAGGAATGCAGCAGGAGCCAAGGCTGTGACATCATGAGTGGCTGAGCTGTGTGGTGTTTGGAACAGAGGGAGAAATAAAGTGTACTAGAGGATAAATGATGGAGAATTTCATTATAAGGAGAAGAGATAGAAATTTCTACAAATGCAGATATGTGACCAGGATGGTACGTTGCCTATTCTGAAGAAGCGTCATTGCACCTGAAACATTAACTGTTTTCTCTCCACAGATGCTGCCAGACCTGTTGAATTTTTCCAGAAATTTCTGAGTTTGTTTCGGACTTAGAGGTTTTTTTTTGTTATGTTGTCTCCCTGGTTACAAGCTCAAAGATGTCACTGAATGGCTAAAGGACATTCTGAAAGGGAACAGGAAACAACCAGAGATTATGGTCCATGTCTGTACCAATGATATTGATAAACAGAGGACTACAAGCAGAATGTACACTGCTAAGAAATAAATTGAAAAGCAGGACTTCAAAAGTAATAACTAGTGAATTACTTCAAGTGCTATGTACTAGTGAGATCAGGAATAGAAGACTAAACCAGATGAATAATTACCGAGACAGATGATGATGTGGCAGGAAGAAGTCCAGGTTTCAAGACATTGGGACCGACCTAGAGAAAGAAAGGATCTTTCTACAGGCTGTACCCCAGCAAGAGCAGGACCAATATCTTCGGGTACAGCGGGGAAGTGTCTGGAGTAGAGTGACTGGGGGGGGGGGGGGGGGGGGGGGCAAGTCTGCGACAAGAATGAGGGAAACATGGTAGAAATGAAATATACAAAACTAGAAAGCAAAAGTAGGAGGCAGAGGAAATAAAGACTAGCTGTATATAGGGCCAATGTTTTTTAAAAAGTAAATATATTTAAAAGACAAATGTAAAAAGGTACTGTATCTGAGTGAACAGACCACTTGCAATGAAGCAGATAAACTCACAATCCAAACAGTTGTAGTTACAATATGATAGAAATTACAAAAAAATATGGCTGCAGAGTGACCAGCCTGCTCGAGCATTCAATATGATCACCCCACTGGGTGAAGAGATGTTTCCTCATCTCAGTTTGAAATAGCCTACCCCGAATCCTGAGACATATCCAAGGATATGCAATATTGAGAAAGGACAAGTAAAAAGGAAACTAATGTGGAGTGGCATTGTTTGTACAGTGCATAATCAGAATAGAATCGGTGCAATAGTGAGAAGGGATATCAAAAAAATCTACATGTAGAGTCAGTATGCCTGGAGCTACGAAACAAGTGCAGAAAACATTAATGGGAGGTGTCTACAGGCCTACAGCAAGGTAGACCACAGCATTAAACAAGGAATTAGAAAAACAGGTAATTTTTAAAATTCATTTGTGGGACTTTGGTATCGCTGGCTGGGCCAGCATTAATGGTCCATCCCTTTTTTGCCCTTGATGGTGAGCAGCCTTCATGAATCACTGCAGTCCACTTGCTGTGGGTTGACACACAATGCCGGTAGGAAGGGAATTCTAGGATTTTGACCCAACAACTGGATATTTCCAAGTGAGGATGGTACGAAGCTTGGAGGAGAACTTGTAGGTGATGGTGTTCCCAAGTACCTGCAACCCTTGTCCTTCGAAATGAAAGTGAAGATGCTGTCGAAGGATCTTTGATGAATTTCTGCAGTGCATCTTGTAGATAGTACACACTGCTGCTACTGAGCGCCAGTGGTGAGGGATTGAATGTTTGTAAATGTGGTGCCAATCAAGTGGGTTGCTTTGTCCTGGATGGTGTCAAGCTTCTGGAGTGTTGTTGGAGCTTCAACCATCCAGGCAAGTGGGGAGTATTCCATCACATTCCTGACTTGTGCCTTGTAAATGGTGGATAGACTTTGGGGTGTCAGGAGGGGAGTTACTCGCTGCAGTATCCCTAGACTGTGACCTGCTCGTGTCGCCACTGTATTTATACGGTGAGTCCAGTTAAAGTTCTGGTCAATGGTAACCCCAAGCATGTTGACAAATGGGGGATTCAGTGATGGTAACACCATTGAATGCCAAGGGGTGGTGTTTAGAGTGTCTCTTATTGGTGATGGTCATTGTCTGGCATTTGTGTGGTGTGAACATTACTTGCCACTTGTCAGCCCAAGCCTGGATATTGTCCAGAGCTTGTTGCATTTGAGCACAGACTAATTCAGTATCTGAAAAATCGTGAATGGTGCTGAACACTACAATCATCGGCGAACGTCCCCACAACTGACATTATGAGAGAGGGAAGTGCATTGATGAAGTAGCTGAAGATTGTTGGGCCTAGGTCACTACCCTGAAGGACTCCTGCAAAGATGTCCCAGAGCTGAGATGACTGACCCTCCACAATCACAACCATCTTCCTTTGTGCCACATCTCCTTGATGCCACACTCAGTCAAATGTGGCCTTGATGTCAAGGGCCATCACTCTCACCTCACCTCTGGAATTCAGCTCTTTTGTCCATGTTTGAACCAAGGCTATAATAAAACCAGGAGCGGAGTGACCCTGACGAAACCCAAACTGGGCATCACTAAGTAGGTTCATGCTGAGCAAGTGCTGCTTGATAGCACTGTTCATGATCCCTTCTATCACTTTACTGATGATGGAGAGTAGACCAATTGGGTGGTTATTGGCCGGCTTGGATTTGTCCTGCTTTTTGAGTATAGGAAATACCTAGACAATTTTCCACATTGTTGGGTAGATGCTAGTCTTATAACTCTACTGGAAGAGCTGGCCTAAGGCAGCAGCAAGTTCTGGAGCACATGTCTTCAGCACTATTGTCAGAATGTTATCAGGGCCCATTGCCTTTGCAGTATCCAGTGCCTCCAGCACGTGGAGTGAATTGAATTGGCTAGAGATTGGTTTCTGTGATGCTGGGGACCACTGCAGGAGCCAGAGATGGATCATCCACTTGGCATTTCTGACTAAAGATTGTTGCGAATGTATCAGCCTTATGTTTTGCATTGATGTGCTGCACTCCTCCATCATTGAGTATGAGGATGTTACAGTAATCACGACTGACTCCAATTGTATATAGACTGCGCAAACCACATCAACTATAATTCCAGGGCAGATGAATTAATCGTAGAATCCCTACATGTGGAAACAGGTCACACCAACCCTCCAAAGAGCTTCCCACGCAGACACATTCTTCCTACCCTTTCCCTGTAATCCTGCATTTCCTAATGCACCTAACCTACACATCCCTGAACACCACTATGGGCAATTTAGCATGGCCAGTCCATCTAATTTGCACATCTTTGGACTGGGGGAGGAAACCTGAGAGCCCAGCAGAAAACCACGCAGACACAGGGAAAACTTTCAAACTCCAGAAAGAAAGTTGCTTGAGGTTGGAATCAAACCCGGGTCCTTGGTGCTGAGTGGCAGCAGTGCTAACTACTGAGCCAACGTGTCACCCCTTCTTGGAATTCTTGGAAGTGTGCACAAAAAGGTGTTTTACATTGAGGAACCAACGAAGGAACAGAGTGTCCTTGATTTAATATTGTGCAATTAGAAGGGGTTTAGTTAATAATTTTGACGTATGGGGTCTGTTGCGAAATATGAACAGAATATGATAAAATTCCCCATTGAGATAGAACGAATTTTCCAATCTGAAACCAGAGTCTTAAATTTACACAAAAGGAAACTACGAAGGTGTGGTAAAAAGATAAAGTCGCCATCGTCTTACCAGACCATAGGACTGCTCTCTCATTCGAGAGAGACAACTGGTGGTGTTTTAACCGGAGGATCACACCTCAGGAGAGGGGAGAGGTTGAGAAGGACAGTCCTTCACAGTAGCCTCAGCTGATGTGGGAACTGAACCCATGTTGTTGGCCTCCCTCTGCAAAGCAAACCAGTGTCCAGCCAATTGATCTAACTGACTCTACGTGAAAGTATGTAGAGTGAGTAGACTACTATAGATTGGTAACTGGTGTGTCCCATTGGAAATTGTAATCAACTTAGCCACGGTCAACATCCTGACTCTTTTTGGTTAGCTTTTAAAACAATTTTTGTTTTAAAGACAGACAGCTTAAGCACAAAAATATGTCAAAGCTGGACCAAGCTGTACATTACGATAATAATATGAAACAAAAAACCGTGGATGCTAGAGATTGAAGCAAGCATAGGGAGGCAACGGCCAAATGGTATTATCACTAGACTATTAATCCAGAAACTCAGCTAATAGTATCCATCTTAATAGATGGTGGAATTTGAATTCAATAAAATAAACCTGGAATTAAAAATCTACTGATGACCAAGAAACCATTGCTGATTGTTGGAAAAACCCATATGGACAACTAGTGTCCTTCAGGCCACCTTTGGAATATTGCGTGCAATTTTTGTCTCCTTCCTAGCAGAAGGATGTTAGGAAACCTGAAAGAGTTCAGAAAAGATTTATAAGGATGTTGTCATGGTTGGAGGATTTCAGTTATAGGGAGAGGCTGCATACACTGGGGCTGTTTTCCCTGGAGTGTCAGAGGCTAAACCTTATAGAGGTTTATAAAATCATGAGGGACATGAATAGGATAAATAGACAAAATCTTTTCCTGGGGTGGAGGAGGCCAGAACTAGAGGACATAGGTTGAGGGTGAAAGGGGAAAGATATAAAAAGGGATCTAAGAGGCAACTTTTTTACGCAGAGGGTTACACGTGTATAGAATGAGGTGTCAGAGGAACTAGTGGAGGCTGGTACAATTGCAGCATTGAAAAGGCATCTGGATGAGTATATGGTTAGGAAGGGTTGAGAGGGATCTGGGCCAAGTGCTAGAAAATGGGACTAGATTTATTTAGGATATCTAGTCAGCATGGACGGGTTGGACTGAAGGGTCTGTTTCCATGCTATACATCTCTATGATTCTAACCTGGTGAAACTACAACACCATAGTGTGCGCCCATGCCAATCAACAATTACAGATCTGTGTGTGCTTTAAGTGAATTGACCACAATAGCTCGACCTTCAGAACTGCCCCTGTGACAATCTATTCAAGAATAACCCATTGACCAAATATTTTATTTTCAGAAATCCAATCTCTGTAGTAAAGTCTTTTTACTTTTTCCCTGAAGAGAAAGTGACAAAGTGTGGTTATGCGTGTATTAGTGTGCATGCATGAATTGGATATTTTAAGGCTAAGTATTATACTTCCATTATACCACATTAATCAATTATTGCATATTTGTTGAAAATGTAATTGTACTCGATAATTGTGACCTGTGGAGTCATACAAGTAATCCAGCCTTGGTGGTAGCATTATTACAAAGGGTCTTGGTGAAAATGCACCTACACTGGTGTGAACAATTACCATCTGCTTACTGAAGGATGCAGATATTGTACTTGCCTTAGACAAAGTGAAACAAAAGATTCACTTGACTAATTCCTGAGTTGTAAGAAATGTTTCCAAAAGTTAAGAATGAAAGGTAATCCCATTGAAGCAAATGAAATTCTTGAGAGATATGAGAAGGTAGATGATTGGGGGGGGGGGGGGGAAAGAGGTGTTCCCATTGGTTGAAAAATCTGGTCAAAATCACAGGATACATAAAGCCACCATTGTCCTAAAGGACCATAGCACTGTCCAGAGACACAATTGGTGGTGAGTTTAACCTGAGAGTCACCACGCCCTGCGGTCTGGGAATTGAAGCTCTGTTGTTGGCACCTGTCACCACTGCAAACCAGAATTTAAAAAAATAGGGATAAAGGAAAAAAGCTGAAGACATGGAATTCTTTTAGTGGTAATTTTAGCCTTTTCAGTATTGTTACATCTATATGATACAATGGATGAAAGGATGTTTTTTTTTTAAAAGCACACTTCCCTTAATTTCCCCAAACTCAAACAACTGGAAAATTCCCAGCTACTAATGCACTTTATGCAGCACTTTTACAACTCTGAAACAGCTACTAAAATCGTATTATCAGGATCTATGTTTCCCAAAAGAACGTTCATTACCAGGGTTGCCACAATATGGAAGGGCCGGTGTAGGACTGGGGTGGACAAGGCCAGAAGTCACAACAGGTTTATTTCAAATCACAAGCTTTCACAGCATAAAGTCACTTCACCAGATGAAGGAGCAGTGCTCCAAAATGTTGAGTGTTCAAATTGGACTGTTGGACTAAAACCTGGTGTTTCATGACCTCTGACATTATCAGGTCAATTTGAAAGCTAAAAGCAAGAGGAACAAATTATAAAAAACACATTCAACAATTTCAGTACTGATGATATGCTAAAATTTTTAATACATTTGTCTCTTTCAGATACTCACTCATCCTAATATTTGTTAGCAGAATTTTGTTTTTTCTCATATGTTACAGCACTCTCAAATTTTCCTCATTTTATTGTACCATTCACACAAACTATAGAGCAAGATTCATAAACAAACAAAAGCAAAAGATTCACAAAAGCAGATTCTAAAATTATTATGCTTTGCAATTCAAGACATCAATTAAACAATATTGCAAAAGTCATATATACCAGTTGCATCATCTAAACATTACCTTGAGATCATGGTTATCCAATGGATCCATCAGTTGTCTTTCTAGTGTTTGCAAAGATGCGCTTGCAAGTTCTACCAATCGCTGAAGAATCTGAAAAATATTATCTATCACTTTACGTATTTCATTCCAAAAAGACTGTGGAGATCCAAGGATTTGATTCATGCCCTTAGCGAATCTTCACATGTACTACAATGCGTGGTCTCCATACTTACAGGGGGATATAATACTTGCAGTGGAGGCAGTTCAGAGAAGACAGACTGGTTTGATTCTCAGGATGAAGAATGGTTGTATGAAGGAAGGATAGTTACTGTTTGCAACAAGAAAGGGCCCAATGCGTTTAAAAGAATGAGAATTATTCAATTATAAAAATAAATTCTGAGAGGACTTGACAAGGGAGATGCTGAAAGGATTTTGTGAGTGAATCTAGAACGAGGAGTTTGCAGTTTCAGAATAAAGTGCCTATCATTTAAGAGTGAGATGAAAAAGACCTTCGTTCCTCAGAAAGTCATTAATCTAAAGGTGACCCCAGAGAGTAGTGGGGGCTGGATCATTGAACATATTAAAGACTAAGTTAGATCTACATGAGAGAGTCAAGGAAAATGAAATAGAGGTCACAATCTGATCAGCCATGAACTTACTGATCAGGTTCGAGGGCTGAATGGCCTACTGCTATGTCTTTTTCTTGTTTCTTACATGGGACAAAATTAGACTTAACAAAATCTGTGTTTAATATTTTTAGCCAAAATTTTTAAGCATAATCAACTTTTGTATCTCAATCTGAACCAAATTTTAAGCAAGGGTACAAAATGTCATACGCCACTGTGCAATAGTCGTCCCTTCATTTCAAGAGAATAATCAAATTGATATGGGCAGAACTCCCACACAAGTTTTTCTTCCCTTAATCACACAATTTAAATATTTTTTATTTCATTCATTCAAAGTGTTTGGATGGATTTGGAAAAGCTGGCATTTACCACCCACTCCTCACTGTCTTGGTTGCAGTCATTTGTTACAATTGAGTAGTTGCCAAACAGTTAGGAAAGCAGTTAGGAGATATTGTTGCGATGATGGTTTCACTTACAGGTAAGACCAGATTAGCACAAATGAGGATTTCCTCCATTACAGTAGTAAGCCAACAAGAATTCTGCATCAATCCAAGAGCTTTATAATCGCATTTACTGGTTACCATCTTTTCAGTTCATGATTATTTTAGACCGCATTCAAATTCTTGAACAGGCATGGTAATAACGTAACCACAGGCTATATCATCTAGTTTCAATATATTTCTCAGAATTCTGGATACTTTGTTTTAACAAATGCCCTACATGGTTTTGTTTCTCCTTTCCCATTTTTCCAATAATTTTGTTTTCTAAACCTATGTTTTCTATAACGTTTTAAGTGATATATTTCTGATCCAATACCAAAGAAAGTGCCTCCTCTTAATTTGCTTTCACTACAAGAGCAATGATTGAACCAAAGTAGTAGGTGAAGAAATGTCAACTGATTGCTTTTGTCTATCAGATACATGGCTTCAAGTATTGGACATGATAAATACATGCAAAAAAAGATATTAATCAATACCATAAAACTGTGTGTAAATTAAATACAGTTTTTAAAACAATCACCATAAGTCACCAAACAACTGCATGGTTAATCTATGCAATTTATGAAACTTTCCAAGACAAAACAAAAGAGTAACAATGCTCACCAGAGCAGATGGTCTTCCTTTTGTCCATATTGAACTTTTTCTGTTATTGGGTGTAGCGATAAACATTACTGGATGCTGGGTCCTTGTGGCAACAAAGTCATTCTTGATCTCAGCAAATTCACTTTCTTTAAATACAGAGAAACAAAAATCATTCTAGGTGTGGTATCATACTACTTAACATACTGTAGACAAAACCTCTTTTTAAAAGCATTTCGATTTGTAAATTTATAAGGAAAAGAATTAATGACGTGGATTCATTGGTGGATTGTGCTTGGTGTTATTTAATTTCTATTCCAATTATGTAATGCTCAAAAACAATGGGATCTGCTGCTTCCATCTCAAAAGAAACACATATATATTGCATAGAAGGAAGTAACATTTACAAATTATGTTTGCCGCAATCAGAAACGCTATAGGGAAACCGAATAAGGTAGATATTGTGACCAAGGAGTGCAATGACTTGGCCTCAGTAAACTAGCCCTGATCAACGTGCACTTGCCTTCATCTGTTACCCTGAACACTGACTGTTTTATGCTCTGTGAAAGATTCCAATCTCAGCCTGACCAAATACTTGATGTTGAGGTAACCAACAATTCACTTTCCTTTCCTTAGTGAAATCATAGAATCCCTACACTGCAGCAAGAGGCCATTCGGCTCATCGACTCTTCACATACCCTCTAAAGAGTATCCAACCCTATCTCCATAACCCCTTATTTTCCAGAGTGAAGCCAGTCCAACATTTGAGAATGGATGACTACAGACAGTGGTATTATTCCAAGGTAGTTACATTGTGTATTGGTGTACAAGCTGGACAGATCTAAACAGAGCAGTGCTCAAATCTGTACACAATACTAAAATGGCAGATGGGAGAGCCAAAGATAGATTCTACAGGAACACCTGAGTTGAAAGTGCAGGAATGAAAGAAATCCCACGAGATCCCATGACTGTGACGGGATAGGTAGAATGGAACTGGGAAGGGGAACTCCTTTGAGAAGAGGAGATGAATTAAAAGGTGATGGTGTGGTCAACAACTGCAAAGGTTTCTAACAACTGGAGAAGGATGCAAGAAAATGGGTGTCCCAGTTAGTCACACAGATTACCATTTTTGACAGGAACAGAATCATGAGAATCATGACTAATAAGCTAGCATAAGGGTTAGAAAGGGAAGCTGGGTGGTCAGACTATGAAAAGGGAACTGGATCAAAGGAGCCATAAGTGTATCTTCTTAACATGTTGTGCTTGAAGAAATGACAGAAAAATCGTAAATAAATGCTAGAAAAATGCAAATTCAGGATTTCAGCTGGCGAGGGATGTGACAGCAGCAACTGAAATGATATCGGAGACAAAAGATGCCCGTTAACTTTTCGAACCTTGCTGAAGGCGCAAGTGAAAAGCATTACGAAATAGCTAACATCAGTTCGGATTGTAGCAAACACGTCACCGAGTTACATTAGGAATAGGCTGAGAATGCACTTTCAGAAAGAGCAGACATTGCACTGCCATTGCTTGAGAAACACTTACTCATGGAACAGTAAGAAAGAATTTTTTATCTCAGAAAAGCTTGGCTGTGGAATTTTTCACGTTGAGACTTCAAAATGCATTAAGTGGAGAAGTCATAATCGTAAATGTTCAGGAGCAAAACCAACCCAACCTCGACAGAACAGTTACTGCTTTGAACAGAACAGTATAGCTTATCAAAAAACTTTGCTGAACTAAATAACAAGGGATACTTTCAGAGCTCCTAAAATGAAGGTCATATGTAACTACAGATGTATCCTCAAGGCAATGCCTTCTGGATTCACAAAGAAATACAAAACTTATCACAAAATCCGCAGAGGTATTCTGGGCAAGTCCAAACATTGAGAAAAACAGAAATTTAAGACTGCTAAAGAAAACATAATTACACAGGCTCACAACACTTTGTATGAGATATTTTACGATTGCATTATGCAGTCATACTGTACAGCAACCAAACAAGGGGACCAGGAAAATCTGTTTTATTTTGATAAATTTTGAAAATTAATGCCTTCACCTATGCTGGCTCTCCCATCTCCAGTCCTAAAATAAAACTTCTTTATAAAATGCAGGGAGCATATCACTCCATATAAATGGATTAGAGGGAAAGATAATTTCAATGTGATAGCAGCTTACCTTTGCCCAATCGAGTGGTTAAACATAAAATTCCCATTGAGGGTTTCTTAATCTGGGTCAGATCACAATTCTTTGAAATTGTAACTGAGATTACTTTACAGACTTTTGCTGCATATTTAACTCTATACTGTTCAATTCTAGTTTATGCAATCTATTGTGATTCACCTTCAGACTGTAAATAATTAAAAACAGCAAGCTATGGGTTTGAGCTATAGCGAGAGGTTGAATAGACTTGGGCTAATTTCCTTGGCGCATCTATAAGGGGTGACCTTATAGAGGTTTATAAAACCATGAGGAGCATGGATAAGGTAAATAGAGAAGGTTTTTTCCCTGGAGTGGGGGAGTCCAAAATGAGAGGACATAGGTTTAAGGTGAGAGGGGCAAGATTAAAAGGGACCTATGGGGCAACTTTTCCACACAGAAGGTGGTGCATGTAGGGAAGAGCTGCCAGATGAAGTGGTGGAGGCTGGTATAATTACAACATTTAAAAGACATATGGGGGTGGGTATATGAATAGGAAGAGTTTAGTAGGATATGGGCCAAATGCTAGCAAATGGGACTAGATTTATTTAGGATACCTGGTCGGCAAGGACTAATTGGACTGAAGGCTCGGTTTCTGTGCTGTACATCTCTATGACTTTATCAGTCATGTGTTCTCACCTTTTATATCACCATTGAGATTCACAATTAGTGGGTTATTCTTCCAATCAAATGTAGATAACAAGTTCAGAAACCGAAGGAAGCCTGTTTGTGAAGATCTATAAACGAATAGAAGGTGCAGAAGGATAACAAAAAGAAACTCAAAATTATTCAAATACATACAGAGATTAGCCACATTATTATTGTCCAGTTATTGAAGCCAAAAGAAATAGGAGCACAATTACATCATGGGGCCCCCTTGTCCTTCAATGGACAACTGATGCTCCACCTCAATTTCAGATTCCTGCCTTAATCCAGTATCTCTTGATGCATGCAATTTTTCAAAAAATATATCTGCAATAATTTAGAATTATTAGGATTTTTTTTACCTTAAGATTCACAACCCTTTGAACAAAGAAATTCAGTTTGAAATTGTGGACCACTTATCCCAAGACCATAACCTCTAATCTGTAATCTCCAGTTGGGGAAACAGCCTCAGCATCCACCCTATCACCTCCTCTGACATTGCATTCCAGGCATTTACCACCCTCCATGTAAAAAAACTTGCCTCACACATCTCCTTTAAACTTTCCCCTTTTTACCTTAAAACTATGTCCCGTAGTAAATGACATTGGGAAAAAGACACCAACTAACCATTTGATCCACACATCTCAATTTTGTAAACATCTATCAGGTTGATCCGCAGTCGCTGACATTCAGGTGAAAACAAACCAAGTTTGTTCACTCTCTCCTCATAAGTAATACTTTCTCAACCAGGCAACATCCTGACAAGCCTTTTTTGTACCTCCTCCAAAGCCTCCATATCCTTCTGGTAGAACCAGAACTGTACACAACATTTCAAATGTGGCCTAACTAAAGTTATGTATAGCTGCAGCATGAACTGTGGACCTGTGCCCTAAATCTCTGTGCATGTTAATGCTTCTAAGGGTTCTGCCATAAACTGTATACTTCCCTCCTGCATCAGACCTTCCAAAATGCATCAGCTCACATTTGTCTGAATTAAACTCCATCTGTCATTTCTCTACCTAATTTTCCAGCCTATGCCCTCTGGCAATCCTCTTCACTATCTACGGCTCCACCAAACTCCACTTAAACCTTAATGATGATTCCAGTGAATTTTAAAATGTAAAAGCACAGCTTCCCTCTCCCAATCTCTCAAAAACAATATAAATTGATGCTTACGCAGGAGGTGAATACGGTGCAGGTTGTGTGAAGAGGTAGGCTGCTAGTAGATCAATACTCTCCTCACTAATATAATTACTGAGTAACTGAGCAGAGATCCAGCGCTTAGCAAGACGACATGTTCCACTATAGGCAGAATGCTGCTGTTGAAGTCTAGGAGAGAATAAATTTAGTTCTCAATTTAAAAGGATGATCAGAAAATAAGTTTACCAGATAAAACTAATAAATAACTAATGGTGGGCAAATAAAAAACTCACCTAAGGAGGAGGCTCCACCTTCTATGATAATACAGCCCAGCACATCAGTGCAAAAAATAAGGCTGAAACATTTGCAACAATCTAGCAAGTCACTGATCCATCTGTGGCCTCCTACGGAGGTTCTCAGCATCACAGATGCCAGTTTCAGTCATTTCCATTCACTCCATGCAATATCAAGAAATGGCCAAAACACTGAACACAGCAAAAGGACAATAATACTTAAGACTGGCATACAAAAGATTGCCACATGCCTAACCAAGTCGCTACATTGCTGGCATCTACATGACATGTGGAAAATTGCCCAGGTGTGTTCTTCACTAAAAATGCAGGTTCAATCCAACATAGCCAATAAATGGCCCATCAGTCTACTCTCGATAAACTGTTACATGATGCAAAGGTTGTTGAAAATACCATCCAGCAGCAGGTGCTCAGTAATAATCTATTCACTATTCTCAATTTGGGATCTGCCAGGGACAATCAGCTTCTGAGCTGAAAATGTGTTGCTGGAAAAGCGCAGCAGGTCAGGCAGCATCCAGGGAACACGAGAATCGACGTTTCGGGCATAAGCCCTTCTTCAGGAAAGGCAATCAGCTTCTGACCTCATTAGAGCCTCGATTCAAACAAGGACAATAGAGCTCAATTCCAGAGGTGAAGTGACAAGGGCATTAGAGTTATCATGCTGATTTTAATTTCATATTCACTGGTCAAATCAGATGGGCAGGAGTTAAATGACAGACTACATTGTAGAGTTCACCAGGATTTTCTTTAGAGCAGAATATTGCACAATCTACCCAGGAATGGACAATTTAAAATTTAGTAATGTGTAATGAGGCAGGATTAACAAAATATCTCATAGTTAAGGATCTTCTGGGGGTAGCTATCACAACATGATAGAATTTGAAATTCAGTTTGAAGGAGAGCAACTTGGTTATCAAACCATTATCCGCAACTTAAATAAGGGTAATTACAGAGATAGGAAAAAAAGTGTTGCCTAAAATGGGCTGGGAAAGTCGATGAGGGGACAAATCAGTAAATGAGCACTGGCAGACTTTAAGCAGACATTTAAAAATGCTCAGCAAAAATGCACTCCGGTCAAAAAGAAGGATTTAATGAGAAGCACCTGTGACTAACATAGGTAGTCAAGGAGAATATCCAACCAAAAATAGACATACAAAGCAGCAATAATTACCCGTAAGCCAGAGATTTTGTTTTGCCAAGATTCAGTCTATATCTGGGTTTCTTACTTCTGCTTAATTCAAACTGAGCTGCCACTTATTTTGTCATTAATACTCATTCTGGTCTAATACTTTTTTTATTTACTAGAACTATTACTACTCCATTGCCTTTTGCTCTATGTCATCTCAAGTATTTGATCTCTCTTGCCCTCCGAGGAGAAAGTGAGGTCTGCAGATGCTGGAGATCAAAGTTGAAACTTTATTGCTGGAACAGCACAGCAGGTCAGGCAGCATCCAGGGAACAGGAGATTCCAGAGGTGCCACCCGGACGAACCAACCCAACCACCCTGTAGCACAGCATTTCAACTCCCCCTCCCACTCCACCGAGGATATGCAGGTCATTGGACTCATCCACCGCCAAACCACAACAACCCGACGGTCGGAGGAGGAGCGTCTTATCTTCCGACTGGGAACCCTCCCACCGCGGGGGATGAACTTGGACTTCACCAGTTTCTTCCTCCCCCCCCCCCCCCCCTTGTCTCCGCCGGCTCCCCCCCGCCCCGCACCGCCTTCCTGTCCTGCAGTCTTCTTCTTGTCCTCTCCGCCTCCATCCTACTCCGACCTATCACCCTCATCTTGACCTCTTTCCACCTATCACATTTCCAACGCCCCTCCTCCAAGTCCCTCCTCCCTACCTTTTATCTTCTCCTGCTGAACACTCTCTGCTCATTCCTGAAGAAGGGCCTGTGCCCGAAACGTCGAATCTCCTGTTCCCTGGATGCTGCCTGACCTGCTGTGCTGTTCCAGCAATAAAGTTTCAACTCTCTTGCCCTCCACCATATCCCAGATCTTCCCTTCTCTTCTTCCTCCCCTTCCTCCTTTCAACAGCAGAAAGGCAGAAAACTCTCAATTCTACCTCCCTTCAGTACAGATGAATAGTCACAATGAGCTCAAGGACATCAATTTTGCTTCTCTCTCCCTACAGATGCTGGCATTTCCAGGACGCTGCCTTTTGTGTACTCTAAAATGTCAAGTTGTCTGAAGTGTCAACTCATTCAGAAATAAATTAAGCAACGTTCTTAAAGGACATGCACTTACCCATGCAGCGTGCTTGTTAAATAAGGTAGATGAATGGTTTCCAATTCTAGCTGTAAGGATTCTTCAGTATCCCGATACTTTAGCATGCCTTCTGGCGTCTGGATTTCCTTCAGAATCAAAGGCTCTCTATGATATCCCACTTGAATTTGAAATACATAACCATCCTAAGTGGAAACAGTATCAACTTTAAGTAACATGTGATGGCCGCTTTAATCCATTTTTAGTTCATCTTTCAACCCAAAACAAAAGAGCTTGTGGATTTTTGACAAATATTACATACATAGTCTCTCTTCAATCATGAAAGTGTCCAAATAAGAAGTCTGGCTTTTGACGTAACAGAGAGAGAGACTTACAGAGCACAGATCGTTGATGGTTAATTGTTTCTTCAAGGGAGGGCAAGAAGATGTAGAAGAGAGTTTTGAGCTGTTCAATAGTTAAAGTATGTCCTGTAGGGCTATAGGAGAGGAACTTAGGATTTATACAGGTTTGTTTGGGACAGCACAGAACATTTCTGCAAGGATTTGTTTGCATCCACTCAAAGGATATGGCATTTACAATGCTTATCTAATTAGTTTCAAGAAGATGGTAGTGAGCTGCCTTCTTAAGCAGCTACATTTCATATGATGTGGTCCATCTATTGTGCTCTTAGGAAGCATCTTGCAGCATTTTGAAGCAGCAATAATGAAAAAGCAATATATTTCCAAATCAGGCTGGTTTGGATAGGGACTTACTTACTGGTATTCCCAATATCTGCGGCCTTTGATTTTCTAAGTTTTTTTTAAGGTACTGCCAATTAAGGTCTTGCAAGTTACTACAATGCATTTTTCAGAGTATAAGGCATATATGGAGGCAAATAAATGTTAATTACCACCAATCTGGAGTTACTTCAAATTGAAGGCTCAAAGTAATTTTTTTCCCTCTTTACATGCTTGTCATTGAAGCCCTGCATATTAAGAGACAAAACTCTTGCAGAATGATTATTGGCTAAGGATGTCAATGAAGTACGATTTCTAAACACAATTTGTAATTAGTTTCTTCAGACAAGATTGACAGACTGTCTTAAGAAGAACGAAAGGTGACCTTATTGAAACACAAGTGGACTTGAGAGGATAGATGTGGATAGTTATTTCCTCCTTGTGGGAGAGTCTAGAATCAGAGGACATAACCTCAGTAAGAAGTCAGCCAGCTAAGACAGAGATGAGGAGGATGTTTTTCTCTCAGAGTTGGAGAATCTGTGGAGTTCTCAACAGCACAGAACTGTCAAATCTGTGTTCTAAGTACAATCAAAGTTGAGATAGTTTATAATTATTAAAGGGTTATGGGGAAAAAGCCGGAAACTGGAGTTAAGGATTATCAGATCAGCCAGAGCCTGCTTGGGACAGCACAGAACATTTCTGCAAGGATTTGTTTGCATCTGCTCAAAGAACATGATGTTGAATGGTGCAGCTGATTCAATGGGCTGAAGGACCTACTTTCGCCTCTGTCGTAAGGCTCCATTAGAAGTATCTTTTTTTTTTAAGAAGCCCTACAATATGGAAACAGGCCCTTCGGCCCAACAAGTCCACACCAACCCTCAGAAGAGCAACACACCCAGACCCATTCCCCGACCATATGTATTTACCCCTGACTAATGCACCTAACACTATGGGCAAATTAGCATGGCCAATTCACCTGACCAGCACATCTTTAGATTGTGGGAGGAAACCAAAGCACCCAGAGGAAACCCACTGCAAAGACATAAAAACATTCAGTCCTAAAGAAACAACAACTCAGATTGCTTATTAAAATCACTTAGCAGGAAGAATTACTTTCTCTAACTCTCCACTCTTAGCTTAAATTAACTGACAAAAAAAAGCCTCTCTCTTTCTGTGCCAAGTCTATACTTTCTGACTTTGGATGAACAGCTTCATTTTTTTAAACTAGCCTCTGTAACTTTCTTTCCTAACTTTTTGCAATGTTCTTATGCAATGTCAAAAGAGATTAGCAACAGATTAATAGTGTCTAGAACAATACAGGTTTATGTCTCACATTGATATTTTTAAGTACCTTATACACATCAACGTGAGTGGCTGAAGGATGGGAAGTAAGTTGATGCTGTTGTTGCAGAAGGTCAGCCAATCGTATGTGAAATGCTGCTTTGATACGTTTTATTGCATCTTTGTTTTGAGGCCATTTTCCACTTCCTTCCATGTGACAGATTACTAAATGACAAAGAAAGTGTACATTTTACAAATTTCTGGAAGATAGTTGCACACAGTTGGCTCCTTCAGTGTTGCACTATCTCTGGGCATTTTTTTTTTCAAAACAGCAATGCAGCATACAGGGAGACAATGAAACAACAACACTGAGTCAAATTCACACAAAACATTTTACTCAAAAGATAATTATCTATAAAATAGTTGCGGTCAGCTCATCAATACCCAATTAGTTTGGACTGACTAGCTACAAAATAAATGTAAAATCCAAGTTAATTTGAAAACATGTTTTATAGTCCCTCTTTAAAAATTGAAACCTTCTGGAAATTCTGACTTCTGACCTAAATAGAGAAATCTGGGTGGATTATGTTAAAAATGGCAAAATTGAGTCAAAATATAGCTCTCAGGGTGAAATAAGCAGGAAATTGGGCTGAGAACTTTGGTTAGAATTTAGACAAGGTCGTTAAACTGATGTCCATCTGCAGAAGAACTTTTTTAAAAATAGTCAAGAGAAGTTCCCATTTAATGTCACTGACAACTCTATTCAACCCAAGTCAAAAGAACCCATGAGTGTGGAGAAGTGAAATCAATTTGACTTAACATTGTGAGCTTGATTTCAGTGGCTACTGAAAAAAATTAGGCAGCAGACTGAAGAAGTTCTACTTTGGATCAAGGACAAAATACAAGTTCCATAACTGGTATTTGAACAAAAAGATGATGAATAGGCGAGAGAGAGAGAGAGCGAGCGAAACATACAGACTGAGACTGAGACAGAGACACACGGATTCACACAAAACTTTATGTTTCACATGACAAAATTATTACATTAAAAAAGTTACGCTCATCTCAGGACTACCCAATTAGTTAACTCATTAGCTACAAAAATTATCTATTTAATATCCCAATTAATTTGAAAACATATCCTACAAAGACTGAAACCTTCTGGAAATTCTGACTATGCTATATACTTACGATATTATTCATCTCCTTGTCATCCCCCATTTATAACATGCCTTTTGCTTGATATTTGTAAATATTTTTGAACCAAACTGTTCAGAGAGATGTTATGACACTGCTCTGGAGCAGGTGAGACTTGAACCTGGGTCTTCTGGCCCAGAGGCAATGACAAACCACTGTGCCACAAGAGTCCTTCTATGATGAAAGCTATGTACTTGACACAAGTATTATCATAATTTTTAAAACTTGAATTTCAAAATAGAGAGAGGTATCCCAACTGTTCTGGGAAAGATTTTCTTTTAAACAAAACAGATCAGAGTAACATTCTGGAATAATGATTTAAATTCAGCATTTGTCAGAAAGCAGGCAACTACAGATTTGAGATGGTCATGGAATTATTATATAATGTTAGTTCTACAATAGATAGGGCAAATATTCCAGGTTCAACATTCTAAATAATCTAGGATTGAGCAAATTTTGTTTTGAAACAGAGTTGAATTCAGAAGCAAGTTTAGTTGTCCTCATAGAAGGGATCGCAGGAACAAGTTATCTCAGCAGAAGGTTTTAGTTTTTAAAGCTCCTAAACCAGGAGAGTTGATTAGACACCTACTTGTTATTAGAACTGAGAAAATTCAGGCTCTCAGGCTTTGTTAAATGCCCATGCCAGCAGACTTCAAAAAGTGTCACTGAATTCTCTCCATAGTCCGAGGTAAAGAAACAACTCGCCAAAAAAAAGAATAAGTCTTAGCACCTCACCCACTGAATAGAAATCCTCCACTTATAACTGCCTTGTTGGCTAAATTAAGAATAATGGATGTTTATTTAAAACTGAGACTAAGATTCAAACACATCGTGGCTATTTTAGAGTAGAACATGCAGCCAAAATTTCTTGTACTGTGCCACTATCAAAATAAATTACTTGTAAGATCACTTTGAAGATCTGATAACCACTACAAACAAAGGGAGGTTTTGAAGTGCACAATACAGAAGGCAATTGGCAGAAAAGAAGCAAGTTGTGTATCAACCAGGTGAATCAACAGGACAGTCAAAGACCATTCAGATCAATAAAAAAAAATTTTTTTAAATCTCTTTACCTTTCAATGCTGGGACATATACACCGCATGGCTTTTGATTTGAAGGAAGCAGGCATTTGCTTTTCACATCCTTGATATAATAAGAGTAATCTGGTTTCACCGGCACTGGTGGAAAAACCTATAAAGAAAGAAATCAAATTATAAAAGCTGACAATGTAAAGAACTTATGAATTAAAAATGAATGCACAGAAGTAAATCATTTGCTTGATGTTAGCAAACCCTACAAACGGGATTAGTAAGTGAATATAACATTTTGACTTTGTTTTATTTTGATGTCGGGAGTCCATCAGTTTACAATGTTGTTTTCTCTCCTCTATCCCAGCTTCCAGACACATACAATAACAAGCAAAGGGCAATACATGGGGAGTTATCAAGACAAGTTTAATTTCAGCACATTAACTACGTTAGTAAAGCAGCAACAGCAACTTGTATTTATAAAGAGTTTTTAACGTCAAACATTCCAAAACATAATGCGATTGTGGGGATATTACAGCAAATAATAAAACGTTTGTTCGAGGAGGAAGACAGATTTTAACTGTTAACTTAAAGGGAAAAAAAAATGAGAGTTTGATGGCGAGGTTTAGAGAGGACATGTCACAGCTTGGAGCCTGAAACACTGCATACCAATGATGGAGTGATTAAAACCAGGATTCGCAAAATGTAGGAATGTGGATATTGCAGGGTAAGAGGAGGTTATACAGATATAGAACAGAGGGAAGTAGAATACAAGGATGAATATTTTAGAACTAAATTTTAACCAGTTTGCCTAACTAGACATCAACATAGCTTAGTGAAATGTAATTGGTGAGTGGGATTCTGTGAAAGTTAGGATGATCTCAGGTTTATGGAGACTAAAAAAAAGTCTAACTAAGAGAGCATTGGAATTGTCAAGCTGACTCGAAAAATTAGGGCTGAGGTTTACAGAAGATGGTCTAGAACAGATTTTCTTTTATTCTTTCATTGGATGTGGACATTGTCAACAAGGTCAGTATTGGTGACTTGTATCTAATTGTCCTTGACCAGGGAAGGACGGTAGATTTAATTTCCAAAAGGAGATTAGTGAACGAGATGGGATTTACAACAATTGACACTGGTTTCCCACCTATGATCAGACTAGCTGTTAAATTCAGATCTGCCATGGTAAGATACAAGTCAAATGTCCTCAGAGCATTAACCTGGTATTGTGTAATACTAGTCTAGTGACAATACCACTATGTCATTGCTTCTCCCACATTTATGAAAGCAGAAGTAAGCAAGCTTAATGAAACTGGAAGGACCACCTTGTATTGACCTAGACATTGGAAATAACAACAGCAAAAACAGCCCAGTCAAATCTTCAAAGTCCTCCTTACCAATATCTGGTGGGCTGGTGCCAAGAAATGAAGGAATGATCTCATTGACTGGTCAAACAACAGCCTGACATGGTCATACTCAAAGAATCATACCACACAGACAATGTCCCAGGCAAAGGCATCATCACCCCTGGATATGTTCTGCAGCACTAGCAGGGCAGGACTCACTGCCTAGGTCTTGCTGCACTTTGGTGGCACAGTAATATGCTATCGAGGGAGAGTTCCCTGGGGGGACCTCAATATTACAATGTACCATTCTCGGCTGATGACTCTATACTCCTGCAAGGCACTGAAGGTGGCAAGAGCACAAAATGTACTCTCGGTGGGGGATTTCAAAGTACATGATCAAGAGTGGCTCAGCAGCAGGACTACTGATCGAACTGATCGAGTTCTAAAGGATTTAGCTGCTGGACTGGTCTGCAGCAGGTGGCGAGGGAAAAATAAATGGAAAAAACATACTTGATCTCACCCTCACCAATCTGCTTTTTGGAGGTGCATTGGTCCATGACAGTATCAGTAAGAGTGACCACCACACAGTACTTTTGAGAGACTCCTCTTTCTATTGATAATACTTTACATCATGTTTTGTGACACTATTAAGGTGCCTAAATAGACCAGACCTCAAACAGATCTAGTAACTCAAGATTGCTCAGAAATGCATGTCCACCATCCACAAGGCACAATTCAAGAGTGTGATGAAATACTCTCCACTTGCCTGGATGAGTACAGGTCCAATAACACTCAAGAATCCTGACACCCTCCAGGATGAAGCAGCCACATGATTGAAGCATATCTACAAACATTGATCCCCTCCACCATGACTGCACTGTACGGACAGTGTGCACCATCAAGGCTCCTTCAATAGTACCTTCTAAACTCACAACCATTTCCATCTTGAAGGACAAGGGCAGCAGAAACATGTGACCACCACCCTCCTGCAAGATCCCTTCCAAGTGACTCATCATTCTGACTTGGGAAATATAATCGCTATTCCTTCTGTGCCACGGGATCAAAATCCTGGAATTCCCTTGCTAATGACATTGTGGGTCTACCCACAGCACACAGACTGCAGCAGTTCAAGGTAGGATGCTCACCACCAACTTCTCAAAAGGCAACCAGGGACAGGCAGCAATGCTGCATCCAGCCAACGATGCCCACATTCCATGAGCAAATAAAAAAAGATAGGTATGACAGACACATAATAGAGTCAAATTTACAGGAAAGACAACAAAGGCAGTAAAGTAGAATTGAGATAATGATCAGATCAGCCTTCATCTTATTGAAATGTGAATCAGATTTAAATGACATACTCCTGCTTCTACCTTAGCACTCTGTCAGTTCAGGGTTACGGACAGTCAGATTCTGGCCTCGATTTGAACTGAATGAAGCACCCAAAAATTGTGACGTCCAAGTTCATGTCAGAGGTTATTAATATTGCAGTGAATAATCCACCTCTTGACTCCACAAGTCAGGAATGGAACAGAATACACTCCACTTTCCTGAACGACTACAATTCAAACACTCAAGAAACTGGACACCCTCCATGACAAAATAGCTGCTTGTTTGGCATTACATCCATATTCAATACCTCCACCAACAATGCTCCGTAGGAATATGTGCATCATCTAAAAGATGCATGCAGCATTTCACCAAATCTCCTTGAACATCATCTTCAAAACCCACATAATTAATAGCATTGAGAACAAAATCAACAGGTGGATAGGAACTCCTCCACCACCTTGGTCTTGGTTTTGATCTTACCACTATTATTTTGGAGGAATTGTCTGCTTATCTGGGACTGCAGGTCAAAGAAGTAGTGTGACAAATTAAAGACAGTGACATTTCAAAAGGAATTCATTAAAGGAAAAAGCACAAAAACAGAGAAAAAGAAAGGAAAATTCCATAACATGAAACTCACCGGATTGTGCCTGCTGATTAATTCTGAAACCCATTTCCAAACACTGCCACATTTTACAGGTAACAATCACCATGGACACTGTTGCACCATTTGTTTTCAGTAACTACTGTCTACAAATATTAATTTGTGTTTTAAAAAGGTACATCTTAATGCCTTTGACTTTCTACTCCATGCATTTTTACAATTTATTGTTCTTTTATGGGAGGTGTGCAACACTGGCAATGCCCAGGATCTATTACTCATCCTAAATAGTTTAGTAAACTGAGTGCCTTGCTATAATAAAAACAAAGTGCTGGAAAAGTTCAGCAGCTCTGGCAGCATCTGTGAAGAGAGAAACAGAGCCCCATGACTCTTCTTCAGAAGCCAAAGAAAAGTCATAATGGACCCAAAATGTTAACTGTTTCTCTCTCCATAGATGCTGCCAAATGAGCTGAGTTTATCCAGCACCTTCTGTTTATATTCCCCAGAATGTTAGCCTGGGCTTACTAGTCTAGTAACACTACCATTATGCGAAAGCTTCTTCCCTTTTTCTCTGTCTTTCTTTTGCTGGTCTCTGTGCAACACACAATGTTCCAAACTTAATAGTTAGGTGAGTTACTTGCTGACAATTCTGCAACTGTGAGCAATAACATCTGTCAGATGACATTCTCTTCCACTGGCCTTTCTTGATATGCCAAAGTGCTTACTCCAGGTCTGAACTTGAGAGGAACAGTTCCAGGCAAACATCTTGTCATATCTTGAAACATGTTGATGAAATAAGCATTCTTTGGTCAATGTAACAGCATGACACACAATCAGTATTTGCCAAGTTGCTAATCTCAGTGGCCTCACTGCCAGATAAGCCAAAAACAGACAAAATTCCAACACGGAGATACCAAAGGGTCCTCAATCAGTCACATTCAGACTTTTCTGAATACTTTTGCTGAAGATGTCAATACAGCTCATTGATTGATCCTCAATTAGAGGAGATCAAGCAGGTTCTTCGGAGAGAAAAAAACGGTCAGAAATAGAGCCACAAGGAATTGGTGACAAATATTTGGCAATATTCAGTTAATGCCTTACAATTAATTACGTCTGTTGAAAAGATTGTGCACATGGTATAGTGTAGCATAAGAAAGAGTGCATTTGCATTTATAATGTACCTGTAAGCAGTACTTTAATGTATGCATAAAATTTCAATATCAAAGTAAGTAAAGAATTATTCATTGAAGCAGAATGTATGAAAAATTTGGATTGCTCTCTGATCATTTTTAAAAAATGACTGTGGTTTAAAATCTACACAATGTAAACATGAAAACAGATGCTGAGAGTTTTTAAGACTTTGTGGAGAAACAACCCAAGAAAGTTAAATTACTGTGGGAAAATTTGCAAGGATTAGCCTATAGATTCAGCAGCTGGTCTGCGCTACCTAAATTCCCAGAGTGCCCTCTATCGGGAAGAATGCTCAGTTGTGGTTATAAGGAATTCACAAATGTGTTCATTCATGCACCAAAATATTGCTATCTGAACAGAGATTAATCGTCAATTATGTTCTGTGAAAAGTAAGTTTTCTTTAAAATAATCAATAATCGCAGTCTGATTTTTTATATAGAACAGTCTCAACCTTTTTTGCACACATTTACAAATAAAAACTTATTTTCTCAGAAACTTCACCCATAAACCCATTTGAGGAATTAGTTCTTCATAACGAACCAACTACCGTCAAAATACAAATTCAAAGCAGCAGCAGCTCAGAGATTGTATTCAAATACGTATTTACATCTGAATGAAAATACCACTGACAGGGTGATCACAGGGTTTCTCTACAAAAAGACTCGTTTCTGTAATATTTAGCTAGGAAAGGATGCCACAAGTGCTTCTTGCGGAAATACAAGCCAGTAAATGTTGTTTGAGATCTGAAAGATTTTCAACCATGACTGAGACAATAATCAATGCAGGTAAGGGCAGAGGCTTCCAAAATTAAGTCCCAAGGCCATGTTTTTCTCATTTTGACATTCTGCACTCCAGCACCAGATTGATATATCTGGGTGGAAGAAAGTTGTAGAAGGATTTGCAATGCCTGACAATAGCCACAATGTCCACATTCTAGACTGTAATCCTACACTGCTTGCTGATCATTCAACACAGCTACACCTAAAGGCTGTGAAAACCCAGCGCCATCTCTTCCATCAGGAGTCAGTAAAGTATTGTCTACTTGGCTCAATCACCTCAAGACCAGTATGAATCAATACATTGCCCCTTTGCAGAAATGAGCAATGAATTCTGTTAAGAAAACTGCAGAAAGGCAATTCAAACAATGAAACATCTCCCAGAATAAGCTCTGGTAGTAAAGCTAAAAAGCCCTGAAGATCTGCTGAACAGCTGGTACCTGCATGGAACAGTAACATGGAAAGAAGAGGCTGCGTATAGTTCCTGATCTCAGCCAATATCCACATACGTATCAATTACAGCAAAGCAGCAAGTTCAGAACCCTGTTTGACTCTTCTCTGCCTTGGTGAGTCTAGATTCAAGAAATCGCAATCTCAGATCAGATAACAGCCATTTAGACATGGGATTAAGAGAAATGTCTACACTGAGAAAGGTTGCAAGAGTTCTCTACCCCAAAGAACCAAGGACACTCATTCATTAAATACATTCAAAATAGAAATCAATAAATGTTTGGGCACAAAGTGAAATCAATAGGGTTAGTGTGGAAAAGTAGAGTTGAAATAGAAGATCAGTTATGATTGCACTGAAGGGGAGAGAAGGTTCACAGGATTTAGTAAACTGTTCTAGCTCCTGTTTCTTAAGTTCTAATGAAGACCCTCAGCAATGTGGTTGACTCTTAAACACTTTCAGAAATGGCTCACAGAACCACTCAGTTCAAGCACAATTACGAGATGAAATTGGTGGAGCTACAGATAGTGAGGAATGTTGCCAAAGAATATAACAGGATTTGTATCAGTTAGTAAGTTAGGTGGAGAAATGGCAGGTGGAGTTTAATCTGGACAAGTGTGAGATAATATTTTGGCAAGTCGGGTGCAAGAGAAAAGTATACAGAAAATGGCAGGACCCTTAAGAGCACTGATAGAAAGAGGGACCTTGGGATGCAAGTGCATAGCTCCCTGAAAGTAGTAATGCAAGTGGATATGGTGGTATGAACCTATAAGGCAAGCTTGCCTTCATAGATAATATCTTTTATACTCAGTGCCCTTAAGTCATGTTACAGCTATGTAAGACTGGTTAGATCATATTTGGGGTATTGCACGCAGTTCTGGTCAACACACTATAGAATGCATGTGGGTTTTTTGTCGACGGCACAGAATAGTTTTACCAGGATGTTGCATGGATTAGCATATTAGCTATTAGGAGAGATTAGACAAACTTGGATTGTTTTCACTAAAACGTTAGAGGGGATAAGGAATGATCCATTAGAAATGTATAAAATTTTGAGAAACATGGGTCGGGTGGAGAGTACTAGGGGCCATAGGTTTAAGGGGAGAGAGAGAAAATTTAGAAGGAGATGTGCGACTCAAGCTTTTTTCTTTAAAACAGAGGGTGGTAGGTGTTTGGAATCTGCTGCCAGGAGAGGTGGTAAGAACAGATAGAATAGCAATGTTTAAGAGGTATTTAGACAGACAAATGAAGAGGCAGGGAAGAGATGTTTATGGACTACATACAGATTCAGTTCCACAGAATCCATACAGTGTGGAAGCAGGCCATTTAGTCCATCAAGTCCACATCAACCCTCCAAAGAGCATTCCACCCAGACCCATTCCTCTATCCTATCCCTGTCACCCTATGGCTAATCCAGCTAGCCTTCACATCCCTGGTCACTATGGGCAATTTAGTATGGCCAATCCACTTAACTTGCACATTTTGGACTGTGGGTTGTGACACTGTGAGACAATAGTGCTTTATTCCTGATGAAGGGCTTTTGCCCGAAACGTCGATTTTACTGCTCCTCGGATGCTGCCTGAACTGCTGTGCTCTTCCAGCACCACTGTCCAGAATCTGGTTTCCAGCATCTGCAGTCATTGTTTTTACCCAATAGTGCTAACCATTGAGCCATTTAGAATGGCATCATGATTGGCACAGGCATGGGGAGCTGAAGGACCTGTTCCTGTGCTGTATTATTCTATAACAACAAAAAGAAAAAGAAAATAAAACATTGAGGAACGTAACTCAAATCAAAATTTTAGGCTTCAGCCTTGTTTCTCATTCTCAAGAATCAGTGCTGCATAGCAGGAAGCACATGGGAACTGTACCAGAGTGGAACAGAATTTGACCAAGACCTCCTGGTTGCTTTGCACATAATAACCACAAGCAATAATCTAAAACTATGAACACTGCAGCAACTAGCTCGATGACATATGACCTTAGACTGGAAATTCCAGCACTGGTCAACTTAATACATTCTTCACAACATACTGAAATTTGCTAAATACCAACTTACTTCCGTGAATCGGAACACAGGGTGTATCCCTTGGACTGATGTGACATTCAAGGGAAGTCCATTGAGATTCCAAAGTTTGCGGCTCAGGTCATCGTATGACTGCACAACACTAATGTTCTTCTCCTCCGGCCCTGCAGACTGAAGTAGAAGGTGCAAACTTGGTGAATCTTACTGAATGCATCATGAATCAAAAGAAAATAATGTACTGTTATTAAATATGATGACTGATTCTTACTCATTCCTGTTTGTACTTTGTTACTTTAAAAAATATGTTGCTTTCAGAGCTGGATACGCTAATGAGCAAAAGACTTGTACGAAACCATGTGGGCAATTCAGCAGAAGCATTTGAGAAGCAAGTTGTGTACATAAACACAAACTATAGTTTGAACTGTTAAACAACCAGAGTGTGATTTGCCAAGTAAACTGAATCCACGCAACCTAATCTGTTTTAATTATCGATCACACAAGAAATAGAACACTGATAACCTTCAGAAAATCCTAAGAACTTGAAAGTGCATGGTAAAATAGGGTAGAATCAGCACAGCTTCATCAGGGGAGGTTATGCCCTGACAAATCTGTTAGAATCCTTTGAGAAGGTAACAAGTAAGTTAGACAAAAGAGAGCCAGTTGATGAGCTCGATTTGGATTTCCAGACAGAACTTGACAAGGTGTGGCACAGGAGGCTGCTTAATAAAACAGAAGTCCATGGTGCTAGGGGCAAGGCTGGATAGAGGATTGGTCGACTGGCAAAAGACAGAAAGTAGGCATAAAGTGATCTTTTCCAGGATGGCAGCCAGTGACTAATGTAGTTCCATAGGGGTCAGTGTTGGGACCACAATTATTCATGTTATACATTAAATGATCTGGATGAAGGAACTCAGGGCACTGTTGCAGAGTTTGCAGTTGACACAAAGCTAGGTAGAGAGACAGGCTGTGTAGAGTAAGTGGGAGGCTGCTGAAGGACTTGGACAGGCTAGGAGAGTGAGCAAAGAAATGGCAGATAGAATGCAATGGGAAAAGCGTAGTGTTATGCATTCTGGAATGAATTTTAGAGGTATAGACTACTTTCTTAACAGGGAAAGGCTTTGGAATTCTGAAGCACAGAATGTCTTAGGAGTCCTAGTTCAGGACTCTCTTAAGGTCAACATGCTGGTTCAGGTCACAGTAAGGAAGGTAAATGCAATGTTAGCATTCACTTTAAAAGAGCTCACAAACAAGAGGAGAAATGTATTGCTGAGGTTGCAGAAGGCTCTGGTTAGCTCGCATTTGGAATACTGTGAACAGTTTGGGGTCTCGTTTGAAAGGATGGATGTACTGGTGTTAGAGGGGGTCTAGAGAAGATTTACAAAATGATCCCTAGGCTTATCATATGAGAAGCAGTTCAGGACACTGGATTTAATGGAGCTTAGAAGGATAAGGGGGATCTCACTGAAACTTACTGAGAAGCCTGGATAGAGAGGATGAAGAGATGATGTTTCCACTAGTAGGAGAAATTAGGATTCAAGAGCACAGCCTCAGGGTGAACTGAGATAAGGAGGAAGTTCTTCAACCACTGGATGGTGACTCTCTGGAACTCATTGCTGCAGAGGGTTGTGAAGCCAAATAATTTAGTGTATTTAAGACAGAGATAGATAGGATCTTGATTTGATCCCCATACCAGAGTTACCCAGAGAAGGCAGGAGAATGGGGTTGAGAAACATAACTGCCATGACTGAATGGCTTAGCAGAGTGGATGGGATGAATAGCCTAATTCTGCTCCAATAAGGGTCAATCACAGCTATAGGAATACATGGTTTATATCTATCAGAAATTAAAAACAAAAAGATTCTAATAGCTTTTATACATACATAAAATGAAAATAACTTAGAAGCAAAGAAATTATTACAGTAGAATGAGGAAATGGCAGCAACATTGAATAAATAATTTGTGGATATATACAAAATAGAAGTTACAAGTCACATGCCAGAAATAAAGGGGGATAAAGGATTGCAGCAATTACCATTTGTTGTCAAAAATGTTGGGGAAAACTTAAGGAACTAAATTCCAATAAATCTCGAGGACGTGCTCACCTAGATCCGAGAGTTCAAAAGCAAAAGCCAGTAGCTGAAGAGATAGTGGATGCATTGGTTATGGTTTTCCATCCCAGCAGATTGGGATTAGCAAATACAAATACAACATTAGAATTCAAGAAAGGAAATAAAATAGGAAATACAGACCAGTTCGTGTGACATCAGTCATCAGCAAGTGCTGGAACCTGTGACGAAGTCAGTCTTGACAAAAAATTGAAGTATGATCCAAAATGTTAACATGATCTTCAAAAGTGAAATCACATTTAACAACTTTGTTTTTTAAAGCTGCATTTCGTGAATGGATAAAGACATACCAGTGGATGTTGTGTACGTGACTTTTTTCAAGGTCATAATATGCAAGGGTTCAAGGATTTGAAATAACATATGAGCATGGACATTGGATTGGTTAAAGACAGGCAGAAAGGAATAGGAATATATGGGCATTTTTGAGTTGGAAGGGTGCAATTAGTGGAATGCTGCAAGGATCAGTGCTGAAGCTTCAGTTATTTTCAATCTATATTAATGACTTAGATAAAGAACTAGAAGGCAGTGTACCTAATTTTATTGAGAATAGATCATTTGAGGGAATGCAAGTTGAGAAGAGACAAAAAAGCTGCAAAGAGATATAGGCAAGTTAAATAACTGGGCAACAAAGTGGAAAATTAAGCAAAATGTGGGCAAGTTGGAGGTTAGCTGCTTTCAGTTCTAATGAAGAGTCACACAACTTGAAACGTTAACCCTGTTTTCTCTCCACAGATGCTGCAAGACATGTTGAGTGCCTCCAGGAATGTGTGTTTTTGTGTGTTTAAGATTCTGAAGGGACTTGACAAGATGGCCATGGAGGTTGTTTCAACTGATTGGTAGATCTGGATTGTGAGGCAAGTCACAAGATAAAGTGTTGGTCATTTAAGTTTGAAAACACTAAACAGACATATGTTCATACACTGAAGTACTTTTTGGCATGGCAATTAAGGAATTTGCTTGCTCCTGGTCTCAAATTGGAATGTGCATGTGATAAATAACTTTAGTAACATTAAATTTCTGTGAAAAACATTAAAGTGCAGTTTTAATTTATTTTTCTCAGCAGCTATCTGTCTCAGGGTGCTTAGCCAATCAATTTCAACAGCATTGCCAAGAGCAATAGCTCCCATCAGTTCAGCCCTGCCACCTGGAGGAGGTTCCACTCACTACAAATTGAATAAAATACCATTCTTTCAAAATTCTCTTCAGTGCGCAGGTCAACAATAGATATTTATTTTGCACATTTAACATAATAAAATGATCTATGCCACCTCACAGGAGCATTATATTAAAGGACATGGCACCAAGGTACATAAGATGATGTTTTGTCAGATGACCAAAAGACAAATGGCCTGGTCAAAGAGAAAGCAGCCAATGCCTTCAGGATAGAATATTTAAGTGCACAAAAAAAAAACTTTTTTTTCCCCAATGTGCATGACATTATCTGCAACTACACTAACAATAAGACAGTAAACCTCTGATTTGTTTTGTCTCAATTCATTGGATAACTCAATGCATCTTCATTTTAAGCTAAATCAAAAATCTATTTTGTGTGTTTGCATGTGTGTCTGTGCATAGGGATTTGGAAAAGTAAACGGGGCGGTTTGCCAGATCAGGATGATACCTGACACATTCCTCGCACCAGGGAATCTTTTCAGGGGCAAGCTGGGAATAAGACAGGCCATCTGCTCCACGGAGGCAGACAATCATTGCTTCCAAAAATCACTGGATTATTGACAAGTACCACAGAATTTGTAAACTGCTAAATATTACATTCCTAGTCAAAAAAAGGGAGAAAGGCAAAATGTGAGTAACTATTGGCTGACTTGTCTAACATCCATTGTTGGAAAAGTATTGGAATCATTTATTAAGGAAACATTTGGAAAATCGTAATCTAATCAAGCAGAGTCAGCATGGCTTCATGAAAGGGAAATCATGTCTGACTAATTTATTAGAATTTTTCGAAGAAATCTTAACTAGAGTAGGTAGAGGGGAACCAGTAGATGTGTGTATTTAGACTTCCAGAACACACTTGTCAAGGTACCTCACAAAATGTTAAATTGTAAGATAAATGCTGGAGGTAATATATTGCCATGGACAGAGAATTAGCTCATAGTCAGGGAAGAGTGGGAAACACGGGTTCTTTTTCAGGTTCAAGAATTCTCTCCCTAATGGCATTGTTGATTAACCTACAGCACATGGGCTGCAATAGTTCACAAAGGCAGCTCATTATCACCTTCTCAAAGACAACTAGGGATAGGCAATTAATGCTGGCCATCCAGTGATACTTATGTTTCACAAATGAATGGCAAAAAAACAAAAAAGGGTTGACCAATGGGGTTCCACAGTGATAAGTGTCAGGATCACAACTGTTTCCAATATATCACTACAATGAAGGAAAGAAGCGAATGTTCCACAGCCAAATTTGCAGATGACGCAAAGGCAGGTTGCGAGATATAAACATTTTACAGAGAGATGTTAAAAGGATAAATAAGTAGGCAAGAAGTTGGCAAATGCATTTGTTCATTTTGCAAGTCAAAGAGAGTCATAGTCATACAGCATGGAAACGGACTCTTTGCCAACCAGGTTTCCTAAATTGAACTAGTCCCATTTGCTTGCATTTGGCCCATATCCCTCAAAGGCTTTCATACTCATGTATATTTCCAAATGTCTTTTCAATATGTAATTGTATCTGCCTCTACCACTTCCTTTGGCAGCTCATTCCACACATGCACCACTCTCTGCAAGAAAAAGTTGCCCCTCTGGTCCCTTTTACATCTTTTCCCTCTCGCCTTAAATCAATGCTCTCAAGGTTTGGACTCCACCACCTTAGGAAAAAAAACTTTGGCTATTCACCTTATCTATGCCTTTCATAATTTTATAAATCTCTATAAGGTCATCCCTCAGCCTCTGGTGCTCCACGGAAAAAAGAACAAAAGGCAGCACAGTGGTTCAGCAGTTAGCACTACTGTCTCACAGCACCAGGGACCCAGATTCAATTCCACCCTCAGGAAACTGTCTGTGTGAAGTTTGCATATTTTCCTCATGTCTACTTGGGTTTCCTCCGGGTGCTCCGCATTCCTCCCACAGTCCAAAGATGCGCAGGCTAGGCGAATTAGCCATGGGAAATGCTGGGTTATAGAGACAAGGTAGTGAGTAGGTTTGATTGGAATGGAGAAAACTGATGAAGCTGGAGTATACTTGAGCACAAAACACAAAGCTAGCATACACGTGCAGCAGGTAATTAGGAAGTCTAATGGAATTTTGGCCTTTATCTCAAGTGGGTTGGAGTATAAAAATAGAGAGTTCTTAATGCAACCGTACAAGGTACTGCTAAACCACATTTGAAATTCTTTTGAGCAGTTTTAGTCACCTTAAAGATTTCATTTCATTAAGGCAGTTCAGAAGAGGTTCACTAGGTTGAATCCCTGGTACAGAGGGATTGTCTGAGGAGTAAAAGCTAAGCAGGTTGGGACTTGACTCACGAGAGTTTAGAAGAATGATCTCATTGTAACATTTGGGGAGAGTCATACTGCATGGAAACAGATTACTCGGTCTAACTAGTCCACACCGACAATGTTCCCAAACTTAACTAGTCCTGCATTTGGCCCATATCCCTTCAAACCTTTCCTATTCATGTACTCATCCAAATGGGGGATTCAAATGCTAAATCCTGAACACATTAGATGACATTGGCAAAGAGCCTGTGGCATTACGACTGAAACACTGTGCTTTTGTGGTCTGTAAAGTGCGACAGAAATAAATTCAATCACAACCTTTAAAACAATATTGAATATTTTGTAGGGCTACAAGAGCTGGGGTTTGGAACTAATTAGCTTTGCCACTGATGTACAGATTCAGCTGTGTGAACCATCTAGCAGATGCAGTGCAGCAATTCACCAAGGATTCTTCAATAGCATCTTCCAAACCGGTGAATTTTAACTCCTAGTAGGACAAAGACAGCAGATGCATGGAAGCATCACCAGGCTTGGAAGTATATCGCCATTCCTTCTACATCATTAGGTCAAAATCTAGAAGTCCCTGCCTTACTGTACTATGAATGCATCTACACTCCACGAAGTACAGTTGTTCTAGTTGACAGTTTACCACTATCTTCCCACAGCAATTACGGATGGGCAATAAACACTGTGCAGCCAGCAACATCCACTTCCCACGAAACAATTCAAAAACATTATAGAGCTCCTCCAAAGAGCTAACATGGACATGATGCATGGAATAGCATCCTGCTGTGGGGCCTGAAACCTGTTATTAATTCTAAGATTACCAGGTTAGCTTTGATGCAGTCAAACAGAAAGGATCTATTATAGAACATTTGCTGCGAGTATGCAGATTTTCTTTTTTTTCTCTGCCGATAAGATAATGTTATTCAAATAAAGCTAGTTTTTAATGTGACAGCAGAATCAACATAAGGAAACAATTAACCGTCACTACAATTCACTAAGATTATGCTCCCAGCTGGACTTGCAAAAACAGCTGAACCAAGATATTTATTTGAAACAGTGTTTCAATCCAATCAACATTCATACATTCTAGCTGCAGGTGTGCAGAGGATGCTCTTAATTTTATTCTAATTTTTGAGGACATAGAGAAGATACAACTGGAAGCAGTTTGTGCATTTATCCAACTCTCTTTTCATTTGCTGCAATTGTGACAAAACCCTTGTTTACATCTTTCTCTGTATCATATTGGTTTCCGTGATTGACACAAGATCTTGTGTTCTCAGTCAGAGAAATTAAATTCTAATCCCAATGCAGTGGATAATTAGAGCAGTTGAGATGAACTGAAGACAGCAGTTGATGACTTTGTTGTACACAGACTCATGATAAACAGTAGGTGTTAGTGGGTGCAAGACTTTTAATGAGATAGAAGACAGGACAAAAGCCAAAAAAACTCATGGGCAAAGAAAATGGATAAACTGCAGAGAATCAAACAGCATATGCTTCAGAAATCTGCTGGAAAATGAAGTGTATCAAGTGGACCAAGTGTCTCTGGGGTAATGTGGTTAAGTGTGACCATAATAAGATTTATTTTATTAACGGGACAAAGCAAGAAACACCAATGTACAAACATTTATGTTGCGAGACATTAATTTCAATGCAATGAGGGGGGATCTAGCTAGGATAAAATGAAATTAGGGACCGACAGTACAAATTGTAATGAAACAATGGGTGATCTTTAAAGGAAGAGATGCTCAGGGACAGACTAGGTATATTCCATCAAGGGTACAAAGAGAGCAAAAAATTGAATTCCTTGAATGGGAGATAGAGATGATGATCAAAGAAAAAAAAGGACAGTGTATATTTTGCATCAGATGAATTCTTCAAGAGACTAGAATAGGATTGAAAGTTTGCTAAAGGAAGTGGGGGTGCCTATAGTGAAAGGACTTACTTTAATCTCTCAAATATCACTAAGTATGGAGGAGGTGCTAGAACAAAATGGAGGAGGTGGGGTAGAGCCTAATTGAATTTTAAAAATCTCGTTTAACAACAGAAAGCAATGAGTCATGGTGGATAGACTGGAAGATGGTAGATAATGGTCAAGTCAGTGTTAGGATCATTGCTTGTTTTTCAAAAACATATGGCTTAAATCTTGGAAATGACATCAGAAAAACTTTAAAACTGTGCCAATTACACTAAATCTTGAAAGAGTGGTAGTGAGGATGGTATAAGTCACCTGTAATAGGGCATTTATGGTTAACAGAATGAACAGATGAGTGGCAGATGAAATTTAACACAAAATAGTGCAAAATGATGCATTTTGGCAAAGGGATGGGGAGAGGCAATGTAGACCGAATGGAGTAATTCTAAAGCAAAGGAACCCATAAGTGCATTTGCAATCTCTGCAGATAGCAGGACATATTGCGAATGTGGTTCTCAAAATATATGGTATTATGGGTTTCATAAATACAAAGATTGAGTAGAAAAAAAAAGCACTTGAGTTATGCTGAATTTTTATAAAACACTGATCATGTTCCAACCAGAGCACTGTAACAATTCAAGTTTGAGAGGGTGCAGAGGAAGATAACAAAATAATTCCAGAGTTGGGGATGTTTTAGTTACAACATATTTTGGAAAAGCTGAGGTTGTTCTCCATGGAACAAAAAAAGATTGAGAGGGGAATTTGCTAGAGATGTATAAGGTTTTGACAGATTTAGCTTTGTATATAAAGAAAAAGTCTTCTCACTGGAGAGGGTGCAGAGGAAGATAACAAAATAATTCCAGAGTTGGGGATGTTTTAGTTACAACATATTTTGGAAAAGCTGAGGTTGTTCTCCATGGAACAAAAAAAATTGAGAGGGGAATTTGCTAGAGATGTATAAGGTTTTGACAGATTTAGGTATGTATATAAAGAAAAAGTCTTCTCACTGGCTGATATACAAGGACTGTAGGGCACAGAGATTTAAGATTTTGGGCAGGAGTTGCAGGAGGAATAAAAACAAGATTATTTTTTTAACCAGCAATGGTAAATGATCTGAAATTTGCTGCCCATGGTCAAACTGGAAAAAACAATTATTTCAAAAGGGAAGTGGATGGACATGTGATAAGGGGAGCTAAGCAGGGAAGTAGGACTGAATGGCATGAAGTAACAAATATATCATTGACTTCAATATGCCAGTTCAGCCTTCAATTGACAGAGCAAATTATTATTTCAGGAATAGGATCTCAATCCCAGAGTATGGTCATGGTTTACTGAACAGCAGTACCAAACAGCCCTGCATTACCAAATTTATCAGAAATTTGGGACAACCTAAAGCAAACACCTCAGAGGACTACAGAATTATCACCAGTATCCCCTAGAGAAAATCCTGGAAATGCAATGTCAAGAAACGCAGTCCTACAGCAGCATTCCGAAGGATCAGAACAATCTACCTATAATCAAGGCAGCAATCACTCAAAACCATCTCTCACAGCAGGACATGTTGTTTGTACGGCTGACACCAAAACTCCAAAGTAATTGCTGTACTTGGAGCTCGGGCCTGGAAAGAGACTCCTCAGAGGACAGTGGAAACAGTTTAAAGATGTCAATAAAACATCCCAGATATCAAATATCCCTGCCAACTAATTGGAACTCCTGGCTCCAGATTGACCAAAATGAAGAAAGCTTGTTCTGAAGGCCTTCAAGCACTTCAAGAGATCCTGTCAGAAACATACAAAGGCAAAAATCAATGTGTTGGAGGGTAGGCACAAACCTCCAAATATCCCATTTACTGAATCCTTCAAGAATTGGCTGCCACTCGTAATTATTTTTATATTCACTGAGGGGGATGTGATATTGCCAGCTGTTGGATGTTGCTGGCTAGATCAGCATTTATTGCCCATTCCTAAATGCTATCAAGAGGTGAGCTGCCTTCGTGAATCACTACAGTCCAATCCAAATTGTCACCAGGGAGAGAATTTCCAGGATTTGAGTCAGACACAAGTCAGGATGGTGAGTGGCTTGGAAGGAACTTGCTGGTGATGTTCCCACGTATCTGCTGCCCTTGTTCTTCTGAATGGTAGTGGTTATGGGTTTGGAAGGTGCTACCTAATAACTTAGGTGAATTTCTACAGTGCACCGTGTCGTGGGCGGCACGGTGGCACAGTGGTTAGCACTGCTGCCTCACAGCGCCAGAGACCCGGGTTCAATTCCCGACTCAGGCGACTGACTGTGTGGAGTTTGCACGTTCTCCCCGTGTCTGCGTGGGTTTCCTCCGGGTGCTCCGGTTTCCTCCCACAATCCAAAAATGTGCGGGTCAGGTGAATTGGCCATGCTAAATTGGTAAAAAGGAATCTAATCTAATCTAATCTAATCTAATCTTGTAGATAGTATACACCTCTGCTATTGAGCATCAGTGGTGTAAGGAGTGGGTGTTTGTAGATGTAGTTCCAGTCAAGTGGGCTGCTTTGTCCTGAATAATATCAAGATTCTTCCATGTTGAGAGCATTACATCACATCCTGACTTGTCCCTTCTAAATGATGGACAGGCTTTGGCGAGTCAGGAGGTGAATTGTTCACTGTAGGACTCAGCCTCTGATATGCTTTGATAACCACTGAATTTACATGGCTAATCTGATCAATGATAACCCCAGGAAGTTGACGGTGGAGGTTCAGTGATTGTAATATCACAATGTTAAGGGGTGATGGTTAGATTATCTTTTATTGGAGATGATTATTGCCTGACATTTAAAGATGCCAATAAAACATTCCAAATGTCAAATATCCCTGATGACTAATGGGAATTCCTGGCTCCAGACTGACCAAAATGAAGAAAGCTTGTTCTCAATGTTACTTACCACTTTTCAGCCCAAGCATGGACACTGTTCAAATCTTGCTACGTTTGGATATATGATTGAATGCCTGAGTGAACATTGAACATTGTGCACTCATCAGCGAACATGCCTACTCCTGATCTTATACTTTGATGAAGCAGATGAAGATGGTTGGGCCTAAGACCTTAACTGGACCCAACCATTGTGCAGCAGCATTATACTCAAACCATTCTATGCACTGTGGGACTATAAACATTTTCACTAAAATTGACAGTTAATAGCACAGAGGAAGTGATTCTGAGTAATCACTCAACCCAACAATTTAAGAGAAGTTAACAGTCATTTGGCTTTCTTTCATTTTGTTCATAATTAGGAAGAGCAAAGCTAACATTTATTACCCACTCCTAATTACCCTGCAAAAATGCTGTTGCACATCTTTCTTGAACTGCACGGATGGTATTTCAAAAAAAAAACAGTGTGGCTTGCTTGACCATTTCAATTTCAGTTTAAAGTGAATCATACTGGTGAAGCATTAGAGGCAAATAAGGGCTTCATCAGTTGAGAACAGCAAATTTACTTTCTTATAAAGGCATATTAAGTGAAACAGTTGCCTTTTTAATAATATTCCAACAGAAAAAAAGTGAACTTTAGCTATTGCCAGACGCTTTCTTGTAAAATAATTACATATTATGGAAGTGTCACAGATCATTGTTTGGTGTCTACACATAATTTCACTGATGCCAACAGTTCATCTCCATTCAAGTAGATATTTAAATTGTCACATTGGGCAGACCTAGTAGAATACCACTTTTAATCAATGACAAGAGGATTGTTGAATGGTTTGCATTTTTGAGAGTTCTGCCACATGGAACTGTGGCTGTCAAGTTCTCTCATTATGGAGCATTTATTATCCCTGCATTTTTTTCTGAGAATTATTTCAGAAATGCCAAACCTGGTTTTCAACAAAATAAATAACTTTGGCCCTGAAAAGAGATTGGGTCCATATTGGAAACAAAGTTTTCATATTTCATACTTCAAACAAGATAATGGTCATCTTACTGGACTACTAATTCAAAGAAAAACAACAAAATCCCATGCAAATACTCCCCCCGATCCACAGTCCTTGAGGGCAAGCACAGATTCATTACTATAAAACAATCTTCTTACCTCTTTATCTACCTCGATGACAGAGTCCAGTAAGCCTCCAACATAGCACAGTGCCGACTTTGGTAGATCCAAATGTCTAATTGGGATAGGAAAAATATAGGAAGAGCAGAGGGAAAACAAGGGTCAGTCAGTACTTATGAATTCATCTGCTCTACACCTGGTTCACATACAGTTCAAGTACTGAAAACTTCAGAATGGAAGTGAAAAATATGGGAAGAGAAATTAAAAAACATTAAAAATGGGAAAATATTAGTGTGGGCAAATAATTAAAAATAATGATAATAACCACTGCAACTTTCAAAAAGTGTTCCACCCCCCTCTGCCTCCTTCCAACTTTTCGAACAAGCAGAAGTCACACATTCAAATCAAACAAGCTAAATGAACATGATCATTGGTTATAATCAGCTTAGGAAAGGATGTGTACAAATGAAAATTTAATTTATAAAACATTCTTCACTCACCTACAGGTACAAATAAACAAATGTAAAAACATGATATCTAGGATACATTTTTAAATACTGCAATAATGATTGGAGGGTAGAAGCCTACATGGGAATCAAAATTCTTTTTGTGTTGAAGTCATGGTTTAGTGCACTGGTTTTGAGATTTTTGAAAGAATAAAGAAAAACATAAAAATGTATCCAATTGAAAGAACTACTTCCAACATTTATGGTTTACTCGTAATTTAACAAAAGACAAACAATGGATCAGTGCCCCAGTCTGAAGCTGGTTCATTCATCTAAAGTCAACTTCTGTCGCATGTGGACAGGGGCCTCCATCTGCTGCTACCACCATCTTCCCTGCTTCCTGTTCTTATATCAATTTACAATCCTCAATCCCACATCCCAATCCCAAGTAATAATTGAGCACCTTTGTGAATGGATCAGTTGGACTTGACTCAAATCATAATTTCTCACGGGTTGTTTCAATTATCTGTTATCCTAGGGAGAAAACATTCTCAATGTTTTACCCTGTTTTAGTTATGAACAGTTATACTTTTGGCCTCTAGTGCCAGTTCAATTTACTGAGATAGCTTATTGAGTCTTGCACATAACTTTCAATATTTGAACTCCTGCATCAAAGAACAAGAACAAAGAACAACACAGTACAGGAACAGGCCCTTCAGCCCTCCGAAAAAAACCTCTCTTCCACTCTATCCATGCCATTCATAAACTTAAAGTTTTACTAGGTCACTACTCAACCTCCTGCATTCCAGTGAAAACAAACCCAGTCTATTCAGCCTTTCTTCACAACTGAAATCCCCGATACCAGGCAACATTCTGGCAAACCTTTTCTGTACCCTCTCCAAAGCATCCACATCCTTCTGGTAGTGCAGTGGTCAAAACTGTATACGATATTCCAAATGTGGCTTAACAGAATTTCTGTAAAGCTACCCTTCTATAAACCTTACACTTCATGCCCCTTCCAATGAAGGCAAGCATGCCATAAGCATGTTTTACAACCTTACTAACCTGCGTTGCCACCTTCAGTGGTCTGTGGATCTGCACACTCTGATCCTTCTGCATATCAATACTCTTAAGGGTTCTGCCATTCACTGTATAATGCCCACTTGTACTTGACCTTCCAAAATGCATCACTTCATATTTGTCCAGATTAAACTACATTTGCCATTTTTCTGCCAATACTCCAATTGATCTACATCCTGCTGTATCCTCTGACAATTCTCCTCACTATCCATAACTCCACCAATCTTTGTCTTGTCTGCAAACCTAATTACACCAGTTAGGTTTTCCTCCAGATCATTTATGTAGATCACAAACAGCAGAGGTTCCCAATATTGATCAGTGTGGAATACCACTAGTCAAAGCCGTCCATTCAAAAAAACTATCCTTCCACTGCTACACTCTGCCTCCTATGACTAAAGTAGTTCTGTATCCATCTTGCCAGCTTACTTCTTACCATGTGATATCATACCTTTTGCATCAGACCCATGAGTGACCTCATCAAATGCTTTACTGAAGTTCATGTCAACAATATCAACTGCTTTTCCCTCAATCATTTTTGTTACCTCCTCAAAAAATTCAAGTTAGGGAGGCACGAGCTCCCCACACAAAATCATGCTGTTTATCACTAATAGATCCATTTGCTTCTACATGAGTAATGATCTTGTCCCCGAGAATCTTTTCCATTAATTTCCCTACCACCATGAGGCTTAGAGGCCTGTAATTTCCAGGATTATCCCTGCTACCCTTTTTAAACATTAACCAGTCTCCAGTTCTCTTGGACCTCAGCTGTGGCCAAAAAGGATACAAAGATGGATGTCAATGCTCCAGCAATTTATTCTCTTGCCTCTATCAATATTTTGGGATAGATTCCATCAGGACCCATGGACTTATCTACCTTGATACTTAAAGATGAACAACACCTCTTCCTTTTTAATGGCAACTAGTGTCATATTTCCTGTTAGCTTTCTGGCAGAAATAGATTAGATTATTAACAGAGTGGAAACAGACCCTTCGGCCCAACAAGTCCACACTGACCCACCGAAGCGTAACTCACTCAGACCCATTCCCCCCTTCACCGAATACTACGGATAATTTAGCCTGGTCAATTCACCTAACCTGCACATTTTTGGATTGTATGAGGAAACCGGAGCACCCGGAGAAAACCCACGCAGAATGTGCAAAATCCAGAGAGAGAGTTAATATTTCTGCTTTCTGAAGACCTTAATGTTAAAATCCACTGGTTACATCACTGATCAGCACAATGTGAATTGGATTCATTAACCGAGAGAAAAAAAAGAGAGATAGTAAATCAGAAGCATCAAGAAAGAAACAGAAGACAGAAATCGGATGAAAGTACAGAATGAGAGGAAAGATCTTAGAAAAGAGGTGCATAGATGAAAACAAGATTGTATGAGGAATTCAGACAAAAAAAATGGAAGACAAACATGGATAAAAGTAGAGACATAGCAAGTTTAGAATGGGAAATAAGCAGTGTGTTTCTGGTAGTTTATCTTTCAAAAGATGAACAAGGAATTCTAAATTCCTCCTTACATCTCTCATTTAAAGACTAAATGAGAATCAATTTCTTTTGCGGCATTAACTCTATGTGCAGCATTTTAATGTAAAGAAGTAAAATCTATGAATCAGCATATTCCATCAATACACCCCTCTTTCAGCTTGTGAAACTGGGTCAAATTCAGTCCAAATTATGGGATGTAAAGTTCTGTATAGTATAGGCTTAATCAACCTCAACAAAGTTTCTGACAATCCTTTAAAAATTCTAGAAGATGAAAACGCTGTTGATAAACCACATTCCTTTTCAGGACTTCAAGTTAACCTGGGTTACTAATGACTTACCGTTGAAGAAGATGTTTAACAATTTGTTCAGGAATTAGACGACGGTCACAAATATTGTCACCCTGCCAGAGGAACGCCTCACAAATGGATCCATCTTGAAAACGCCTCAGCTCAGAATTCTCTCCCCAGAAGTCCCTGAATTCTGCTGCCTGTAACAAGAAGAACAAAATATTGATTCACCTCCAGGAGTTGCTGCCTTGGTACAAAATGGAACTGAAAATAGTAAAGGCACAAACTATAAATCTGCCAAGTTACCATGAGACTCAGTTAATAAAGATATAACTTTTTTGGTGGTGTTGGCTGAAGGTGGAGTGATAGTCAGGACATCAGGAAAATCACTGGCTCTTCCTTATATCAATCGTAGAAACACATTACATTGCCAAGCAGACAGGACAAAAAGTGATTTCTAAATTGTGCCAAGATTGGAAGGGGGGGGGGGGATGGAAATCACCTTTTAGACCTAGGCTCAGCAAGCTCTAGACGATCCTCCCTAGATCTCTCCAAATGCTCCGGTTTCCTCCAACAATCCAAAGATGTGCAGCATAGGTGGATTGGTCATGGGAAATGCAGGGTGAGAGAGAAGGGGGTGTTGGTCTGGATGGGATACTCTTTGGAGAGTCAGTGTGGACTCAATGGGCCAAATGGCCTGTTTCTACCACTATAAGGATTCTATGATTCTTTCCAATTCTCCATATCTCTCTCTCTTCCTTCGCACTCTCCTTAAAGCAACTCCAGGAAACTTAATCCTTTCACCAAACTTTTTGTCACCTGACCTAATATCTCCGAACGGCTCAGTGTCACATTTTATTTTTAATGTTTCTGTGATATGCCTTGAGATGTTGTATTATGTTAACGGCGTTTTATAAATGAAAGGCTTTTTTTTTAAACTGTTAACAGTAAAATATCTCCTGTTGCCGATCCTAATCCCAGTATTTTAACTTAACATCAGTGCAACGGAGGTTACTTGGCTTCATTGATGTGCTCTTCCATTGTTGAGGAGCACAGAGTTCCAGAGAAGCTCCATAAAATGTAATACTCAGAAATCTAGCCACGAACACATGCTGGGGTTACAATGACTCAAATCTACACAACTGCCTGAAAATATATACATTTTTAAAATTATTTAATTGGAGAGAGGTTTAACAACTTGACAACACATTTACCCATCTTAAATTCTTGAAAAAAGATAGTTACCTTTGGACTATCAGCCGGAGGTCCTTTTTCCAAAGCGTTTGTAGAAAATACTGGGTTCACTAAAATACCAAATGACAAATATCTTCCATCCTTGTGTTTTGGAGGATCTGCATTTACTGGCCACTGTATGAAAGGAACAAATTTGGCTTGTTACTTAAATAGTGAAACAAATGTAATCCGCCTAAAAGTTTGTAAACTTTATCTTTTCAGATTACTGACACTTGTGGAATCTTATAGGGCTCTGAGGGATGTGGTGTGGTCATTTTGAATTCATGTGGCCGGTGTCCATGGAACATTTGCTGAAAGATTGGTGCACAGTGTCCAATTGGAGGTTCTTTGGAGCAAGCAACAAGTTGAATTTGCCAGGTATCCATTCTGGTTTCCACAGTCAGTGCGTTTTGATGTCCACCTTGTTTATTGAGTTTGGCAAGATAGAAAACTGAACATTAATAAGCAAATTGGGCTTTCAAAAAGTCACTTAAAAAGCATTCTTCTTCTTTTCAGCGGTTGCTGTTGGGGTCATGAAGAGGTGGAAGCTATTTTTCTGTCCCTCTCTTGGTTATAGCCATTAGCATGGGGTTCTCTGCCTACTAATGGAGTTGCATGTGAAATTTCAAAAGAGTATGTTTATGGGATGTTACTATATTGCAACAGTTAATTAGTAATAGTTACTGTATCTATTATTCGGTCAAGTTTCCAATAGAGTTGTTAATCAAAAAACATATTTCTTTTATTGTATTTTAAATATAATGGATTAATAAAGCATGTTTTTCTTTAAATTCAGTAGATTGACCAATCAAATGTCTCACCTTACATTTACCCTTAAAATAAGAAAAAGTAAATGTTTAGACTATCTTCTGAATATTTTGAGGGGGTTCGATCTGGCCCATAACAAAGTAGCTAGATCTCAAAGGAAGAAGTAGCTGTACAATATTCTAAAAAGTCTGGAAAGCATCTTTTAAAAGTTATACAATTAATTATTTTTCCACACACAAATGTCAAAGAGATAATTGACTTACTTCAGGTATATGAAGAAGCGAATGAGTAAGAAGATGAATCCGCTTGCCCAGTCCACGAGTTAATAATGAAAGAAGGTGTGGTAAAATTGTAACAATGTAGTTACCGCCATGATCAATCAATTCATTGAGCAGTTTCATCTTCTTACAGCCTTCCTGCAGCTTGGCAACGTTTTTCAGGCTATTAAGAAATAATTTTAAAATGTGGAATTGTTTCAACATAAAACATTCTCACATTGGACTAAATACCATTTAAAGTAATAAATTGTTCTTACTGGAAGACATGGTCAAAGGTTTGAATTAGGAGCTTTGACGTCATCAAAAGCATTTCAAATCCATCTACTGTCTTGTCATCAAGAATTTCCATTGACTTCTGCGCTTCATATTGAATCTAGAAGGTTAGTAAACAATGTAAAACATCAGCTGAAAGCTCCTTGTTTGTTGTAAATACATAGATAAAGAAACATTGATGCCTATGTAGATGTATTGTCAGTTAACAAACAATTGTTATTTGTTTGGTTCATATTTCCCTTTGGGTCCATTCGTTATTACAGTGATGGTCAACAAACTGCAGCAGTGTATTATCTTCTATTTGTCCATGGGTTCAGATAATCTCAGGTCACAGACAGACAATGCAATATTTCGTCTCATGTTCATCTATGAAACAGGTCATTGGGATATCATGAAGCACGCCCAGCTGGTACTTTCTCCAAATGTTTTTCCCTCTAGCAGACTAGTGCCTTGACTAAGAAGTGTGAGGTTAAGAGAAGCATTGAATACATGAATCACAAGTCAGTTTCATTTCCAGCGGTGCTCTAATGCATCACACTGACCAACTGTTTGTTTACTTTTTGATAATCAAACACCACTAAATAAACAAACAATCAAATCAAAGATCTTCACAGTGACTTTTAAACCAAAGTTTTTCATTCATCTGCAACAACAAAAACAGAAATTGCTGGAAAATCTCAGTACGTCTGGCAGCATCTGTGGAGAGAAATCAGAGTTAACATTTTGAGTCCAGTGACCCTTCTTCAGAATTGATGGTAGCTAGGAAAAAGTTGTTTATGCAAAAGATAGGGTCAGGAGAAGGGGTAAGGGGTAAACGATAGGTGAGGTAGAGCCCAAAGAGACAGAAGAACGTTTGACAAAGGAGTGGCCAGCAGTCAGTCTGGGATACCGAATAGCTGCTAAATCAGACTATTTTTAGCTAACAATGGGAAGTGTTTTTTTTTAATAGAAGGAGAAAGTGAGGACTGCAGATGCTGGAGATCAGAGCTGAAAATGTGTTGCTGGATATATTTCCCTCCCCTCCCCTATCAGCGTTCCGAAAAGACCACTCCCTCCGTGACTCCCTCGTCAGGTCCACGCCCCCCACCAACCCAACCTCCACTCCCGGCACCTTCCCCTGCAACCGCAAGAAAGGCAAAACTTGCGCTCACACCTCCCCCCTTACTTCCCTCCAAGGCCCCAAGGGATACTTCCATATCCGCCACAAATTCACCTGCACCTCCACACACCTCTGGGACACCCGGATCAACCAATCCAACCACCCCGTGGCTCACACTTCAACTCCCCCTCCCACTCCAGCAAGGACATGCAGGTCCTTGGACTCCTCCATCGCCAGACCATAGCAACACGACGGTTGGAGGAAGAGCGCCTCATCTTCCACATAGGAACCCTCCAACCACAAGGGATGAATTCAGATTTCTCCAGTTTCCTCATTTCCCCTTCCCCCACCTTGTCTCAGTCAAATCCCTCGAACTCAGCACCGCCTTCCTAACCTCCTTCCACCTATCGCATTTCCAATGCCCCTCCCCCAAGTCCCTCCTCCCTACCTTTTATCTTAGCCTGCTGGACACACTTTCCTCATTTCTGAAGAAGGGCTTATGCCCGAAACGTCGATTCTCCTGTCCCTTGGATGCTGCCTGACCTGCTGCGCTTTTCCAGCAACACATTTTCAGCTTTTTTTAATAGAACCCCCACAGTATGGTAACAGGCCTTTGGCCCAGCATGTCACACCGACACTCTGAAGAGTAATCCACCCAGACCCATTCCCCCTACCTTATATTTACCCCTGCTTAATGCACCTAGCCTACACATCCTGGAACACTATAGGCAATTTAGGACAGCCAATTCACCTAATCTGCACATCTTTGGACTGTGGGAGGAAACTGGAGCACCCAATGGAAACCCACATAGACACAGGGAGTATGTGCACACTCCACATGGATAGTCGCTCGAGGCTGGAATCAAATCCAATGCCTGGCATGACGTGCTAATAAACAGATAGAAAAATGACCAGCAGCTAGATGCTTACTCAACTTGGAAAATAAACAGGCCACCTGCATAAGTCAGTGACTGCTCTTTAGCACACGTTCTTCGAGTGGAAAAGGTGGATTAGACCAGTTTTAAAATAACTTTGTTGGACTATTGGATAACACTGCATAATCTTATTGGGTTTACAGAATGTGGGCATCACTGGCTCCACGAGCATTCGTGGCTTATTCCCAACTGCCCTGGAGAAGATAATGTTGAGCTGCCTTTCTGAACCTAGGTCGATTCTGGTGTGTAGAGTTAGCCACAGCATTGTTAGAGAAGTACAACAGGAATTTGACCTAGCGATAATGATGGTATCCAAGCTAGTATGTTCTGTGACTTGGACAAGAATTTGCAGATGGTGATGTTGCCATGTTTCAGCTGTCCTTTTCTATTTATATGATAGAAGTCACAGGTTTGGAAAGTGCTGCTGGAGAAACCTTGAACTGCTGCAGTGAATCTTGTAGATGGTACACACTGATGTCACTGTATATTCATTGTGAAGGGAGTGAATGGTGAATGGGGTGCTTTATCCTGATTAAATGTCAAGTTGACTGATGCTGGATTTATATTCATCCAGATAAGTGGACAAAGTGGAGTACATTTCATCAAACTCCTGACTTATGGTAGTGGACAGGCATCAGACAGAAATGTGGGGAACTGCTCATGGCACAATTCTCAGCCACCTGCAATCACTCTATTTATCAGTTCAGTTTCTGGTCAATGGTTACCTTCAGAATGTTGATATAGGTATTCGGTGATGACAATACCATTGAACATCAAGGATTGATGGTTAGATTCTCTCTTATTTACGACAATCATCGCTTGGTAGTTGTGTGCTGTAAATGTCACTTCCCAATTATGAGCCCAACCCTGGGTGTTATCCAGGTCTTGCTGCTTAAGGACATCGACAACTGCAGTATCGGAAGAGGTGTAAATAGGCCTCTACAATCATCAGTAAAAATCTCAACTTCTGACCTCATGATGGTGGGAAAGTCAATGATGAAGCAGCTGAAATTGTTTGGGCTGAGAACATTATTCTGAGGAATTCCCGCCGAGATATCCTGGAACTGAGTTGATTGACCTCCAACAACTACAATCACCTTTCACTCTGCCAAGTATGATTTCAATCAGTGGAGAGTTACACCTTGATTTAAACTGATTCTATGACTATGGCTTTTGGTGCCTTACTCAATCGAATTCTACGTTGATGTCAAGGACAGTTATTCTTATCTCAAGTTTAGGTCTTTTATCCATGTTTGAAACAAGGTTGTAAAGTGGAGAGTGGTCTCGTGGCTGTAGCAGAAATCAAACTGGGCATCAGCGAGCAAATTATTCTTTTCCAAGTCCCATTTGATAGCACTGTCAATGACCCCTTCTAACACAACGGAAAATTGAGATTGGACTGATGGGGTGGAAAAAGGCCTGGTATCTGATTTTTTGTGAACAGGACATATCTGACCAGTTCTCCAGTGTTATAGCTGTACTTGAACAATCTGGTTAGATGTGTGGCTAGTTCTGCAGTACTACTGCAAGAATACTGTCAATACTTTTGCAGTGCCCAGTGCCTTCAGCCATTTCTTGATATCACTTGGAGTGATTGACTGGTTAAATATTGGCCATCAGATGCTGGGGAATCTCTGGACTCTGGAGGAGGTCACAATGGATCACCCACTCAGCACTTCTGGCTGAAGGAAGTTGCAAATGTTTCAAACTTGTCTATTACACTGATGTAGGTAAAAACAATGACTGCAGATGCTGGAAACCAGATTTTGGATTAGTGGTGCTGGAAGAGCACAGTTCAGGCAGCATCCGAGGAGCAGCAAAAACGATGTTTCGGGCAAAAGCCCTTCATCAAGCATATTACACTGATGTGTTAAGCCTCCCCATCAGTAAGAGTGTACATTATTGTACAGCCTTCCTTTACAGTGAGTGACTTAAATTATCCATCCCTATTAATGACTAGATGTGGCAGGAATGGAGAGCTTGTACCTGATCCATGGGTTGTGAAATCGTTTAGCTCTCTACTTGCTGCTTTTGACTGTTTGGCATGCAGGTAGTCCTGCTGTGTAGCCTCTCCAGATTAACACCTCATTATGCCTGCTACTGCTCCCAACATTGTATCCTTAGGTGGGGTGGTTACGACTTTATTATTATGGACATGAACCTGTCTGGTTGTTGCTTGAGTTGTCTTTGAGGCAGAGCTCCCAAATTAGAGATAACTCCTCAGATATTGGAAGTATTATCAAAAGACAACAGAAAATAGAAGTCAAATATTTTAAACCATAAATCTAAATTAGATAAAATTAGTATTTTGGCAATTGTCTTCATATTATTAGTTTTAAATCATATTTTTAGAAGCAGTTTAACTCAGAAAGAGATAAAATAACACCAAAGGGTCTTCGCCAAGGTTTTTAACTCAAGTCCACCACTTAAGTTAAAGCATACATGCTTTAGTATGCTTTGATAAACATAACAGCACATTTTGCATGCTTTGTACGAGCTAGATTATTGGACAGATTGTAAAATTAAACATCAGTTGGATTATAGCCCAAAATTCAATTTGACAAGACTGTACTTTTAACTATCTTACAAATTGAATGGAAATAATGTGTCTACACATGGCCTTTTCCAGAAAGAGAACAGAAATTGGCACCAATTTTCTATTAAACATTTGTATCTTATTATCCTTTTAATCAGATATAAGTTAAAGAAACGCACTCTGCTCATTCAAGGCGTCAAAAATCAACTCAAGAGTCCTATAAGCATCACGACATATATTTACATTAACATCATAAAACACCCCAAGGCATTTGACAGGAGTCGTACAAAAAACAGAACATCATAATTTCTGTACATAATAAAAGAGTAAGTCAGATGACCAAATGCTTGGTCAAAGAGATAAGACTTTGAGGAGTATGTTCAAGGAGGATAAAGACAGCTAGAGATGCACAAAGGTGAAGGGAGAGAACTCCAGGGCTTAGTGCCAACGTTGCAATTTAAGTTGGCAATTATTTGGGGGGAGCAGATAGAGAATGGGTCCGAAGAGATGAGTCAATGGTGTTTCCCATGGATCTGTACGAGAACCTCAGCTTTTCACCATAACGGTCAATGACTTAGATGAAGAAATAGAGAATCCAGTGCCAAATTTTCAAATAATGCTGGGAGAACTGCTGATCTACGCTGAATTAGTTGATCACACCACAGTGCCAATGGAAACAAGTCCTGCTTATAAACTTAAGTAGTAGAAGCAGGAGCAAGCAATTTGATCCCTGGAATCAACAATGCCATTAAGATCATAACTGATCAGATCATGGCCTGAATCTCTGCTGCCTCCCTCCCATAACCCCTGAACTGCCTGTAAGCCTGTTCATTCATCCTTAAATGCATTCAATAATCCAACTCCAATTTGTCTCTAGGGTAAAGAATTCCATAAAGAGCCTTCTTAAATGGGACAAATCATATTCTAAAAATTTGCCCACCAGTTTCAGAATCCTTCCCCGCACTAGAGAACAATCAAGCCACCTGTGAATGTTAAGTATTTAAATAAAATTACCTCTCACTCTTCTGAACTGCCATGTTAAGTAAGGTGATCAAAAGCTGCACACAATACTCTAGATGTGGACTCATCAATGTACTGGGCCATCATAGGAAGACATTGATTCCTATCCCTAATCATTTGTCTATGATTCGCATCGAGCGGGAGGTCATCAGTCAAGGAAATGTTCAGACACAGGTGAAGTCCAGTTCCCATCCTCTATGTGGTCAAATAGACCTCAAATGTTCCCGGATGGTCATTTTTCTGGGATATCTTATCCTTGCCCTGGGTAACTACACTTTAAAATGAGTAAACATCTTCTGGAGTTGTAAACAGCTCCATTTGGAAGAGGGAAGTGGGGTACAGAGAAAAATAGAGGTTAATAAACTATGAGCAAATATCAAATCCAACAATCACACCTGCCCCACCAATCATGGTATAGTTGACCGCATGAACATTTTCAAAGTAGACATTTCTAAATCAAATCCATCATACAATGGAAAAAAATTGCCGACTGAGCACCCTGCTTTACCTGCTTGTATTTGCTTGCAGTCATCTCAGCACATAGGTTTACGAATCCTGAAGAATCCACAAATACAACGTCAAAGGCCTGGTGAAATTCTCCAAGTGATGGCTGTGAGGACAAAAGATTACAATAAATTAAAGCTTTATTAAAACATTTCCAATTAAGCCTTCTGCGCCACTGACCTTCATCTCAGGCAATCACCTTTCCTAGTGACTCCATAGCATCACAATTGACCAAGCTGGTCGAGTTCTAAAGGACACATCTGAAATTGGGTTTGCAGCAGGTGGCAAGGAAAGCAACAAATGAGAAAAATCTACTTCACCTCATTCACACCAGCCTACTGGTCACAGATGCATCTGGTAGAAATAACAGCAAAGTCTATATGGAAATAAATATTGTTTTCACATCTAGTTGTGTGGTACTCCAACTTTGCTGAACGGGATAGAGCTAGCAACATAAAACTGAACACCCACAAGGCACTGAGAGCTACTAACAAAATGCACCATAGAAACATAACCAGAGCTACTTAGTCAGCACTTTCCAGAGCCACAACCATCACCATGTAGATGGACCATGACACAGATACATGAGATCATCACCACCTACAAGTTTTCCTTCAAGACACCCAGCATCCTGACTTGGAAAGATACTGTCATTCCATCAATTGCACTGTGTCAAAATCCTGGAATTCCCTTCATAACACTACTGTGAATATATTAAATGGACTGCAGTGGTTCAAGATAGCAACTCACTACCACCTTCTCAAGGTCGACTAGGGACAAGCAATAAATGCCAGCCAAAAGCATTCCATGATCTAATATTTAAAATCTGCACTTTACTATTACCATCAAGCCAGAGAATCAAACTCAGTCAATAAGGCTGCATGATAGCATGCCAGCAGCAGCACTAGTCAAACCAGACATAAGACTCCGTACCTAAACGGACACAGCATTCAAGGCAAACAGATGCACTGACTGCATGATCAATAGCCAATATACAAAGTTGCTAGATGATATGGATTTGGACCAAAACATTGAAGGAAACAGGACATTTAGGAAAGACAGGAAGCTAGGAAATGGTACGGGTGGCTCGGTTAATTATTGATAGCATATAGGGATGACCAAAGAGGTAGAAGCTGTTGGGAAAAATTAAGATTAAGAAAATATAACAGCAAGAAGTCATTTTGGGGAGGTGTGTATAGGCAAAATTAGACAGACAAAGGTAGCTGAGGGGAGGCATTGTTTTCAGAATTGTTTCTTAGAACAGCATGTTCTAGAGCCAGAGAGCAGGCTATATTGGACCTGGCATTGTGCAACGAGGCATTAATTAGTCTGATATAAAAATGCTCTCATTGAACTAAATATGAATGAACTTCATGTTCAGTTATAGGAAGAGAAGAGTGGGACCAAGATTAGAATTTTAAACTTAAAGAATAATAATAAGGGCACGAAAGCAGGGTTAACTAAAATGAACTGGCAAATTAGGTTAACAGATACATCAAAAGAAATGCAGTGGCAGATACTTTGTGATATTTCAAAATATACAGAAGAAAGACATTGCAAAAAAAAAAGATAAATTCCAAGGAGCAAATGCACCAACTGGACAGATCATTAAAAATAAAAAGCAAAGCATGTCCAAAAGATTAATAAGGTGGAAAAATTAGAGCAGAAGAGAAAGCTGAATAGAAATACAAACACACACATTAGGAGATATTTAAAAAGGGACAGAGGTTTTAAAAAAGTAAGTGTTTGTCTTCTCAAAAGTGAGTCAGTGAATTAATAACCAAAAATAATGAGAAGACAGATGAACTGAATAGGCATTTTGCATCGGTCTTCATGATATAGGATAAAAGTAACATCCCAGAAATAACTGTAAATCAAAGTGAAAGGGCAGAACGAACACAACAAAATCACCATTACCAGAGATGGGTACTGAGCACATTTGATAACAAAGAGTCAAGATGTACAATTCAAACAAATTACTACTCACACAAATAACTAAAACAAAGTACAGCAGGTGACAGAAGTCTGAAATAGAAGCAAATGGTGCTGGAAATACACAACAGATCTGGTCGTACTGAAGAGAAAAATAAATTAACATTTTGAGATGAATCTGACTCTCATTCAGAGTGCAAATGCATACACATAGTTTCATAGAACAGAATCATAAAATCCCTAGTGAGGGAGCAGGCCATTTGGCTCATCAAGTCCACACGGACCCTCTGAATAGCATCCCACCTGGACCCACCCTATACTATCCCTGTAACTGCATTCCCCATGGTCAATCCATCTAACCTATACATTGTTAGAGTGTGAGAGGAAACTGGAACACCCAACAGAAACCCATGCAGACATGGGGAAAAGGTGCAGTCGCCCAAGAGTGGGATTGAACCCGTGTCCCTGACAGTGAGGCAGCAGTGCTAACCACTGAGCTACTTTGGTACATTGTACATGATACACAGCACAAGTTATCAGCTTCCCAAGATTGAAGAAGCAGCTTCAAAATGTCACACAATGTTGTGATTCAAAGCAAAAAAACTGAACGATTTGCTGCAATTACAATAAGTACTTGATAAAGATCCCTTTTCTAACTGCTAGGAGTAAACAAACTGCGGAGAGCAGCTTGTACTAGTTCATCATTACGTATCTAATATTTTAGAGAGCACTGATGAAGCATAAAAGTATACAACTAAAGATCATCTTACCACTGAGTCGTCAGTGTCCTGAAAAAGACTGATGCCATTTTGAGTGAGGTCCGATACAGCTGAACAAAATTAAAAGTCAGAGAAATTAAAAATCACATCTGAAATTACAGGTAATCTTCATTCTATAGGAGGACAGAAAGGTAGCTTTAGCTTTGCCAGGTAATTTGGAAGTCCATTCCCACGACATAGAAATAGGAGTAGGCTATTCAGGCCCTCCACCATTCAATGGCTGTTCTGTGGCCTAACTCTATATACAAGGGTCACTGGATCTAAAATGTTAACTCTGATTTCTCTCCACAGATGCTGCCAGACCTGCTGAGATTTTCCACCAATTTTTGTTTTGGTTCCATATACATGGCCTTTGGCCCACAGCTCCTTAAACCTATCACTTAAAGATTTGAAGTGTAGATGTAAAATTAACAATTTATCCTACGTGTACTGCCATTTACGGAAAAAGTTTCAAACATCTACCACCCTTTGGAGACATGCTCGGACACTGATGGGAGAGAAGTAGAAACAAATTCGGGGAAAAAAAAAATGCATTTTTGCAGTTATTTTCCTGTCCAATGTCCTCCTCTCTTATCCTCAAGATGTTGACTCACATCAGCGTAAAGTTTCTGTTGGGAACCCTACTAAATGGGCATTCTTCAAAAATAAAAAAAGTGTTGGTAGGCTGAAATGTGTGCAAAAAATTCTGGAAATGCTTACAAGATTAGATAGCATCCATGGAGAGCCTCACTCAGCTGTGATTTGTTTTATTTTTCTTTAAGTTTCATCATTCACATCAACAATGTATCAGTTTGCCCTATCACTTCCTTGTCTTCATTGTTGGTCCTTGGAAATATCATTACAACTTGTGCAAGGCCCAAGGGGGCTTTCTTTGGCCAACTATCAAACAAAAAGCAAAAGCGCTGCTTTTTGAAGTTTCTATACAAAATGTTGTCGTTTTTATTCTACGTGCCTGAAGTTATTTCTGATGTGGAAATGCCAGCATTGGACTCAATGCCAGGGGGGACAAAGTCAGAAGTCACCAGGTTATAGTTGAAACTTTATTGCTGGAACAGCACAGCAGGTCAGGCAGCATCCAGGGAACAGGAGATTCGACGTTTCTCCTGTTCCCTGGATGCTGCCTGACCTGCTGTGCTGTTCCAGCAATAAAGTTTCAACTTTGATCTCCAGCATCTGCAGACCTCACTGTCACCAGGTTATAGTCCAACAGGTTTATTTGAAATCACAAGACTTCGGAGTGCTGCTCCTTTGTCAGGTGAAGATGACAAAGGAGCAGCCCTCCGAATGCTTGTGATTTCGAATGAACTTGGTTGGACTATAATTTGGTGTCATGTGACTTCAGAGTTATTTCAGCCAAGGCACAACATGAAGCACCAGCAACACCGAAGAAAACAGAGCTAAGAAAGAAAGTGGGTAAGAATGAATTAGAGTTAAGATATTTACAATTTGTTCCATGTTAACTGAAGTGGTATAATTTAAGGGGGCAGACAAGGAATCTATGTTACACTTAGTTAAAAATCACAACATTAGGGTTATAGTCCAACAGGTTTAATTGGAAGCACTAGCTTTCAGAGCACCGCTCCTTCATCAGGTGGTTGTGGAGTACACGATTGTAAGACACAGAATTGATAGCAAATGTTTACAGTGTGATGTAACTGAAATTATACACTGAAAAATACCTCAATCGTTTGTTGAGTCTTTCATTTGTTAGAATACCATGATAGTTTCACTTCTTTCATATATGTAAATCACAAAACTTTTTTTAAAAAGTTACATTCTCAGGTTAACTGTAACAACTGGTGTCAATATGTTGAAGATGTTAGCCCCCCCGTGTTCCCTACCTATGCCATAATGTTTAGACGGATTCTAATCTAAAAAGTGAGTTAACAGAGTCTTACATGGATTCATGCAATTTTTGAGCAAAGTACAATGTAACCCTGTGCAAGTACAAATTCACCCCACAAACGTATACATATATGTGTGCATGTGTGTCTTATAATTGTGTCCTCCACAACTACCTGTTGAAGGTGCGGCGCTCTGAAAGCTGGTGCTTCCAATAAACCTGTTGGACTATAACCCGGTGAGGTGTGATTTTTAACTTTGTATACCGCAGTCCAACACCAGCATCTCCAAATCATGTTACACTTACATATGTTCTACTTGTATCCAAGCGTGGATGCCACGTTTTATGAAAGATGTGAAAGCATTAGAGTTTAGAAAACATTCATGAGAATAGCTCCAGGAATGAGGAAAATAAATAGATTGGAGAAGCTGGGAATATTTTCCTTGAAGAGAAGAGATTTGATAGAAGCTTTCAAAATTATGAGGAATCTGAATGGAATGGATGGACAGAAACTGATCCCAATGGTGGCAAGATTGAGAAGAAAATAATAGATGCAAGAGAAGTGTCAAAAGAAGCAATGCTAATCCAAAGAAAAAAAATTTTACACATCAAGCGGATAGGAGGTAAATGGATTTTCTGAAAAGAAAGAATATGCACGGGTTAGACACAGAAATGGCACACAGTAAATTGTAACCATGGAGACTGGGTGCAGACATTATGGCTACCATAACAATTGTGTGAAGTTACATAGTGGGGAATTGGGAACATTAAAAAAAGGGTAAAGAGAACCATAGCAACCATAGGCTAGTTACCTTAACTTCAGAGTACATTTCTACAAACAATAATCCTGGACAAAACATATAATCACATGGGCAAATGCACATTGCTTAAAGAAAGCCAGATGGATTTGCCAAGGGAAGGTAGTCTAAACATGGGTTTTTTGTGGAGCGATGAGTTTTGAGGATGATGCAGATAACATGGTGTATGTGGAATTACAAAGGAATTTGATAAAATGCCACACTAACAGACATATTGGCAAATGGAATAAAAGGGAAAAGCAGTGAATGTTTACAAAATAGGCTGAGTGACAGGAAACAGAGTAACGGTTAACAACAATTCAGACTTGAGGATGACTAGTAGTTGGATTTCTCGGGAGTCAGTGCTAGGAATCTTGCTCTTCCTATACAGGACAGAGTTTCAAAATATGCACATAATATGAAACAAGGAAGTATTGTAAACTGTGAGGAAGACAAATATAAAATTTTAAAAGTACACTAGCAAATAGACGAAATGAAGTTCCATGCAAAGAAACACAGATGAATTTGAATGGGAAGAACATAGGCTGCTCATAGAAAAGGTACAACTCTAACAGGTGCAAGAGTGGAGAGACTTGGGTGTAAATGGACAAAGTTATTGAAGGACAGGTTGAGAGAGCAATTAATAGACCTGACATTATCCTGGACTTTATTAAATGGGGGCATAGGATAAAAAAGAAGGAAGTTATAAAACCAAAATACTACAGATGCTAGAAATCTGTGATGGAACAGTCATACTGGACTTAAAAAGTTAACTGTTTCTCTTCCACAAATGCTGCCGGATCTGCTGAGTTTCTCCAGCATTTTCTGTGTTTGTAGCAAAGAGGTTATGTTGAACTTATGACATTGGTTTAGCTTCCAGTTTTGGGTCCTGCACTTTCTGAAAGATATGAAGACAATGGAGAGATCACAGATAAGATTTATGGGTAATTGGCAAGAAAAGCAATGATGACATGAGGAATGCATTGCCTGACAATATGGTGGAGGCAGATTCAATCAAAGTATTCAAAAGGGAAGTAGCCTGTTATTTAAAAAAGAATGCACAAGGTTAGGGGGAGAAGGTGATGGAATGGCACCAGTTGAATAGCTAAGACAGATGATGCAGATGGGATAGGGCTAAGCTGCCTCTTTGTGTTTTAGTAATTCTATGAAGTTGCACACTGGTTCAATATTCAAGGAAAAAGGTAGAATCTAGTCAGAATGAGGTGCAGTTAAGTGTGGAGGCTTCCATTCTTCAAGGTGATACTGCAGGAAAGCCTGGCTTCCAGACTAGGAGCAAAAAACTGCTCAAATTGTTCTTGGTGAGAGATCAAGACGTAATAGGAACCACAATACTGGTCAAAGTCCAAATCAACTAAATTACAAGTTATATTTGAAGTAGAGACCTTAACTTGAGAAATTAGCGAACGTACCCAAGAACTGAAGGACATTACGCAGCACCTGGTATGCACTCATCATTTTGTTCAGTTTACGCTTAGAAAGCAAATACGCCACCAACATTGAAGCAATAAATCCATTGAAGCAACCATAGCCCTAATGGAACAGTAAAAGAAAATGCTGGTTTACTTTTGAACTAAATATTAAATTTTTAAAACAAGAAATAGGTATTTGAATTAGATGTAGAACTATCATCTACTAATGGTAAATAAATAAGTAGAAAATTTAACTCAAAAGATTACAGGCATTAAGAGTCTTAACAAAAGGCAACTTAGTGACCAGTATGTTTCCTAGTTTTTCAAAACGAATGTTCAAATCACTCTAATGTTATACTGAATCACAGATAATTTAGATTTCATTAAACATAATTCTGAATTGATATACAGGTGACAGATCCTGAAGCAGCAAAAGCCTTTCTATCAACCAAATGTTTTATTACAATGCCAAACCTATGATAACAGTACTAAAATTCAACACGGACAGTGAAAAGCTTACCATCAAAAGTTTGTGCAAGATCACTGAAGTGCAAAATCATACCTTGTTCAATGCCCTCTGTTGAAGCCACACTTTAAAAATTCCAATTCCATCTTTCATTCCAGGGAATTCAGCAGCAGCATTGAAGAGAAAATGAAGGTGCTGCTCCATCACCAGATCGACAAGAATGCTATTGTTATAGTGAGGTGTAGCAGGTTCATCATTTCCTGAAAATACAAATAATCTCTAGAATTTCACTTCATACAACAGCCAGTGCATTTTTTGACTAATTGTGTGAAGATAGTGCCCAGAACGTAATACTGTCCTGGCTAGAGAATTAGAGAAGTAAAAAGAAACAAAATGAGCCAGACTGCAGGAGGGCTATTCAGAAGCCAGTAGTGCTGTCAGAAGCTGTCACTGTGGTTGTAATGGGAGTGTAGCTACAGAGGTGGAACACAAAGCACAGCAACAAAACAAAAAGGCAAATTAGGCTTTTGGCACCAAAAGACATTGTTTTGCCTGGGTACACTCAGTGGCAGTAGTCTTCATGAGACTGCTGCAATGGAATGCTGTAGTTCATTGAAATAAGTAAGTGTCTTACAAAATGTAAATCCTAAGCTGTTGGTATATCTCAGAGTACATTCATGCCCCTCGATCTGACAGCTTATGCATAGATGGAGGTTCTGGTTCCTCAAAAGAAGATTTTTCTCAATAACCTCAACTGTATTAATTGGTTCCCAATGCTGCCAATTAGGTTGCTGTCACCCAGTGAGATTGCATTGGGGAAAATCACTAGAAGCCAAAGCACACTGGAACCCTTTTGTTGATGTTCTCCTCTATCCACCCACTATTAAGGGACTTGGAAAATTCAGCCCAAAGACGCAAATGAATCATATCTACCTTACTTCTTAACACTTTGACACTTTTCTTTTTCTGATATGAAAATGACCACCAATTTATTTTTGTTGACATTGACATTCTATGATCAAATAACCCATTAGCAAATAACAGAGTGCATAGAATCAAGTCTGGCAAAGAAAGCTGGTTCAGAGCTGAGTCACCTTTGAGGTCAATAGAATATTATATATTACATAATGATTGGTGCCAAAATTCAAACTAAATTGGACCAGCAGGTAACATTGCTGATTCACATTATGTGATTAAACTAGGGTTCCACTATTATAACATGACTGCCCTACTGTAATTACCAGCAACTAAGTGAAACAGTCTACAGTAGAAATATAAAAGATCTGAGGCACTCGGATATATTAAATAAGGATAAGGACATTAAATAAACAATGCACAAGCTTTGTAAACATTTCAGTCACTTAGCATTTTTTCCAAAAATAATCAGGATGATATCCTGTCTAAAACAGCAGAGGTAAACATGAACACAGAATGCATTAATGTGTTTTCCCTTACTGTAGCCAGAGGAATAATAGTCGTTTTCTGATCCTACAGGCTAATCCATGATGGAAAGAAAGTGTAAACTAGTGATAGATTGGCAATTCCACAGATTATGAAAAGAACTGATAAAACACAGAGGAAGATAATGCACAAATATTGGTGAAACACCTTGGATGAATGGTATTTCTGAATCATCAAGGAGCAAAGGCCATACCTCCCTGAGCATGAAATATGAATTCTAGCAGACTTTCTGCCCTTAAATTTATGATGCTGAGCAACATAACAGTCTGTCCTCCAAAACACAGCTTCTGCAAGACTCCTTCCCAAGAACTCTTCCTGCAGCTTCTCTGCCACAGCAGAACACTGCAAACAAAATACAATTAACTGTCCCCACTATAAATGAGAGTTAAATCAGAGACCAATCCCTGCTCATTTTCATTTCACAAAACTCCTGACACCCCATCAGTACCTCAGCTTGACTTAATATTTAATTATCAATTACATTTGAAATCATATTACTGTTAGCTTGTATGCAAATATAATTATGAATTTGGACACAGAAAAACCTCACAAATACCAACTGAGATAGATGATCAGTTAATTTGTACTAAATGTTTTTTGATGGGTTTTCAATACTTCTATTAATGCTGGTTAGGAAACAAAAAAAATTAACTACATTTGGTCTCTGAGGTGCATCTATCTGAACAGAAACTGGGCACCAAATAACATCACATCTCAAAGACCACATTTCTCTCACGTAGTACTACCTCAGTACTGCCCTAAAGAGTATTTTAGAAAGAGCAATTTGCATTGTTCCGAAATCTTTTAATGTTTAAGGAAGGATGTAACTCCACTGAAAGCATTTCAGAGAAAGTTTACTGACTTAACACTGCAATAAGAGGGTACTCTAAAAAGGAAAACAATGGACAGACTGGGATGACATCCATTTTAGGAGAGGAAGAGGCAACTTGATTTATACTTATAAAATACCAAGAGGTCTAAACAGTGGAGATGTAGAAAGGGTGTTGCCTCATGAGAAAAGTTTGAAACGGAAGTCACCTGTTTAAAAATAACAGGTCACCCATTTAAAACAAAGATGAAGCAGAGGTGAATGGATTCTTGCTAAACTAGGGGTGAAAGATTATTGGGGTTGGCGGGATTGTGGATTTGAAGTTACAATCAGATTAGTCACAAATTTATGAAATAGCAGAGCAGGCTAAAAATGTCAAATGTCGAGAGTGTGGTGCTGGAAAAGCCTGGCAGGCCAGGCAGCATCTGAGGAGCAGGAAAATCAACGTTTCGGACAAAAGCCCTTCATCATTCCTGATTAAGGGCTTTTGCCCAAAACGTAGATTTTCCTGCTCCTCAGATGCTGCCTGACCTGCTGTGCTTTACTAGCGCTGCACTCTCGACTTTAATCACCAGCATCTGCAATCCTCACTTTCACCTTGAAAATGTGAAATGACCTATTCCTACTCCTTATTCATTTATTTGTACATAATTTATTATATGTGGCATTTCCTAGTGATGTTAAAGTGATCAACATGTGAGATGTTTAATAGAAAAAATACTGCATGCGATTCAAACTGGCTAAGAATCGAAATACCATCTGCCGAACGCCTAATATGCCTCAGCTTTCTCGAATGGCAAACATAACTGAGCTTTAGTCAACAACATAACTGAGATTTGATGGTTTGATTTACCCTTTCATTCACTGACATTCTTAGCCTTTTGATACCTCATTATTAAGCCAGCATTTAATAAATGTAGTTTCTTCCTTCGATGCTAAACTTATCTCTACAATACCCACATCTGCCCATAGTTCCAATACTGTTTATCCATCGGACAGCTCTTCAAACACTTTGCATAAATGATAACAGAGCACAAAGATTTAGAAGTCAGCTCATGATGGTTCCATGAAGTGCAATTCTTACAACTTTTTATCTTTCAATTTTTTATTGTCAGGTACATCAGAAACAACAAATTTAAGTTTATTGCTTCAATCAAAAAAAAAATCAACCAACTAATGCCTTTCTCCCCCAGGAATCAAAACAGTGCTGCTCAATATCTGTCTTGTCCAAGCTAGCAAAACTGAAGTTTTGATGTCATTTGATCATCTTCAAATTATCTATTTATCTCTCTTAGTCATCACCCATGGTAATATTTGGCACAATCCTACTCAATCACATTTGCTTTTCAATATAAATAAGATATCTGGGAGGTAAAAAGCTAATTTCAGCTTTACGTAAACACTGTAATGAGATTTAAAAAAGGAAAAGGATACTTGTTACAGCACAAACCTTCCTGAGTAGATACTTGTTCCAAAAACCATGAAACTCTAACATTGTTTCTGCTTGGATGAAAACGACTCAATTTGAAGAAAGATGCAGGAGCACAAGGATGAAGTCTTACAGTTACCAGTTTCTCATCTTTACCTAGATTCAGAGGATAAACAGTGTCAAAAATGCCAGTCATGAAAACACATCAGTGACACATGCATGCATTTTATCCTTTAAAAGTGAGGGAACAGCACCTGCAATTTCCGCTAAGTTACCTAGAAATTAGTCAAATCTGTGCAAAAAAGAAAGATTTATTTATTTTTTTAAAAAAAACAAAGCTACTAATAGGATCATTCAAAAGCCAGTAAATACAACTATTTAACTTACTTAGAAAGTGACTAATTCTTTTGTTCATTTTTTAGGATATAGCATTTATTGCCTATTGCTAATTGTTCAGAGGGCAGTTAAAGTCAACCACATGGGTTTGGAGTAACATATGGGCCAAACCAGGTAAGGATGGTAGATTTCCTCCACAAAAAGACATTAGTAAGCCAGAAGAGTTTTTACAACAATGATTACTTGGTCACTACTTCTCTAGATTTCTATTGAATTCCAATTTCACCATTTTTTAAAAACAAAATTCACTCATGTGAGTTGCTGCCTGGGCCAGTACTTATTTCCTGTCTGTAGTTGCTCTTGAGAAGGTGGAAGTGAGCTGTTGCCTTAAACTGCCGCAGTCCACATGCTGTAGGCAAGCCTTTAGGAAGAGAATTCCAGATTTTTACACTGTAACAGTGAAAGAATGGCGATATATTTCCAAGTCAGGATGATAAGTGGCTTGGAGTGGAACTTGCAAGTGGTGGTGTTCCATGAATCAGCTGCTGTCGTCTTTCTAGGTTTCAAAAATGCTGTCTTAAAAGCTTTGGTGAATTTCTGCAATGTATCTTGCAAATAGTGCTACCACTGATACTCAGTGGATGCTTATGGATGTGGGTTGCTTTGTCTTGGATGATGTTAAGCTTCTTGAGTGGGGAACATTCCAAAACAGTCCTGACTTGTGCCTTGTAGATGTTGGACAGGCTTTCAGAAGTCAGGAGGTGAGTTACTCACCACAGTATTCCTAGCCTCTGACTGACTCATATAGCCTCTCATTTACGTGGTTAGTCCATATGAGATTTTTAGTCAATGGTAGCCACAGGATGTTAATTATCAGGGGATTCAGCAAAGGTGACTCCACTGATTGTCAAAGGTCAGAGGTTATATCATCTTTTATTAGAGATGGCCATTGCCTGGTGTGAAATGTTACTTGCCACTTGTCAGCCCAAGGCTGGATATTGACCAGATTTTGTTGCATTTGAACATGGGCTGTTACAGTATCTAAGGAGTCTCACAAATGATGCTAAACCATCCCACATCTGACTTAACAATAGAGGGAGGTAATTGATGAAACAGCTAAAAATGGGTCTAGGACACGACACTGAAGAACACCCACAGATGCCCTAAAGTCGAGATGACTGACTTCCAACAACCACAACTATCTTCCTACATGCCAGTACAATTCCAGTTTGTCCCCTGATACCCACCGATTCCAGTTTTGCCAGGGCTCTGCAAAGCCACACTCAAAACACAGCCAGACGCAATGAAAATATGCCACTGCCTCCTTCAACATACACAAACAATTAGCTGCTTCTTTTCTTTCATTTCTTTCTGAAAAATCATTTTCAGTTGTCTGAAATTAGGTTACTCAGGTTATAAACAGGACTTTGATTAAATGGCTTTTTTTAAGCAAACATATTTTCAGCTGTATTCTTAAAATTACACATTTACCACAAATAGATTTATGAAATACTTTTAAAGCAATTGTTTTCATATTATTTGTTAAAATAGTGTCGAACTGAATTGAATCAGAGCAGGTGTATTTCCAGATATGGAAGCATGAAGAAAAAAAACTCTTCTGTAAACTAATGTAATTTTGGACATAAGTGGTGACTAACTCACCGATTACTCCAAAAATAGAAACTCTACCCTCAAGGTATTTTCAATTCCATATAGTTACTGATAAGAAAAGGGTCAGTTGGGATTGATTTTTTCCAATTTTCCTATTCTTGTAAAGCTATGGAATACATCACACCGGTGACACATAGACAAAGCAATCACTAAACGCTAAATCATCAACACGGTCAATCCACAACTTGTCAGAGATTCTCTTTCTGCTTCCAGGAGAACAGAGATAAATCTACCCAAAATTTTATTTTACACAAAGAAGGGAAATGAAACAAAATTGCATTTAAACACCACCATTCAGGATATTCCAAAGTGCTTCAAAGCTAGTCAGAGTTCTTTTGAAATATAATCACTCATGTAATACAGAAAATCATTGGCAACATGCAAACAGCAGCCAATGAACCGATCTGTTGTAGTATAGATTCTGGTCAGACATTAGGTAAACACCACTGCTCTTTTCAAACCATGCTAAGGGATAAACTGACTACATTAAAGTGCGATATAAATGCAAGTTTAAGTTGTTTCTGCATTGAGAAAACTGGTTTTAAAGTGTATTCAATTTATAGGCAAATGTAGCAGACAATTTGCACAAAGCTAGGTATTACAAAGTACTTTGAGGTGAATACCTAGTTATTTTGCTCTTCATGAAATTGAAAAGGAATAAATATTGGTCTAAATACCAGAGTAACCGCCTGTCACAGAAAATCATAACTCAACTCTGATGTGATCAAATGCCTTAATTGCAGCCTCAATATTGCTTTCAGTACTTCCTTTGCTCTGACTCAACACTAACATCCTTATTTTTTTCTCATGAGTCAAAAAATTATGGGTTCAAAAGCAAAATACTAGGAATGTTGAAATTCTGAATACAAACAGACAATGCTGGTAATTCATGTTTAAGTTTCAGGGCAGTCACTGTTTCTCAGAAAGTTTTAATGAAAGGTCATCATACTGAGACTTTAATACTATTGTTCCCTCAACAAATGCTGCTTGGCCTCTTTATTTCCAACATTTTCTGTTTACTTTTCACTGAGGGTTGAAACCTTACTCCAGAGATTTGAGGACAATCTAGGCTGACACTTAGTAGATGGGTGATGAAGTGTTCTTCTGTATAAGATGCTATCTTTTAGGTAAAATATTAAACCTAATTTGCCCCTCAAGGGCCACGAGTGCTCCAGCGTGTCACAGCTGTTGTTCTGATGATAGATTTACACCCAAAGCATTAACTTCTCTGTTTCTGACATAGATAATTACTGATCCATTGCCTGCTTCTAGCATTTTCTGTTTTTGATTCTGGGGTATCAGTTTCATATTTTGTTCATATCTCAAGAAGTCTCAGTCCAAATTACTAACAGATAAAGTTCAGTTCTTTTAAGAAATCTATGATATTCGCCACAATGAAATGCAGCTGATGCCAGTTTATATTAATGCATACAAAATAAACAATTTCAGGCTCTCTTGTGGCACACTGGTATTGTCCCTATCCCTGGACCAGGAAGCCTGGTTTAAGTCCCACCTGCTCCAGAGGTGTGTAATAACATTTGTGAACAGGTTGATTAGAAAAAAAACGCTTTAAACAGAAAAGGGGGCAGTGGGGTAGTTGATGAGAAAAACCTTGGAATTATTTAGCACTTTACATGTCCTGGGGATATCCATTTAGAAGCAAAGAAAATTGAGATACGAGAGCACTGTTGGGACCAGTGAAATCATACTCTAAGTATTGGGGTCACTGTCATCAGTAGGGGGAGGGGCAAAGAAATTGGAAAAATCACAGCTCAGCAGAGAAGGCTGAATAATTATAATTGTGTATTAATATAAGTAAAGCTCTTAATCAATAAAGAACTTACATGTAATAATTAAAATTGTTACTGTAAAATACCACTAGTGCTGTGAAATGCACAAATTTGGGTTATTTCTACACACCTCCCTGCTCTCCCCTTGTCCCACAACCACTAGTTAAACCCTCAAAATACATTACAATCATCTGGTCATAACGCTAACTCAACATCACAACAAAAATAAAAAGCACTTCCAAATTTGTTCCCATATATTCCCTGAAACATCTTGATGCAATATATGCAATTAACTCTAGCCTGAATACTTTGTTGATCGCAAAGACAATCAGATCAGCCATGTGTTAATGTTCTCAGGAGAGGTCACATTAACCTTCACAAATCTGTCCTGACAAAGTGCCCAATGAAAAATGAGGCGAGGTTTAGATTTTCTGGTTCCATCAGATGGCAACCCATTCATTTCAAAAAAGATGCAGTTAGTTTTAGGATCTGAAAATTCAGTGGCGATGTGTGCTAACTGGCCACTTAAGCAATTACATCATTCTGTTTTAGTGCAACATAAGGACTACTCCATGACAACGTTTCGATAAAAACAATAAACCTTGTGGAGATAGATACAAAATTGGCTTCAAGTGGTTGCTATTGAAGTAGCCAAACTTTACACATCCAACGAGCTCATTCTTGGATAAATGACAGGCAATGTGAGCCAGGTAGAGTGCACGTTTCCTGAGGTAGCGCTGGTTAAGGTAGTCCTTCGCCTGGAGGATTTCCTGAAATGAGAAAGTTCAAGGTCATCTTGGAAAATATCCCATCCCTCAGATTTCAACTACATCAGTTGTTTTTACACTTCCTTTTGCCGGTTTTTGAATTTCATTGAGCCATATCTAAAGATAGCTGTCACAGTTGAAAACAGTGGAATTTTAATAGCAATCCCATATCAAATTCAATATCATTCTTTACATCAATTAAGAAATGGTTTTATGCCGTGTCCACTGCAATTTGCTCCTCAGCAGTTTACAACTTCATTCTCACTGAAAACCTTCATGATAAGTTTCCTCAGTGATTACAAAATGTGACAGACCAATGAGGCCTTGGTCCCATTGAGATTTGATTTCCAATGATGTGTCACTGTGTCGTGAAATTAGTAAAGGTAAACTTTTATTTTGCAATTAGTTATCATTTATGTTATCTTTTTAACCCCTTCTCTTCTCGAGTAGATGACATCTCAAAATGATGAAATTAGGTTCAGTTCTGTCAGTTGAATAATTTATCTAATCAAACAACTGTTTGCGGCTGTTAGTTCTCTTTCAGCCAATTGATCTACAATACCCACTTTGAAGGATCTATTCACGCTCCAAAGTCCATTTGCCAGAGTTGGTAATTTCAGCTTGGAACAATTGCCTGAGCAAGGTAGTGTTTGCACTGACTTAAAGCATCGCTCTCTAAACCACTAAGATTCTTTCAGTCTTTTAAATGGACATGCTGAAACGCAAGGCTTTACATTTGGCTACGAGGGTGGCACGGTGAACAAAAAGAGGATTTTGGAATAAAGAGTACACCCAGACAATGAAGAGCCAAATAGGTCTCAAGTCTCATCTTGGGTCAGTTTGAGTTGGAAATATTTTTCACTGAAAACATATTCAGAACAAATGTGTCTGCCACCTTTTCTAGAAAAGAGTTTAGAATAAACTTATTGACTTGGTGTGAGATCAGAATGAAGCCATATTGATATCGACAGCTGAAGCAATAACGGCACATCATGAATCAGTTCAAAACATGCACAGGAAATAACAATGAAGCACACGTAACATGTCACCTTTCTAAAACAAAACCAAAAGAACTGTACTTGCTGGAAATCCAAAACAAAAACAGAATCAGAAACTACTGGAGAAACTGAGCATGTCTGGCAGCATCTGTGGAGAGAACACATCTGTGGGTGGCATGGTAGCTCAGCGGTTAGCACTGCTGCTTCACAGCGCCAGGGACCTGGGTTCAATTCCAGTCTCAGATGGCTGTCTGTGCTGAGTTTACACATTCTCCCTGTGTCTGCATGGGTTTCTGCTAGGTGTTCCAGTTTCTTCCCAAAAGATGTACACTCTAGTTGGACTGGCCATGCTAAATTATCCATAGTCATAGAGATGTACAGCATGGAAACAGACCCTTCAGTCCAACTCGTCCATGCCAACCAGATATCCAAACCCAATCTAATCCCACCTCCCAGCACCTGGCCCATATCCCTCCAACCCTTCCTGTTCACATAACCATCCAGTACTCGCCTCCACCACTTCCTCTGGCAGCTCATTCCATACGCGTACCACAGTGTTCAGGAATTTGTAGGTTAGGTGTATTAGCCATGGGAAATGCATGGTTACAGGGATGGAGTAGGGCTTGAGTCTGGGTGGGATCCTCTTTGGAGCATTGGTGAGGACTTGTTAGACCAAATGGCCGGTTTCCACACTGTGGGGATTCTGTAAAGAAAGCAGAGTTAACATTTTGGGCCCAGTGACCAGTTATGAAGAAGGTCAATGGACCCAAAATGTTAACTCTGCTTTCTCTCCAAAGATTCTGGCAGACCTGCTGAGTGTTCCCAGCAATTTCTGTTTTGTCACCTTTTTTAATTTCATTCCTGCTGTCATTACCTGGAACTTTGCCCCCTTTTCTGATATTGAAGCTCACTATAGTTCACATCATTTAGCTGAATCAGAATAATATTATGCAACATGACAGAGATCACTTAGAATTTGCAAGTGGTTTCCACAGACCCAACCCTGCAGCTTCAGCATCAGAAAATGTTAAGATTCATATGTAAACAAAAACGACACCATGAAAATCAATAACAGCTCATCAAAACATTTAAAACCAAACCACCCTTAAGGGCCCCAAAGCCGTTGCCTTCGCCAATCCAACTGCCTCCCTAATGGCAGTGAGAGTTAACCCACAACAGGTGGACTGCAGCAGTTCAAATAGGCAGTTTACCACCACCTTATCAAGGGCAACTGGGATTGGACAATTGATGCTGGCCAGCCAGCAACACCCACATCCCAAAAATGAATTTTTTTTAAAATCCAAAATGTCCAAGCAAAGGAAACCTAATATGATTGTTCACAAAAAGAGTGTGCACAATATAGAGGTAATTTAGTCTTCATCCAGTTGGAAGTAAACTCAAAAGTTACAGAGGGTAGTGGAGACCAGAGAGGGGCAGGATGAGACATTACCTGCCACCCAATGCCAAGTTGGTAAGGCTCACAGACGGGAAATGCCCATAAAAACAGTCTCATCCCACCAGTGGGTGGGGGAATGTGTGTGTAGGTGTGTGTGGATCAGAGGTAAGAGGCAGAGATGGACAGAACATGACAAGCAACCCAGTTAGGATAATGAACAATCTAGTTTATAGGAGCAAAAGGGGACAATGAGGGCCAGTGGGGTTGGATTCCTCATTTGAAGACATTCAGCCAAGGATCTAGGACCAGGAAGGAATGTTTGCTGAGACACACCACATGTGGTCTACTGTAATCTTCCTCTACCAACCTCATTAGCAAACCCTACCCATCAGTCTTTCACCAGGAATTTCATGACAAACCCCAGTGAGGACCCAAGTGCAATACTAGCAGTATGCAAATGTGATACTGCCAGAAATAGACAGCGCAATGCCTCCAGCTACCCAAACGTTCTCAAGATTAGGACATCCACCCTACTAGAGAAAAAGAAAAAATTAAATGTACTTCTGGCACCATGGATCCTTTAATGGTCAGGTCAGTGAGAGCAACACAAGCTGTCAACAGAGGATGTTGGGTCTCCCTCCTATCACATTAGCCCGACCCCATCAGAAAAACAGAAATGCTACTTAGAGTCAGAGATGTACAGCACAGAAACAGACCCTTTGGTCCAACTCGCCCAAGCCGACCAGATATCCTAAACTAATCCAGTCCCATTTGCCAGCACTTGACCCATATCCCTCTAAACCCATCCTAATCATATACCCATCCAAATGCCTCTTAAATGTTGCAATTGTACCAGCCTCCACCACTTCCTCTGGCAGCTCATTCCATACACGCATCACCTTCGGCATGAAAAAGTTGCCCGTTAGGTCCCTTTCAAATCTTTCCCCTCTCACCCTACACCTATGCCCTCTAGCTCTGGACTCATGAAAAAGACCTTGTTCATTTACCCTATCCATGCCCCTCATGATTTTATAAACCTCTAAAAGGTCACCCTCAGCCTCAGACTCTCCAAGGAACACAGCCCAAGCTATTCAGCCTCACCATATAGCTCAAATCCTCCAACCCTAGCAGCATCCTTGTAAATCTTTTCTGAACCCTTTCAAGTTTCACAACATCCTTCCTTCAGCAGGACGACCAAAATTGCACACAATATTCCCAAAGTGGCCTAACCAACATCCTCTACTGCTGCAATATGATCTCTCAACTCCTATACTCAAATGCACTGATCAATAAAGGAAAGCATACCAAAAGCCTTGCTCAGTATCCTATCCACCTGGAACTCTACCTTCAAGGAACTATGAACCTGCACTCCAAGGTCTCTTTGTTCAGCAACACTCTCCTGGACCTTACCATTAAGTGTATAAGTCCTGCCCCAATTTATCTTTCCAAAATGCAGCATCTCACATTTATCTAAATTAAACTCCATCTGCTACTTCTCAGCCCATTGGCCCATATGATCAAGATCCCGTTGTACTCTGAGGTAACCTTCTTTGCTGACCACTATTTTGCACACAATATTCTTAAAGTGGCGGAACCAACATCCTCTACAGCTGCAATATGACCTCTCAACTCCTATACTCAAATGTACTGATCAATAAAGGAAAGCACCACCTATTTTGGTGTTATCGGCAAACTTACTAACTATGCCTCCTATGTTCACATCCAAATCATTCACGTATATGATGAAAAGCAAAGAATCCAGCAAAGATCCTTGGGGCATACCAGCAGACACAGGCCTCCAGTCTGAAAAGCAACCCTCCATGACCACCCTCTATCTTCTACCTTCCAGCCAGTTCTGTATCCAAATAGCTGGTTCTCCTTGTATTCTAAATGATCCAACCTTGCTAACCAGTCTATCAAGAGGAACCTTGTTGAATGCCTTACTGAAGTCCATATAAATCATGTCCACTGCTCTGCCCACATCAATCCTCTTCATTACTTTTTCAAAAACTCAATCATATTTGTTAGACATAATTTCCCATGTACAAAGCCATGTTGACTATCCCTAATCAGTCTTTGCCTTTCCAAATACATGTACATCCTGTCCCTCAGAAACAATGTGCCCACCACCAATGTTAGGCTCACCAGTCCATAGTTCTCTGGCTTTTCCTTTTCGACCCTTCTTAAATAGTGGCACTACATCAGCCAACCTCCAGTCTTCCGGCAACTCAACTATGACTATCGATGATATAAACATCTCAGCAAGGGGCCCAGCAATCACCTCCCTAACTTCCCAGAGTTCTAGGACACATCCGATCAGGTCCTGGAGATTTATCCACCTTTATGCATTTTAAGACATTCAGCACTTCCTCCTCTGTAATATGGACATTTTTCAAGATGTCACCATCTATTTCCCCACGTTCTGCATCTTCCATCTCCTTCTCCACAGTAAACACTGAAGCAAACTACCCATTTAGTATTTCCCCATCTTTTGCGGTTCCACACATGGGCAGCCTTGCTGATCTTGGAGGGGTCCTATTCTATCCCTAGTTACCCTTTTGTCCTTAAATGTACTTATAAAATCCCTTTCGTTCTCCTTAATCCTATTTGCTTCATTTTTTTTTTAAAAGAAAGTTTGGTTTGGAAATTGCTATGTATCATGATGGGTGGTAGATATTACACTGACCAAATTAAATGTAAAGTCACTTTCAATATTAGAACTCAAACGGAACAAAGCTGAAACCCAGACTACTCCTGAACAACGAAGAAACTTACTGCTGGCATCGTAACAGCAATATCCACATTGATCTCCGGCTTGATGCAAGTACCAAGTAAATAACTACCGATAACCTTTACAGAAGCAGGAGGTAGAAAACGGAACTTCCCTTTGATATTGTATGGTATTTGAAGAAACGGAACTTTAATGCCTTTTGGAATCCAAGATTGGTCAGTAATCTGTTGGAAAACGAAATAAGGTGATCACAATAAGTTTATCTGTAACATGATACCACTTTATCAAATCACATCAAAGATCGGTTACAACACCCCATGAACGATGCTATGGCATAGTATTATGAAGGTCACATTGTGTGACCCTTCCAATATGGTACTCTCATGGAAATATAATTAGAACTACAGTATTAAATTTACTAGCTGTTGGCCCACAAAGGAAATCTTGATCATGCTTCCCTCTCAGCCAATTTCAGGGCCATCTTGCACAAAACACGACTAGTGGGACAAAAAAATCTGTAACCAGCCAATCTCCAAACCCAAATTCCATGAGAAAGTGAATAAGTAACCAGCACATCTCCAAAAAGGAACTGACCATCCAAAATAGCACAGAACTGCACTCCCCAATGAGAAGGGAAAACACAAAGTCAAAGTCAACAACAGTGAAACACAGTCCTCAACCAGTACTCCTAATTCAATGATCCTATCAAGTGACACTCATTCCCTCTACAGATCTGTATGCAACCTCCGTGTAAAATAGTGTCATGAACCACTGTCAGCAACTGACTTGCTCTAGTGTCCCTCAATATTTTAATTGATTTATCTCGAGTAAAGAATAAGGAAATAATCTCCCTTTGAAATAAAATATTCATAACCTCTAGTGATCTGATCTTTTTCATCAATAATCCAGGAAGAGTTTTCTTACTCTTCTCAATCATGGTTTCCTCCCTAGAATGTTTTCAAGGAATATGCTGCAATTGTAAACTGCTACAGTTTTAATATCCAATTACTTTCCTGATACTCCTTCTCAGAGTTCCTTTAGCGTTCCTATGATTGTAACAGGTCTCTCATTTAACCCCCAATGAGCTTTATATCCTATCCTAAAACAATGAAAGCAGATTATTTTCCTCACATCACTTTTAGGTTCCAAACTTTCTGCTTCACTATTTTGTCATCCTTTTGTTTGTTCCTAAAACCAATTTACTTGTGAATTCCCATATGACAACTCTGCGACATAACTATGTGAAATATCATAGCCATCTAGCAGAATTACTGCCTCTCAGTTTTGATACTGAATACTTAACTAAATAATTCTTCAGGTTTATTGGAACGCAATTTTGGAACTGTTCCTTAACAATAATTCCCTCATGTTGTCAAACTTTATCCTCTAACTACATTGATCCCACAGCATTTCTTTTCTCTTCCAAATTCTACAAATGTCCAACTAGGAGAAAGTGAGGACTGCAGATGCTGGAGATCAGAGCTGAAAATGTGTTGCTGGAAAAGCGCAGCAGGTCAAGCAGCATCCAAGGAGCAGGAGAATCGATGTTTCGGGCATAAGCCCTTCTTCAGGAATGGCTTCGGGCTTATGCCCGAAACATCGATTCTCCTGCTCCTTGGACGCTGCCTGACCTGCTGCGCTTTTCCAGCAACACATTTTTCAGCAAATGTCCAACTAGGTTTATTTCTTATAGTCCTAAATTTTAATTGATCAAAAACGAGTTTGAGTATCATTCTTCTAACAGTTTCACTATCATCAAATTGGTTTTCTGGCAAAGTGACATACACAGTATTCGCAGTACATGGGAGATGGAAAGTGTGCGATTTATATATATGTTCAAAGCAGTTACTTCAGATCTTAGATTTGAGTTTTGGTCTGTGTGTTGCAAGAGGTTTAATAATTAACTTGCAAGTGTTTCTGCAGCTATGGCAATTTGTTTTTCAAAAACAGTGGGCTAGAGACCAGACTACTCTCCCCCAAAATATATGACAGAGATATCCAGAACCTAATTTTATTTTATTTAAAGGCAAGTGTAAGATGCTGGTGACAGATATGATTTGGTCCAGCACCAACCTTTAATGAAAACACACATTCTTACAATGTAACTGAAATGCAATAAAATGAAGAAACAATATAACTTTATTGACATATATTTTGTTCTGATATAACGCGACAGTTCCATTCCCATGCTATCCCATGTTATAAGAAAACTGTCTAACACTGGCACCATTTAAACGAATTGGACCAGAATGCCGTTATAGCCAATATAGGTAAGGAAAGTTCCATGTTCCACAAATAACGATCTAAATTCTTCAATCGCATTATAGCCAATTCACGTTGAAGAAATGTGCATTATAGCTGAACCGTCTGTACCTAACAAAACGACATATTCTTTAATCATCAACCGTTTCAATAATGGCAACATCCCATAAACATACCCTTTGGCAAAATGCAATGTAGCAAAACAGTTATTATTCTCATGCGCTGTCTCTCTCCAGTCCAGGAGGAAAGAAAATCTGCCCCTTCCGATTTCTAAAAGGAAAACTAAGTCTTCAATCGAGCAGACTGCAAAAGCTCGGAGAATGGACAAAGAAGTGGCACATGGAATACAATGTTGGGAAAGTGTGAGGTATGCATTTTTGTCAGAGGAATAGAGGCATGGATTATTTTCTAAGTGGTGAAAAAATTCAGGATACTCTAAAGCACAAAGGACTTGAGAGTCCTAGTTCAGGATTCTCTCAAGATTAACATGCAGGTTCAGTTGGCAGTTAGGAAGGCAAATACAACGTCAAGATTCCTTTTGAGGGCACGAACACAAGAGCAGATGTACATTGCTTAAGCTGTGTAAGGCTCTGGTCAGAGGATAAAGTGAGGATTGTAGATGCTGGCGATCAGAGTGTGTGGTGCTGGAAAAGCACAGCAGGTCAGGCAGTATCAGAGGAGCAGGAGAATAAACATTTCAGGCATAAGCCCTTCAGCAGGACTTCATAACGCTCTGGTCAGACCACATTTGGAATATTGTGAGCAGTTTTGGGTCCCATATGTAAGGAAGGATGAAGGAGAATTTCTTCAGCAAGAGGGTGGTCAATATTTGGAACTGATTACTGCAGAGGGCTGTAGAAGCCCAATCATTGATTGTTTTTAAGATGGAGATAGAAAGGTTCTTGATTAGTAAGGTGATCAGGGGTAACAGGAAGGCCGAAAATGTGCCACTGGCAAAGCACAGCAGGCCAGGCAGCATCCAAGGAACAGGAGAATCGACGTTTCGGGCATAAGCTCTTCGTAACAGGAAGGCAGCAAGAGAATGAGGTTAAGAAACATTTCAACCATGACCAAATGGCAGAACAGACCCGATGGGCTGAATGGCCTAATTCTGCTCTTATATCTTATGGTCTTACAGAACATATGCCTGATGACAGCATTGTCTGGTGTAAAGCCAATCAATCACTGAACCCAAGAATCAGTGCCAGGAGCAAGGTTATTGAGTGAGAAACTATCTCAATTGTGAATGAAATGACCACTGATCAGTCAGATGTCAAATGGCCTAACTCCTCTACCATTAAGTTAACTCCATTCAGAACAGTTCCAGGGGAGCAGTGACAAGTATTTTAAGTTTCAACGAACTGGAAACATCTGCCACATTTCAACTCCAATTATTTCATTAGAACAGTTGCCTTCTGTTCAATATAATCTGTTACCACCCAGTTAAGCACTGGGATCTTTATAATTCAGGCTTATTTTTTGTCTCTTTCTTTCTCAGCAATATTCAAAAACATTTCATGTTGAGCCACATTATTAAAGGTCATGTTTAGCAGAAATTTAGCAATCCAGACAGATTGTTCCTTAGCAGAGACAGAAATCCAGTGAGAATTGAAATCTCAGATTTGACAGTGCACATTTTATCTACTCAGATGGCTTTATTCCTTTTCTATATATATTAAAACACACATCAGTTCATTCTAAATTAACAATCACCAATTCTCCATCCTGCCTGACAAAATCATAAAACGATGCTCTCTATTCTTTCTCTAAGATTGGAATTATAATTCCAATGTGCTGCTTATTAGATCATTTTTCCTAGAAATCCCCAGAAATAAGCAGTTCCAGAAAAAAAACAGGTATTGTAACCTACAGACATCTCACAGAAAGTGTCAGATAAGGGAAGGAGTCAACGTTCCCTGAATACTTGTACATATAGCCATTTGATAATACAGAATTTAAGGATTGCTGAAAAAAGGCATTTTGTCAAAGCTTTTCACCTTGCAATCAACAGGACAATTCACAAAAATAGCAACTGAAGAGAAAAACCAATATTTATATTGCATGAAAGGAGTGTACTATCGATTGGCAGTATTGGTAGACTCTGATAGAACCAGTGCCATGGAGAAGGGCTAATTACTGCTGATTGACAGTTAACAGTCAGTTTTGGTTTAATTTTAAACCATGAATCTGATTAGTCATGGTATTGCCCTGAGAAATGAACCAGGAAACTGAGATGAAAGATATCAATCTTGGAAACAATGAACTCATGTCATCATCGATAGTCACAGGTGAGGTACCAGACGACTGGAGGTTGACAAACGTGGTGCCACTGTTTAAGAAGGGTGGTAAGGACAAGCTAGGGAACTATAGGCCAGTGAGCCTGACATCGGTGGTGGGCAAGTTGTTGGAGGGAATCCTGAGGGACAGGATGTACATCTATTTGGAAAGGCAGGGGCTGATTAGGGATAGTCAACATGGCTTTGTGCGTGGGAAATCATGTCTCACAAACTTGATTGAGTTTTTTGATGAAGTAACAAAGAAGATTGATGAGGGCAGAGTTAGATGTGATCTATATGGACTTCAGTAAGGCGTTCGACAAGGTTCCCCAAGGGAGACTGGTTAGCAAGG
>NC_057710.1:60248379-60286901 GCF_004010195.1 Chiloscyllium plagiosum | reverse complement strand
GATGACACCAAAATTGGAGGTGTAGTGGACAGCGAAGAGGGTTACCTCAGATTACAACAGGATCTGGACCAGATGGGCCAATGGGCTGAGAAGTGGCAGATGGAGTTTAATTCAGATTAATGCGAGGTGCTGCATTTTGAGAAAGCAAATCTTAGCAGGACTTATACACTTAATGGTAAAGTCCTAGGGAGTGTTGCTGAACAAAGAGACCTTGGAGGGCAGGTTCATAGCTCCTTGAAAGTGGAGTCGCAGGTAGATAGGATAGTGAAGGTGGTGTTTGGCATGCTTTCCTTTATTGGTCAGAGTATTGAGTACAGGAGTTGGAAGGTCATGTTGCGGCTGTACAAGACATTGGTTCGGCCACTGTTGGAATATTGCGTGCAATTCAGGTCTCCTCCCAACGGAAAGATGTTGTGAAACTTGAAAAGGTTCAGAAAAGATTTAGAAGGATGTTGCCAGGGTTGGAGGATCTGAGCTACAGGGAGAGGCTGAACAGGCTGGGGCTGTTTTCCCTGGAGCATCAGAGGCTGAGGGGTGACCTTTTAGAGGTTTACAAAATTATGAGGGGCATGGATAGGATAAATAGGCAAAGTCTTTTCCCTGCGGTTGGGGAGTCCAAAACTAGAGGGCATAGGTTTTAGGGTGAGAGGGGAAAGATATAAGAGAGACCTAAGGGGCAACCTTTACACGCAGAGGGTGGTATGTGTATGGAATGAGCTGCCAGAGGATGTGGTGGAGGCTGGTACAATTGCAACATTCAAGAGCATTTGGATGGGTATATGAATAGGAAGGGTTTGGAGGGATATGGGCCGGGTGCTGGCAGGTGGGACTAGATTGGGTGGGATATCTGGTCGGCTTGAACGGGTTGGACCGAAGGGTCTGTTTCCATGCTGTACATCTCTATGACTCTATGATTCTATGTCACTGAAGTATGCAACCTATTTCAATTGACTGCTTTTGGCAAAGGAGAGAGATACATGTGTTTCCTTTTTTCAACCTCCTTCGCTGGGCGCAACAAACATTTATCATTTTTTTTGGTTTAAGACTGTGCTCTCTTCAATAAAAATGTTGTTACCCATACCTACTGTCTTAGTCTGGAGCTAATTATAAGACTTTCATGAGTGAAAGAAAAGCCTTTTAATTCTCTGCTAACCCTGAGACAAATAATAAAGACAAAATCACATGGGTAAATATTATAAAAACACACAGTATGATAAAACAAACTTGTTAGGGCTCCCTTGAGGCATGAAGGATTTAACCGAAGACAATGGGCATTAACTGATGTCTCATATCCTCAGGAGTGAATGTTACAGGTTTCTCAGTTCTCAGTGTCTGGACGTTTCTCTCCAGTTTAGTGTTGTCACAGAGCGGCTTCAGATGAGACGGAGAGAGTAAGAACTTTTTCCAAGTCTGCTTTCACAAACTCAGGCACCAAGCAAAAATTTTAAAAAGGGTGATGATGCTAAATGCATATAAAGCTCTGATAGAGAAGGCTTCTCGGGTCCTTGATGGGGTATGAAGAGATTTATCGGAATGCCTCCAGGGAGGAAATATTTTAGCAATTAAATTAGGCTGTAGAAGTCGTCGTCGAATGTCTTGGGGGAAAAAACAGAGTAAGGGAGAATTGACAGAGACATACAAATTATGGCAGGTTTAAATATATCAAAGAATTGTGGTCTCATTAGCTGATGGTACAAGAACAAAGAGACACATGTTGATCTTTTTAAAAATCATAGAAAGTCAGAATGAACTGGATCTTGTAGATTATCAAGATGGTGCAACTGGGAACAATGGGGTTATGAAAAAAATTAGATGGGAACAAGCAAGACTATGGCAATAGAGCAAGAGGCTGACGATTGCTCTGCAAAATGTCGAGAAGGACTTTGTTAATCAAATGGCCTGTGCATCATTATGATTTTATAAGACAACGAGTGGGTGGTGGGAGGTAAAGAGAAGCCACTGCTCGAGATCAGCAAAATCCAAAAAAGAGAAACAAAATAAGGATAAGTCTCAGTGGACTACATTTTTTTCTTAAATTCATAAATGGTATGCAGGTGTCACTAGCTAATGCACAACCCTACTACCCAAGAGGAAGTGGTAGTGATCAATCATCATGATGAACTGCAGCCTATTTTATTTAGGTAGACCCACAATGCTATTAGAAAGGGAGTTTCTGAACGTTGACTTTCGCAACAGTGGAGGAACAGCAATACAGGCCCAAATCAGGATCATGAGTACTTGGAGGGATACTTATGGTGGTATCTCCATGTATTCGCAGCTCTAATCCTTCTATATGGATGAGATTGTGGGTTTGGAAGCTGCTATGGAAGAAACTAAGGCAAGTGACTGCAGTGCATCCTGTAGGTGGACATACAGTAGTCACTGTGATCATGAAGGGAGTGAATGATCAAGTTGGTAAATGGAGTGCCAATAAAGCAGGCAGCACTGTCTGGATGATGTCAAATGAATTGAGTGTGGGGCTGCACTCACCTAAGAAAGAGAGAGATATTCCACATTCTTGACTGATGCGCTATTGATGGCGGACAGGTTTTGGGGGAGACAGGAGTTAATTTCCAAGAATTCCGAGCCTCTGACCTGCTCCGTACAGTGTTTATGTCGCTGGTCCAGTTTAGTTTCTAAGCAAAGATAATTCCCAGAATATTGGCAGTAATGCCACTGAACGTAAAGGAATAGTGGTCAGATTCTCTCTTCTTATGAATGGTAGTTTCCTGGCATTTGTGTGGTACCAAAGTTACTTGCCATTTCCAGATCTGGTTGCATTTGAACTTGGACTGTTATAGTGTGCGAGGAGTCAAATGGTCCAGAACATAGTGCAATCATTGGTGAACATTCCCACTTCTGAGCTGAAAATGTGTTGCTGGAAAAGCACAGCAGGTCAGGCAGCATCCAAGGAACAGGAGAATCGACGTTTCGGGTATGAGCCCTTCTTTCCTGAAGAAGGGCTCATGCCCGAAACGTCGATTCTCCTGTTCCTTGGATGCTGCCTGACCTGCTGTGCTTTTCCAGCAACACATTTTCAGCTCTGATCTCCAGCATCTGCAATCCTCACTTTCTCCTTTCCCACTTCTGACCTGACGATAGAGGGAGAGTCATTGATGAAGCAACTGCAGTTGTTTGGGCCAAGGACACGAACCATAGAAACTCCTCAGATTCCCTCAGGCTGAGATGATTGACCTCCAATAACCACAATCATCTTCCTGTGCATTAGGTATTGACTTCAACCAGATTTCCCCCAGTTCCCATTGATTCAAGTTTTGAAATCTAGGTTTCTGGAAGACGGGGAGGACAGGAGGATTCTCTGGTCACTTAGAGGTCAAGCATAGCAGATTATGCTCCAGAACTAAGAGGACAGTGTATTTCATTTGAACCTTGAATTCAGACAGATTCACTGCAAACTCTTGACTGAAGAGAGCCAATTGTGGAGTTAAATTCAATGATTGAAATTTCTTGTAAAGTCATTTCTAAAGTGGCACCAATAACTTCCTTCTCCTGTTTTTCCTATGAATGCCACCATTAGGTGGTGCAACAACTGTGCACATTCACAAACACATTGCTGGTCACTGCAAAGCAATGGAACAGCAGCTGCTGGTAACAAAGATGATATTACCCACATAGTCACAATGACAAAGCATTGATAAACTCATGAGCGTATGCATTACAGTGCCAGAGCAGAAAAAAAATTACAGTAATTTTCAATAGCAGTCGATTTATATTTTTCTCCACCACTATGTCACCACACAGCCTGAACACGGCCTTGCCCTTCACCCCTCGTTCACTCCAAATTCCAAGATAGTCCCTGCTCTGAGCAAACAGCTTCTTCTGAAAATTTTCTTGAACTGACCAGGTCAATACTAATCAGTGTCATTGGAAGGACAGGTGTCTGAATCAATGTTTTATTGGATGTACACTGCTCTTAGAGGAAACCTTTTGAACTTTGTCCATCATATACAGGCAAGGGTGTCTCTAGATTTTTCGACCACAACTTCCAGCAAAATTCAGCCTCTCATCAGGAATCTGGTAAGATGTGTAGATTTGGGAATGTTCACTTCTGAAATCTACATCATTAGTTTTCAACCACTGAAGGAATCTTCCCCAGCATAAATTCTCAAACAGTGTTTTACCACAAGGTCATCCATATCAAGGTTCTGATTAATCCATTTCTCATTGAGTTGTAGACTCAAACAGAATATATAAACAGGCCCTTTAGCCCCATAATGTCTTTGCCAACGACCAAACACCAAACTACCCTAATCACATTAACCTGCATTTGGTCCATAGCCTATTGTGCTCTAGCATTTTATGTATTTATCCAGATGCTTCCTATATGTTACAAGAATATTTGCCGCCAACACCTTCTCAGGCAACAGGTTCCTTAATTGTATGGCCCCTTGGGTGAAAAGAATTCTCATATCTCCTCTACATCACTAGCTTCTCATCTTAAACTTATGCCCTCTGGTCTTGGACATGTCTGCCATGGGAAAAGATTCTCACAATCTACTCTGTATATGCCTCTAATAATTTTGTATACCTCAATCAACACCGCCGCCCCACCCCCCCCCCCCCCCCCGAACTGCACACAGTAATCCATCTATGGCCTAACCAATTATGTACAACGTTGCTGGCTTCTATAATTTATGCTCCAACTAATGAAAGTAAGCATCCCGTATGCCTTCTTCATCACCCTATCTACCTATGCTGACATAGTCATAGAGATGTATAGCATGGAAACAGACCCTTCGGTCCAACCTGTCCATGCCGACCAGATATCCCAACCCAATCTAGTCCCACCTGCCAGCACCCTGCCCATATCCCTCCAAACCCTTCCTATTCATATACCCATCCAAATGCCTCTTAAATGTTGCAATTGTACCAGCCTCCACCACATCCTCTGGCAGCTCATTCCATACACGTACCACCCTCTGCGTGAAAAAGTTGCCCCTGAGGTCTCTTTTATATATTTCCGCTCTCACCCTAAACCTATGCCCTCTAGTTCTGGACTCCCTGATCCCAGGGAAAAGACTTTGCCTATTTACCCTATCCATGCCCTTCATAATTTTGTAAACCTCTATAAGGTCACCCCTCAGCCTCCAACGCAGGGATGTTTGGACTTGTAAACCAAGGTCTCTTTGTCCTCCAAACTCCTTTGGGCCCTACCAATGTGAATATCCTTCTCTTACGAGACCTCCCAAAATGCTCACCTTGCACTTATCAGGATTAAATTCCATTTACCGTTCCTCTGCCTAATTTACCAACAGGTCAATACCTGACTGTAGCCTGTTTCAAACAAACATTTCCTTCGTACTGACCAAATGGCCCTCAATAGCAGGGTTGGGGAGAGAGGTATGTACATACATCTTTCTAGTCATGAACAAACCAATTTAGGGGCTGACGGTGGTGAGTGGAGAGAAGGACATTATCACAGCTACAGTCCCAAGTACTGACACCATCTCTGCATGCACAGATGCATCCTGGCTTGGAGATCCTGTAGCAGCTCTGAAATGTTGTGGACCATAACATACGCATGGGCTCCCGCTCATCTGCGCCAGCAATCTTTCGTGTTGTGAAACACATTTCCGGTAATACCTCAGCTCAAACATTCACAAGCCAAAGTTTGGTCAACAGCCTGCTCAGAAAAATCTGACTGTATTCAGACGTATACTGAGATGATAAATGTATCCTCAACCCAGAGTGAAACTACAGGTATGAATATTCTTGTATCCCTCAAAATGGAGTTCCAATATGACCAAAACAATCACTTCAAGTATAACTAGGTTTTTTTTAAAAAACTGTGCTTTTTGTCCCCAGAAAGCCAGATGAACTACAAAACTAAATGCAGATTCCTTTCCTGATAGTTGGTTAAGAGAATGCATGATTACATACATCTGCTTCTTGCCTAAGAACTCATTCAAGGTCCCAGCAGTCCCCCTTTATAGTTATTTTTAAATCAACTAGTTCAGACATATTGTGACACACCTCCAACACAGGTGGGACTTGAATCCAGGTCTCCTGCCTCAGAGGTAGGACAGAGGTCCCTCTTTACAGACTTTTTTATATTCTAATCAACCTGTTCAAACTCACTATCACACACTTCCAGTGCAGGTGATACTTGAACCCAAGCCTCCGGGTCCAGATGTAGGGACAATACCATTGTGCCATAAGCCCCCATACAAGCCTAAGAAGCTTAAATAATCCTGAAACATCAACAACACAATTAAATAACATTGGCATGAGCCACATGTCAGGAGATTAGAGATCATAAGATGAATTCAGCAGAAAAACATAAGTATGATTTAAAAACAGTTGTACTGATATATAGTCTATTTTGTTTGAGTTCAGCTCTTTTGGAGCTGTATGGATGACAAAATTACAAAACAAATGGATAATGTACAAACGGATAATGTACAAACTACACAAACATGCTTTATAGTTATGCAAATTCGGTTTGCTTACATCGACTTGCTTTATTTCTGGGATGGTGTTGAGGAGATTCTTCACATCATGTAGGAAGCTATCAACAGCCTTACGTCTTTTCTCCTTCAATTTAACTTCTTTTAGTAGTTCTTCAATCTGTAAATATATCACAAGTAATCTTGAAGAAAATAAAAAAAAGACATTCAAACATTTTTCTACATTTCAATTAAAATATCTCCTTCAAATTCCCAAATCTTGCAATGGTTCCAATGGCTCAATGGTAACTGCTTTCAAAATGAGTTATACTCATGTCACAGGACCCAGTTACATCTAGGAATTCAAGGATAGGAGAAAAAAAATTGGAAGAGGAAATACCCAATATCTCCCAAGTCTGGTATGATGCAAATGATTCATCTATATTTATTTTAGAGCTCAGGTTTTGAACTTAATGGCATATGGATTTGAAGAGGGTTTATGAAGAGCTCTAAATGCTTCTGAGAGAGACAGAGAAGGGACGGGATGGTGGGAGAAGGGGCGGGAGAAGAGAAAGGCATCAGGTGGCATATTCCAAAATGAAACTGTAACTTTGGTCAAGAGGAAATACCCACAACTCAAAGCAAGCCGTTTGGATTTGGCATGTTTGCAGCATGATTCTGAATGTACAGAACAATTGTTCCTAAGGGAGGGAGATTGTTTAGAACAGTTTACCTCAGCGTAAAGAGTTTAGTTTGCAAGTTCGAGACCAGAAGTATTTCGTTAAAAATCTGAAAGGGTTATTTGAAACTGCAGAAATCTAAGCGAATATTCAAGGACGAGACAATCAGAATTCCAAGACCAGGGAATTGAAACCCAAGGGAATTCGGTCTCTAGCATTTCAGTACAATAAAAATGGGTGACATTAGGATTAATGGAACTGTCGTTTAAAGTGTACTTCAAAACCTTTAAACTTGTGTAGTAGGTGAACACTTTAGTTTCGTTCTATTTTAGTTTTATTTGTTTTGCATAATGATTTTTCATTTTATTGCTTAAACTGAATCCGTAACTTTGCATGCATGTATTTCATTGAAAAACCACTACAGTAAAACCAAAGAACAAACAAAATATGATCTATCAAAACAGATTTCAGTCGGAGATTTGATTGATAGCCATTTTGAACAATTGGTAGCAAGCTCGTTCCAATAATTAATACTTGCCACACTTCAAGAAAGCTTCAGAACATTTACATAACGTTTTCTTCCCTAGAATGGTGGCCAGTTGGCAAGAGAGAAAATAGGACCTGGTAGAGAGAGGCTTTCTAGCTATGTGGACACAATGCCCAGTCGATCATAGTTGATTTTGCAAGGGTTTTACGCTCATGCTTGTTGAGCTGGTTTCAAGAAGAATTCTAGCATTTGTTTGGCATTCCTCCAATTGAATCCAAAGCATGCAATGGAGGTACTATTTGTAGAATTTCTCCAACACTTTTAAGTCACCAGTACACAGTCCAGGTCTCAATGCAGAACAGGAGTGTGGTGACAAAAAATGCGCTGGGCGCAAGGGACCTCAGTTCATTTGCGATGTCTTTGTTGTCTAAGATTTGCTGCAGTAGTTTGTATAAAGCTGAACTGAGACAGCTGATCTTGTGTTGAATCTTATCAATGGGAGCCTGTAGAGAGAGGTGCCTACCAAGGTACAAGAATTGATCAGTGTAGACCTGAATCTCTTCTTCAACAAATATGGGAGGGGGAATTTTTGACTGATCATTTCTGAATTGAAATGAGTTTTGTTTCAGCATCATTCAAGGACATACTTAGTCTATTATATGCAGAATCAAAGAGATTGAATGTGGCTTGTAAATCTGGTGCTAAGTCAGCAAGAACACAGCAATCACCCACCTACAGAAGGTAGCTGTGGGTTTTTTTATCTCGTTTAAAGGCTGTGCGTATCGCTGACTTGTCCAGCATTTATTGCCCAGAAGGCAGTTATGAGTCATCTACATTGCTGTGTGTCTGGAGTCACATACAGGCTAAACCAGGTAAGGGTAGCAGTTGCTCTCCCTAAAGGACAATTGTGAACAAGATGGGTTTTCCTGACAATTGGCAATGGTTTCACTCTTAATTCCAGACTTGTATTGAATTCAAATCCCAAATTTCCGCCATGGCGGGATTTAAACTCAGGTCCCCAGAACATTACTGGGTCTCTGGATTAATACCCTCAGGATAATACCACTGAGCCCACTGCCTCCCCTGTTCAGTTTAATTGTGACATGGAGGCACCTAAGGTTAAACAGTTTTCCATCTAAGCAGTAGTTTTTTTTCTAGTCGTTCATGGCATGAGGGCAACATTGGCTAAACGGAATCATAGAATCCCTACAGTGTGGAAACAGTCCATTTGGCCCAACAAATCTACACTGACCCTCTGAAGAGTAACCCACCCAGACCCATTCCCCTAACCTATTATCCTATAATGACCCCTGACTAATGCACCTAAACTACATCCTTGTACACTATGGGCAATTTAGCATGGTTAATTCACATAACCTGCATGTTTGGACTGAGCGCAGAAACCGGAGCACCCAGAGAAAACCAAAGCAGACACAGAGAGAATGTTCAAACTCCATATAGACAGTCACCCGAGGCTGGAATCAAATCTGAGTCCATCCCTAATTTCTCGAGAGACGGTGGTGGTGAACTGCCTTCTTGAACGATTACAATCCTTGAGGTGTATGCAAGGATTTCCAGGAGTTTGATCTTACAACATTGAAGGTACAACAATAAAAGTTCCAAGTCAGGATGGTGTGTGGCTTAGATGGGGACTTGGAGATGTAGTGTTCCCATGTCTCTGTTGCCTTGTGTTCTAAATGGCAGAGGTTGTGGGTTTGGAAGGTGCTGTTGGAGGATATTTAGTGAGTTGTATTTAATAAATACATCAATCAGAGGGCAGCGATTTTTGAGATGGTTTGTAGATCAGGTTGATGATAAGTATGTAAGTTAGCTCTCTGAGCTTGAAGGTTTGTTTTCAGACGTTTTGTCACCATACTAGGTGAAGTGGCAACTCTCACTGATGAGGTTATCTAGTTTTCAGACATTTTGTCACCATACAAGCCTTCAAGCTCAACTTATACACATATCAGAGGGCAGTTGACCTTCTCTGTAGATTGCCACTTTAGCATTACACAGATGGTTGCGTGTTGAACAGATTGCACGGAGATGTATAAGTCAGGAATGCCCAGGTTTGCTGTTGGATCTGTGCAGATCTGGCTAGCATTTCCTTGGAATGACAGGGGTGAAATATTACAAGGGCCATTGGGATAAGAGTGGCCAAAGGCAAAAAGCTCTGGGAACTTTTGTGACAAAGAATTATGTACCATTATACTGCAGAGGAGCAAAGTCACTGTGGTATGAGGGATTGGGAAATTAGAGCACTTATTACAATCTGCGGTATCACTTCTAGGCTACTTCAAAAGGGCTGAAGAGTAAAAGAACCATGAAATGGATACAGTTCGACTCATTTCTGTACTCTAAATCCAATAGACATGTGGTCTAGCCAGGATTATACTGAAAGACCACAAGGTAAAACAGAAGAAAGACATTCAACCCATTACATCTTCTCTACCATTCCATAAGATCATGACTGATCTGATAATCCTTATATTCACTTTCCTGCCTTGCCCCATAACCACTGATTTCCTTACTGATTAAAACTCTGTCTAGCTAAGCCTTCAATATAATTACCAATCCCTGCAGTAAGCAACTTCGCAAATTCATTACCTTCTGAAATAAAACATGTTGACTTTCCAATTACTTAGAGTCTCGTAGAGATGTACAGCACTGAAACAGAGCGTTCAGTCCAACCCGTCCATGCCGACCAGATATCCCAATTTAATCTAGTCCCACTTGCCAGCATCCGGTCCATATGCCTCCAAACCCTTCCTATTCATATACCCATCCAAATGCCTCTTAAATGTTGCAATTGTACCAGCCTCCACCACATCCTCTGGCAGCTCATTCCATACATGTACCACCCTCTGTGTGAAAACGTTGCCCCGGAGGTCTCTTTTATATCTTTCCCCTCTCACCCTAAACCTATGCCCTCTAGTTCTGGACTCCCCCACCCCAGGGAAAAGACTTTGCCTATTTATCCTATCCATGCACCTCAATTTTGTAAACCTCTATAAGGTCACCCCTCAACCTCCAACACTTCAGGGAAAACAGCCCCAGCCTGTTCAGCCTCTCCCTGTAGCTCAAATCCTCCAACCCTGGCAACATCCTTGTAAATCTTTTCTGAACCTTTTCAAGTTTCACAGCATCAAGGAGCTATGAACCTGCACTCCAAGGTCTCTTTGTTCAGCAACACTCCTGAGGACCTTTCCATTAAGTGTATAAGACCTGCTAAGATTTGCTTTCTCAAAATGCAGCACCTCGCATTAATCTGAATTAAACTCCATCTGCCACGTCTCGGCCCATTGGCCCATCTGGTCCAGATCCTGTTGTAATCTGAGGTAACCCTCTTTGCTGTCCACCAATTTTGGTGTCATCTGCAAACTTACTAACTGTACCTCTTATGCTCACATCCAAATCATTTATGTAAATAACAAAAAGTATTAGAACGAGCACCACTCCTTGTGGCACTCCACTGGTCACATACCTCCAGTCTGAAAAACAACCCTCCACCACCACCCTCTGTCTTCTACCTTTGAGCCAGTTCTGTATCCAAATGGCTAGTTCTCCCTGTATTCCATGAGATCTATCCTTGCTAACCAGTCTCCCTTGGGGAACCTTGTCGAACGCCTTACTGAAGTCCATATAGATCACATCTAACTCTGCCCTCATCAATCTTCTTTGTTACTTCATCAAAAAACTCAATCAAGTTTGTGAGACATGATTTCCCACACACAAAGCCATGTTGACTATCCCTAATCAGTCCTTGCCTTTCCAAATACCTGTACATCCTGACCCTCAGGATTCCCTCCACCAACTTGCCCACCAGCGATGTCAGGCTCACTGGTCTAGAAGTCCCCTGGCTTGTCCTTACCACCCTTCTTAAACCGTGGCATTTTGGAAATAATCTAATCATTTTACATTGTTTTTGGGTGGCATTGAAGATCTGGACACCCGAGAGGGGCCTCTCGGTTCTGCGATGGGTCAAATAAACACTAGCAGCTTGGTCTGATTTCAGCAAGATTTAACTATTTATTACGATGCTGGGCAAAGGTTATCCAGCAACATCTGTGTACTCTGGAAATGCTGCACACAATCTTAAAACACAAGCACCTTATATAGTTCTCTTAACAAACAGGATAGCCTTAATTTCAAAATTAATGCAATAAAAAGAAATAAAATGACAAATAGACAAAATTAAGCCAATATTATTTCCTGGGAACGGACTTGTTTTGCACTTCTTTATCGCCGGGACACCTGATTTCCAAGGTCAATTAGGATACTTTAATGATGTCATATCTTAGTTAATTCATACCATGAACAGGGCATTGTTTGCTACTCTCTTTCAATTAGTTCAGGAATTGAGTTTTCAGCAGAGCTAGATGCCATTGCTCCAAGAAGCCATTTTGTTATATTATTTTAAGAAGCCATTTTGTTGTTAGTAAAAGCATGCATAAAATGGTTGCTCCTGACAACAACATAAATCCAGATTTTGGATCCTCAGCATGTGGCTATGGAGAAGTGGCAGGGGGTTGTGTTTTGCATGCATGACTGACTGTAATGTAAAACCCAGTACAAAGGAGGACGGTTCCCTTGTTCAGGGTGCCTCACATGACACGCTCCACAAGCATCATGAAGAATGTTGAGTGATCCTCCAAAAGCTGACACTTGCTTAAATAAATTGTGGCTGTTCACACAAGTTGGCATACTGCAGTTGCATCATGCATCTAAGAATCTCAAGGGAACCTAACACTGGCTCCTGTTCCCAACCTCATTACTCGCAGTGATTTCCCAGGCTTTGAGATACTCTCCTTTTCTCAAATTTTCTGCTTTGCCTCAACCTCATGTGTCCAGCAGCTAGTCAAAGCAATTGCCAATGAGCAGCTGAAAGCCACCTGCATAGCAGGAGCAGTACCAGCCAAGACGACCCAGCTCAATTTCCAACTTCAAAGTTATCTCCATCTCACCCTTGTTGCTTCTCCAGTCATAGCTGATTATCTGTTGCTGATGCTCCTCCAAAGATTAAGTGGGGGGGGGGGGGGGGGGAGAATCCTGTTTTTAGATAAGGAGCTGAAGCAGTCAGCATGGAACAAACAAAATCTGATTTCTTAGGATGACAACTCCTCTAACCATAATTCTGTAGTCAGTTCCTGCTCTCATTGATTTACAGAGCACTGACTATTTTTAAGTTTTGTACTCGCCCCAAAAGTTTGAAAGTGTATTTTAAAAAGCAGATCCTCATAATGCCAACTCTTGTCAAAACTGCAGTAGAAGAAAATATAAAACTAAATTCAAAAGGTCATTTCAATCTGAAATATAACCATCAGGGAGACAATGCACTCCTGGACGCTTACCTCCCTGGATGAATACATAAACACAAGAAAAATGTCATTTAGTGGTCACTGTATAAAAAGAAAACCTCCTATGGTTAATATTTCTATTTCATACCATATCAGACTCAATGACTCTACAAGGAAAATACAAGGTAAAGTGCATAATCATTAACAACAATGTGTTTAGTAAATTAATTTTAAAACAAATTAAGAGTTCATCAGAAGAGTGCATTCCCCACAGATTGTAGAAATTAATCTTATGCATACATACATCAGGCAGTTGCAAAGACCATTTTACTGATAGAAAGAGGACTTTTTAATGGGATTTAAATGAAATTTTAATTAATGTAACTATGTGGATGGCCAACTCCGCAAATGGTCAGAGTGCGCAATGCATTCTGAAGATTTCAGCAGAGTATTATACACAGAAAACAGAACACAGGAGCAGGAGTTATTCAGCCCTTAGAGCCTGCTCCACTATTCAGTATGATCAGAACCGATCACCTAATTCAGTACTCTGCTCCCTGTTTCTCCCTATGCTTTTTGATCCCTTTAGTCTTATGAATTTTTTCTACATTTTTGTTGGCAGTCTTCAATGCTTTTGCCTCAACAGTTTGCTCTGGCAGTAAATTCCACTCTCAGAGTGAAGAAATTCCTCCTTAACCCTGTCAGAGTCATAGAATCAGGTCTTTCAGCCTGCCGTACCTATGTCAACTAACAAACACCAAACCACTGTGGTAGTATTTACCCTCACTTGGTCCATAGCCTTGGCATTTTAAATGCTCATCCAGATGCTTCTTAAATATTACGGGAGTACATGCCTCCACCCTACCCTCTACGTTCAATAACACTTCCAATATTTCTGCCACCCTCTGGATGAAAACATTTTTCTTCAGATCCCAACTAAACCACTGCCTCTCACCTTAAACCTAGGCCCTCTGGTATTGGACACATCTGTCTAGGGCCTCTCAATTTTGTGTAGCTTGATCAAATCCCTCCTTCGCCTCCTCTGCCCCCAACCTATACAATCTCACCTCATAACTGAGATTTTCCATCCCACACAATATCCTGATGAATCTCTTTTGCATCCTCTTCCATGCATTCATGACCTTCCAGAAGTGGTGACTAGACCCACAGAATATTCCATCTGCAGACTAACCAATACTCTATGAAGTTGCAACAAGACTTCCCTGCTCCTATATTCTCCACCATAGCTAATGAAGGCAAGTATCCCAAATGCGCTCTTCAACACCCGGTCTGTGCTTTAGGGATCTATGGTCCCTCTGGTCCTCAGTCCTTTGTGACCTACCATTCACTGCGTACATCCTTCCATTATTAGACCTCCACAAATGCATCACTTCACACTTAGAACAAAGAACAATTTTAAAACGGTCTTCACTTACAGGATCCATATCTCTTTAAATCCTTCCCATTCATGTATTCATCTGGGTGCTTCTTAAATGCTTCTATTGAGTCTGTTTCTACCACCTCCTCTGGCAACACATTCCAGGCACTCCGACTCTGTGTGAAAAACGTTTCTTGCACAGCGAATCTGTATATCCAAGGAACTGACACTCTGCCACTGGGGAAAAAAACCTCATACTTTCCACTCTTTCCATGCCATACAAAATCTTACAAAATTATATCAAATCACCCCTCAACATCCTGTATTCCAGTGAAAACAAACCCAGTCTCTCTAACCTTTCTTCATAAATAAAATCCCGCATACCAGACAACTTCCTGGTAAAACTCTGGTGCCCTCTCCAAAGCATTCACATCTTTCTGGTAGAGTGGTGACCAGAACTGCACACAATATTCAGAGTGCAGCCAAACTGAAGTTCTTTAAAGCTGCAGCATAACTTGCCTTTCCTTATACTAAATGCCCCTTCCAATGAAGCCAAGCATGCCACAGACCTTTAACTACCCTGATCTGTGCATTTGCACACCCAGATCTCTCTGCATATCAATGCCATTCACTGTATAACTTCCAATTCTACGAGCCCTTCCAAAATGCATCACCTTACCTTTGTCTGGTTTGAAAGCCATCTGCCATTTTTCTGCCCATGCCTCAAACTGATTTATATCTATCATCTGACAATCCTCTGCACTATCCGCAACATCACCAATCTTTGCATCATCAGGATTAAATTCCATCTACCATGGCTCTGTCCAACGTACCAGCTGATCAACATCAACTGCCACCTGTAGTCCTAAAAGGCCCACCCCATAAACTTAAACGGTGACTACCGTTTCAGATTGCCCAGTTATTGGGAACATCCCTCCTGCTCTTATCTTAATCCAGTTAGAATTTTACAAGTTTCTACAGATATTGATTTCCATGAATATCAGTAAGGCGTTTGACAAGGCTCCTCATGGCAGACTGGTTAGCAGGGTTTTATCACAGAGAGATCTAGCCATCTGGATACAGTACTGGCTCAAAGGTAGAGGATGGAGGTGGGGGGCTGCTTTTCAGACTGAAGACATGTGACCACTGGTATGCCACAACGATCAGTGCTGGGCCCACTGCTTTTTAACCATTTATATAAAGGATTTGGATGTGAGGTTAATAAGCTTGCAGATGATACCAAAATTGGTGGTGTCGTGGACAGCAAAGAAGGTTACCTCAGAGTGCAACAGGATCTTGATCAGATGGGCCAAGGAGTGGCAGATGGAGTTTAATTTAGATCAATGTGAGGTCATGCATTTTGGAAAGGCAAATCAGAGTAGGACTTATACATTTAATGGTGAAGTTCTGGGAGTGTTGCTGAACAAAAAAAATCTTTGAGTGCAGACTCTTGGTTCCTTGAAAGTGGAGTTGCAGATAGATAAGACAATGAAGAAGGCATTTGCTTGCATTTATTGGTCAGTGCACGGAGTATAGGAGTTGGGAGGTCATGTTGCAGCTGTACAGGACATTGGTTAGGCCACTATTTGATTACTGCATACAATCGCCATCTCCCTCTCGAGAGGATGTTGTGAAACTTGAAAGCGTTCAAAAAGATTTACAAGGATGTTGCCAGGTTTGGATGGTTTGAGCTATAGGGAGGAGCTGAACAAACTGGGGCTCTTTTCCCTGCAGTGGATGCTAAGGGGTGAACTTATAGTAGTTTATAAGATCATGAGGGGCATGGATAGGGTAAATAGACAAGGTATTTTCTCTTCGATGGGGGAGTCTATAATTAGAAGACATAGAGGGACATTAAGATGAGAGGGAAAAGACTTAAAAGGGACCGAAGGGACAACGTTTTCAAACAGAGTGCTGCGTGCATGGAATGAGTTACCAGAGAAAGTGGTTGAGGCTGGTACAATTATAACATTTAAGTTAAGTTATCTGGATAGGTTTATGAATAGGAAGGGTTTGCTGGGATATGGGCCAAATTCTGGCAAATAGTCATAGAGGTGTACAGCATGGAAACAGACCCCTCTGTCCAACTAGCCCACACCAACCAGATATCCCAAACTAATCTAGTCCCACCTGCCAGCACCTGGCCCATGAATAAGTCACAACTACTTGATATCTATAAAGAACTGTTAATGTAACAAAAGGTCCCAAAGCATTTCACAGGAGCATTATAAAATCGCACTGACCAATAAAACCGCCTCCAACCTCATAATCTCACAAGCCCACACCGCCCGTTTCTATCTCCTGCCCAAAATCCACAAACCTGACTGCCCCGGCCGATCCACTGTCTCAGCCTGCTCCTGCCCCACCGAACACATCTCTGCATACCTCGACACGGTCCTGTCCCCCTTAGTCCAAGAACTCCCCATCTACGTTCGGGACACCACCCATGCCCTCCACCTCCTCCATGATTTTCGTTTTCCCGGTCCCCAACGCCTTATCTTCACCATGGACATCCAGTCCCTGTACACCTCCATCTCCCATCATGAAGGACTCAAAGCCCCCCGCTTCTTCCTTTCCCGCCGAACCAACCAGTACCCTTCCACTGACACTCTCCTTCGACTGACTGAACTGGTCCTCACCCTGAACAATTTCTCTTTCCAATCCTCCCACTTCCTCCAAACCAAAGGAGTAGCCATGGGCACCCGCATGGGCCCCAGCTATGCCTGCCTCTTCGTAGGATATGTGGAACAGTCCATCTTCCACAGCTACACTGGCACCACCCCTCACCTTTTCCTCCGCTACATCGATGACTGTAGCGGCGCTGCCTTATGCTCCCACGAGGAGGTTGAACAGTTCATCCACTTCACCAACACCTTCCACCCTGACCTCAAATTCACCTGGACCGTCTCAGACTCCTCCCTCCCCTTCCTAGACCTTTCCATTTCTATCTCGGACGACCGAATCAACATGGACGTTTACTATAAACCGACCGACTCCCACAGCTACCTAGACTACACCTCCTCCCACCCTGCCCCCTGTAAAAACGCCATCCCATATTCCCAATTCTTTCGTCTCCGCCGCATCCGCTCCCAGGAGGACCAGTTCCAATACCGTACAACCCAGATGGCCTCCTTCAAAGACCGCAATTTCCCCCCAGACGTGATCGACGATGCCCTCCACCGCATCTCCTCCACTTCCTGCTCCTCTGCCCTTGAGCCCCGCCCCTCCAATCACCACCTGGACAGAACCCCATTGGTCCTCACCTACCACCCCACCAAAGCGAGCGCGAGATATGGGGGGGGTGGGGGGGCAGTGGGTGAGAGAGGGGGTGAGATTTGCTGCTCACTAAACCATGCCACTGCATTCAGAAGAGGAGAGAGAAACACTTTTAAACAAAGGAACAACTATTCATATTTTGTGCTTCAATGGAAATAGGATAAGTAAAAATAATTTTTGTTTTCTATAATAGAAATATTCAAATATTCAAGAAAATTATATTGTTTTATCGTGGGGTAGTACCTGCATTCTTAACAAAGTAGAATGAAAGAGATTCTCTGTTTCTTTCAGCTGATTGAGCTCTTCATTAGTTGGAGGCTTGTACAGCTCTCTTTTGCTTAGTTTAACGGCTTCTATTACTCCAACATCTTTTGGCTGTTTGTTTTTCATGACATTCCTCTTTTTTCCAGGATTTTTAATTTCTTTTTCCTCCATCTCCTCATCAATATTGCTGTCATCTTCATCTTGGAATTTTTCTAAATCCTTTAAAATTAAGGCACAGAAAATTAAAAATACAATGTAACAAAATACATACTGTTAAATTAACAAACAAGACCAAACATCTGCTTCACATGGCCCATGCAGCTCCCTGTTGTACATTTGAACCGAGAAAATTGCCTGACTCTTGACTTTTGTATCCACTCATGCTTGACCCTTCAAAATTGCAAAAAAGAAACCGGAGAAAAGTACCACTATAAGCACAGAAATGATGCCTTACCAAAGACATTCCTACCTTTATGAGGTCAGAAGTACAGTCTTCGCCGATGACAGTAACATGTTCGACAGCGCTGATAACTCCTCACTGACCAAAGCAGTGTCCAAATGCAGCAAGACTTGGGTAACTTGAGCTGACCAGTGGCATCTAACATTCATGCCACACAAGTGCCAGGCAATGGCCATCTCCAAAAACAAAGAATCTAATCACAGTCCCCTGACATTCAATGGTGTTATGATTACTGAACTTCTCCAGTATCAACATCCTGGGAATTGCCATCAACCAGAAACTGAACTGGAACAGTCATATTAATTCTGGGGGAGGTCAGAGGCTAGGAATTCTGCTGAAAGCAACTCACTTCCTCTATCCCCAAAGCCTATCGACGATCCACAACACAAGTCAGGAGTGCAATGAAATATAATCCAGTTGCCTGGAAGAGTGCATCTTTGACAGCAAAGAAATGTAACAACATCTAAGAGCCTGCATGATTGGCAGCCCTATAATAGTAGTGTTGTCTCAGTCAAACTCATGTTGCCGGTCATCCGAGTGTGTGACTACTAAGGATAGCTGGTCATGTCGTTTCATCAGTTCAGAAATGTGGCTGTCAGTTCAGAAATGTTTTTGATGTATGACAGCCAGACTACTGCGACCACTAGGACTCATAACAGCACACAAACCAACAGCACTCTCAGACAACAACTCACCAGGACGAAGGACCCAATACCCAGCATGAGCAAAACCAATGTAGTGTACAAAATCCCAAGCAAGGACTGCACAAAACACTACATAGGACAAACAGGAAGACAGCTAACGATCCGCATCCACGAACACCAACTAGCCACGAAACAACATGACCAGCTATCCTTAGTAGCCACACACGCAGATGACAGTCAACATGAATTCAACTGGGACAACACTACTATTATGGGACAAGCCAAACAGAGAACAGCCAGGGAATTCCTAGAGGCATGGCACTCATCCACAGATTCAATCAATAAGCACATCGACCTGGACCCAATATACCGGCCACTGCAGTGGACAGCTGGAATTGACAACCGGAAGCGGCAGATACAAATCACTATAAATGCCGGAGGAAACATCACAGAAGCGCTTCACAGGAGGCTCCCAAGCACTGAGAATGTCACCTAGACAGGGGACGAAACGTCAGCAACACAAATTCCCAGCTCGGCGAACAGAACCACAACAACGAGCACCCAAGCTACAAATCTTCTCACAAACTTAGAACCCCATGATTGAATAAATGAAACTAGACATTCAGCAATTACAAGCATGAAAGCAGAAAGCAAGGAGAGGTAGCAGATGCTATTCTCTTCAAGGTCATATTAAAATGATACTAGATGTAGTGAACAACTAAAGAAGAGGAAAGACTTCCATTTATATAGTGCTGTCTGCAAATCTCAGGACATGACAAAGCAGTTTACAGCCACTGAGGTACTCTCTTGTATGGGGCAATCAGTGTTGCAATGTCAAAACTGAGAATCAATTTTCACACAGGAAACTCCCCGAGACAATAGTGTGATAAAAACTGATCATGTAATCATTAAGATATTAATTGAGTGACAAGTACTGCCAGGACACTGGTGATAACTCCACTATTCTTCTTCAAGATAAGTAATGGAATTTTTTTTCACTTGCACCTTAGTACCAAAAGTGGGATTTTACTGTAACATTTCATCCATAAGACAGTAAAAAAATGAATCTGTATTTGGAAAGGCAAAGACTGATTAGGAATAGTCAACATGGCTTTGTGTATGGGAAATCATGTCTCACAAACTTGATTTTGTTACTTCTCCTAAAAACTGAGGAGTGATGAGGGCAGAGCAATGGATGTGATCTATATGGACTTCAGTAAGGCGTTCAACAAAGTTCCCCATGGGAGACTGATTAGTAAGGTTAGAACTCATGGAATACAGGGAGAACTCGCCATTTGGATACAGAACTGGCTCAAAAGCTAGAAGACAGAGGTTGGTGGTGGAGGGTTGTGTTGCAGACTGGAGGCCTGTGACCAGTGGAGTACCACAAGGATCGGTGCAGAGTCCACTACTTCATGATTTATACAAATGATTTGGATGTGAGCATAAGAGATATAGTTAGTAAGTTTGCAGATGACACCAAAATTAGAGGTGTAATGGATAGTAAAGAAGGTTATCTCAGATTACAATGGGATCTGGACCAGATGGGCCAATGGGTTGAGAAGCGGCAGATGGGATTTAATTCAGATAAATGTGAGGTACTACATTTTGGGAAAGCAAATCTTAGCAGGACGTGCACACTTAATGGTGAGGTCCTCAGGAGTGTTGCTGAACAAAGAGACCTTGGAGTGCACATTCATAGCTCCTTGAAAGTGGAGTCGCAGGTAGATAGGATAGTGAAAAAGGAATTTGCTATGCTTTCTTTATTGGTCAGGGTATGGAGAATGGAGTTGGTAGGTCATGTTGTGGCTGTACAGGACATTGGTTAGGTCACTGTTGGAATATTGCATGCAATTCTGGTCTCCTTCCTATCGGAAAGATGTTGTGAAACTTGAAAGGGTTCAGAAAAGATTTCCAAGGATATTGCCAGGGTTGGAGAATTTGAGCTATAGGGAGAGGTTGAATAGGCTAGGGCTGTGTTCCCTGGAGTGTTCGAGGCTGAGAGATGAGCTTTTAGAGGTTTACAAAATCAGGAGGGGCATGAATGCCCCTGAGGTGAGGAAGTCCAGAACTAGAGGGCATAGGTTTAGGGTGAGAGGGGAAAGATGTAAAAGAGACTTATGGGGCAACTTTTTCACGCAGAGGGTGATATGTGTATGGAATGAGCTGCCAGAGGAAATGGTGGAGGCTAGTACAATTGCAACATTTAAAAGACATCTGGATTGGTATATGAATAGGAAGGGTTTGGAGGGATCTGGGCCGGGTGCTGACAGGTGGGACTCGATTTGCCTGGGATATCTGGTCGGCATGGACGAGTTGGACTGAAGGGTCTGTTTCTGTGCTGTCCATCTCTCTGACTCTGTGTGTCTTTCACTACCTCAAGTTTTTTTTTGTTCATTCATAAGATTAGAGCAAAACTGGCTCAGCCAGCATTTACTGTGCATCCCTACTTGCTGGCGATCTGGAGTCACATATAGGTCACACCAGGTAAGGATAGTAGCCCCCTTCCACAAAGGACATTAGTGAATCTGATGAGTTTTTCCAGACAAACAATGATTACCAATAGAGTCTTAATTCCAGACTTTATTACTCAATTCAAATTCCACCATCTGTCAGAGTGGGATTCAAATCCTGGTCACCCAAACGTTACCTAGATCACTGGATTAATAACACTGCAAAGCAATTGTCTTCCCCACTGCCTCCTCTGGGCAAGTTGGAATAGGCAACAAATGTTTGCCGAACCTAAAATGGCTGCAAATTTAAACAAGTGTTACCAATGCATAATGGTTAAATTTCAGCAATTTGAATTTCTAAAACAAAATTACTGGAAAAAAACTGGGCCAAATACCGATTCCTGGTGCACTAGGCCTTCAACCAGTGTCCAGTATCTGTGATATTTCAGCCAATTTCTTTATATTGCAACATTGTCATGAATCTCAACAATACTTGGTGAAAATTTTCATCTGGAACTTATTGGAAAAGCAAACACCCCAAGAGAATTACATGGATTACCATGGATACACAGCACAAAAATTGTGCAATTGGTTCCATGTGCTCTATTTGTACAAAGTATTTTTCATTTTTTTCAATTCACTTATGGGACATGTATGCTGCTGGCTGGCCACTATTTATTGCCCATTTCTGGTTGTCTTCAAAAAAGGTGATGGCGAGCTACCTTCTCGAACCACTGTAGTCCATATGCCGTAGGTAGACCTGTAACAAGCTTAGAGATGGAATTCCAAGATTTTGACCCAGCCGTATTGAAGCAACAGTGACCGATTTCCAATGAGGATGGTGAGTAGTTTGGAAGGGAATTTGCAGATGGCGGTGTTCCATGTATCTGCTGCCCTTGTCCTTCTAGACAGTTGTGGTCATGGGTTTCAAAGGTGCTGTTTAAGGACCTTTGGTAACTTTCTGCAAAGCATCTTATAGATTATACACACAGATGCTCCTGAACATCAGTGGTAGAGGGAATGAATGTTTGAAGCATGATGCCAATCAAGGAGGCTGTTTCTCCTACATGGTGTCAAGCTTCTTGATATTGGAGCTGCACTCATCCAGGCAAATGGGGAGTTCCGCATTCTGACTTGTGTCTTGTAAATGGTGGACATGCTCTGGGGAGTCAGGAAATGAGAATTACTTGCCACTATATTCCTAACCTCTGACCTGCTCTTGTAACAAGTGTTCATATACTAAGTTCACTTCAGTTTCTGGTCAATGGTAACCCCAAGGATGTTGATATTGAAAGATTCAGTGATGCTTACTCCATTGAATGTCAAGTGGTGGCAGTTAGATTGTCTCTTATTAGAGATGGTGATTGCTTGGCATTTGTGAGGCACAAATATTACATGTCACTTGACAACAGGTCTCGATATTGGCTAGATCTTCTTGCATTTGAACATGGACTGCTTTAGTATCTGGGGGGTCACAAGTACTGCTGAACATGACTAATAATTGCACAAACATACCCAGTTCAGACCTTAAAAATGGAGGAGGAAGGTAACTGATAAAGCAGCTGAAGATGGTTAAGCCTAGGACATGACTCTGATCAATGCTTGCAGAGATGTCCTGAAGCTGAAATAACTGATCTTTTACAACCACGAGTATATTCCTCTCTGCAAGGTAAGACAGAGTTTGTCCCCAATACCCATTGATTCCTGTTTTGCTAGGGCTTGATTTCAAGGGCTGTCACAACCAACTCATCTCTGGAATTCAGCTCCTCTTGTCCATTTCTGAGCCAGGGCTGAAATAAGATCATGACATGAGTAGCTCTGGCAGAATCCAAACTGGGCATCACTGAGCTGGTTATTACTGAGCAGGTGCTGCTTGATCGCACTGTTGATGACACTTTCCATCACGTCCCTGATGGTCAAAAGATTGATCGGGTGGTAATTGGCCAGGCTGGATTTGTCCAGCTCTGTACAATTCACCAGGCAAATTTCCACACTGTCAAGTAGATTTCTGCTCAAACAGCTAGCTAGGACTGAGGCAGCTTTTGGAGCACAAGTATTCAGTATTATTGCTGGAATGTTGTCAGGGCCCATAGCCTCTGTAGTATCCAATGCCTTCAACTATCTCTCGATAATCACATGGAGTGAATCGAATTGGCTGAAGACTGGTATCTGCGATGTTGGGGACCACTTGAAAAGACAGAGATGGATTATCCATCTGAAACGTCTGGCTAAAAAGATTGCTGAGAATGCTTCAGCCTTCTTTTTTGCACTACTGCATTGGCTCTCCCATTGTTGATGATGGAGATATCTGTGGAGCCTCCATCTCCAGTGAGTTGTTTATGCGTCCACCACCATTCACAACTGGATGTGGGAGGACTGCAAAGCTCAGATCTAACCTGTAGGTTGTGGTTCTTAGCTTCTGGTGTTTGGCATGCAAGTCGTCCTGTTTGGTACCGTCACCAGGTTGACAACTTATTTTTAGGTACATCTGATTCTCCTCCTGGCATGCCCCCCTACACTTATCATTGAACCAGGGTGTATCTCCTGGTTTGATGGTGATGGTTGAGTGGGGAATCTGCTGGACCGTGAAGTCATAGATTATGCTGGACTACAATTCTTCTGGAGTTAAGAGCCCATAGCACATCATGGATGCCCAGTCTCGAACAGATCTAGCAACTCGAACACTGTTCCATTTAGCACAGTGATAGTGCCACACAATACCATGGAGGGTATTGTCAGTGTGAAGACAGGACTTGATCTCCACAAGGACTGTGCAGTGATCGCTCTTACTGATACTGCCACAGACAGGTGAATCTGCAGTAGGCAGTTTGGTGAGAGCAAGGTCAAATATATTTATTTTCCTCTTGATGGTTTCCTCACCACCCAGTAGCAAACTAATCCTTTCGGACCTGACCTTAATCAGTAGTGCCGCCGAGCCACTCTTAGTGGTGGACATCGAAAGCTCACAACCAGAGTACATTTTGCACCCTAAATCTACCATTGCAACACTTGATTCAGTTTTTATTTATTGTTTGTAGTTTTCCCTTAAATGCATCGACAATATGCAATTTAAATATATTCTGTGCAAGTGAAGTTCACACTCTCACTACTGCCATAGTAAAGTAGTTTTTTTCTCAATATCCTTGCTTTCCTTGGTGACTATCCTTTACTGCACTGATGCCTTCAAGTTATGATCTAGTTCACTAATGTTCTTAAGGGAAGGAAATACACAATTTTTTCCTGGTCTGGCCTACTTGTTTTTCCAGACCCACTTCAATGGGTCTGGACTCAACACTGGAGCCCGCCCAGGTGCATACTATTGTACACCCATGACTGTGTCGCCAAATACCAGACTAATGCCATTTATAAGTTTGCTGATGACACCAGCATTGTCGGTCGAATCTCCGATGGCAACAAAACAGACTTCAGACAAGAGGTGGAAGACTTGGAAAAATGGTGCACTGAGAACAACCTAGCTCTCAATGCCGGCTACTTAACTCTGTGATCTGTCTGTCTTGCTCGCAAGACAAAGCTTTTCACTGTGCCTTGGTAAATGTGACAATAAATTCAATTCAACGTGATTGATTCTTAACAGTCTTATGGACAACTCAGGATGGAAAACACATGCTGGGCTGGCCAGCAAAGTCCACATCCCATGAAGGAATTAAAAACACCTCTTTCTTTCTCCAACCTTTTCACTACATGTTAATTGTCTTTATCTCTCAGCATCTATTCTGATTTCTTTATCATCAGAAATAATCTTTAGATTATTAACCTCAAACCTTGCTTTTGTTTAATTTAGAGCTTCCCAGTTCCTACTTCTGTTGTTTGTTCCAATGTAGCTCATAAGAACAGTAGGTCACTCAGCCCATTAAGCCAATACTCTGCTTTTCTAATCTTATAAGCTAAGTGATTAATCTTATCTATCCTGACATTATATAGTACTCCATCTCTCATTATTCTGCCATTCACGTAACCAATCAATATCACTAATAAAACTGAAATCCCAGATCACAGCCTATCAATTTGTAACTCCCCAATTTATGATTAGATTAGATTACTTACAGTGTGGAAACAGCCCCTTCAGACCAACCAGTCCATATCAATCCTCCGAACAGCAACTCACCCAAACCCATTCCCCTACATTTACCCCTTCACCGAACACTATGGGCAATTTAGCATAGCCAATTCACCTCACCTGCACATCTTTGGACTGTGGGGGAAACCGGAGCACCAGAGGAAACCCACACAGACACTGGGAGAACTTGCAAACTCCACACAGACAGTTGCCAGAAGCGGGTCTCTGGTGCCATTAGGCAGCAGTGCTAACCACTGTGCCACCCGTATGCCTAAACAATTCTGTTCATACGAACACAACCAACTCTAATCCCACATGTGTTTGTCTGGTTACCCTGAGTGCAGATTGCAGGTATCGGCAAGGCAGCAGCATCAGTGTAGACAAGAACGGTGATAGACCCAGGAACAAGAACTCCAGGATATAGCATGGCAGTGGCAGCAGCGAAGCCAAGGACTCCTGATTGCGGTAGGCTCAAAGCTGGGATCTCCTAGTTGACAGCAAGAGAATGGCAGCAGCAAGGCTGGGGCTCCTAGCTGCAGGGTAAGTTTGGGTCCAGCACAGGACAGGGCATTGGCAGCCCAGAGAACTGTCACCTGAAGAGTGGCAGTTCCAACACTGGATGGTCCAGCCTAAGTGGCAGCGTGGGGGTCATTGGTTGGCCGACTCAGAGCTTGGGACTCATGGTGGAGGCGAAGAGTCGCAGCACTCCATCCTAGTAGAAGAGTCACAGCACTCCATCCATTCCACCTAGGAATTCCTAAAATCAAAAACACCAAAATAGAGGAAGACGAAGCAATGATCTCATTCGACGTAACAGCACTGTTCACCTCCATCAACATCGACCTGGCAAAGGAAACACTTACCACACTTTTAGAAGAGACCAGCACACACACACCAACCACCAATCACATTACCAACGAAAACATCATGAAGCTAGTGGACCTGTGCCTCACCACTCACTTCACTTTCAACAACATAGTCTACAAACAAACCAACGGCACACCCACAGGATCTCCGCTATCAGGATTCACAGCAGAAGCAGTAATGCAAAGACTAGAACAAACAGCCCTACCAACCATCAAACCAAAAATCTGGGTCCGCAACGTAGATGACACATTTGTCATCACAAAACGAAACAAGATAGAAGAGACATTTAACATCACCAACAACACCCTCACAGGCATAAAGTTCACCGAGGAAGAAACTGACAACAAACCCGCATTCCTGGACGTCACAGTCGAAAGAAAGGACAACGGAGAACTACAAACCTGCGTATACAGAAAACCGACAAACACTGACCAAATACTTAACAACACCAGCAATCATCCCAACATACACAAACGGAGCTGTATCAGAACACTATTCCAACGAGCCACCACACACTGCAGCACAGACGAACTACGCAAAACAAAGGAGAACCACCTATACAACGTATTGAAGAAGAACGAATACTCAAAAATACAGTGCACAGATTCCTCAAGAACAAACCCACAACAAGCAGACCAAACACAGCCAGAAACCCTAACCACCTTAGCATACAAAGAAGTTTCAGAAATGACAGCCAGACTACTAAGGCCGCTCGGAATCCTAGTAGCACATAAACCCACCAACACTCTCAAACAAAAACTAACAAACTTAAAAGACCCAGTACAACCCATGGACAAAACCAACGTCATCTACAAAATTCCATGCAAGGACTGCCACAAACACTACGTAGGACAAACAGGAAGAAAGTTAGCCACCAGGATACATGAATACCAGCTAGCCACAAAAAGACACAACGCTCTCTCCCTCATAGCCCTACACACGGATGAAAAAAGCCACCAATTCGACTGGGACAACACATCTATCCTGGGACAGGCTAAGCAAAGACATGCCAGAGAATTCCTAGAGGGCTGGCACTCCAACCACAATGCCATAAACAAACACATAGATCTAGATACCATCTATAAACCCCTCAGAAAACGAACAGGAAATGACATCACCACAAACCTCAGGAACCCCATCCAGGACAAACATATAAATAGAAAGCAGGAGACAACAGCTTTGCCTCACTTGGAGGTCGCCACCGATGATGTCACCTATGCAGGTAATGAAACGTCTGGATATCAAACCTACAGCCTAAACCCTATATCTCTCTTCCATTAACTCTCACTTCTGCAGTTTAGTCCAGACGTCCAATGTAGCCAGTCATATCGCAGATTTAATAAGTTTAGTGTTTAATCAGTGATAAATGAGGGAAAATACTAGTATGTTGAGATTTGCTTCAGTACACGTGCCATTCATCACTAATAGATTTATACTTCAGCAACGAGGACAGTTATTGCGCAGTGGGATGGGTAAAACATGTGGGACCAGCACACCTGATTTACCGCACGGAACCGGTTCATATTAATAAAAACAGTGCACATACCCGATACTCAGTATCATGGCTTTTTCTCTTCATTACTCCTGCGTGCTTCACTCCACTTTTAACGGCTTCACGCAACCTCCACGCGCTACTTCAAGTTCCGATCGCTCCGAGCTGGAGACCCACCCCCTCACTATCTGATTGGTCCAATACTTTGAGCCACGCGCCGGTTTCCGGATACTCTGCCGTTCACCTTGTGTCAATCACGTGGCGTCACAACGGACTTGTTGTCGTCAGATCCTGTCAGATTCCATTAGGCTTGTCAATCGAGTGACGTAAGGTTCCAATGTGTTGTCAGTCACAGAAAGTGAGGACTGTAAATGCTGGAGATCAGAGTCAGGAGTGTAATGCTGGAAAAGTACAAAAGCTCAGGCAGCATCCGAGGTGCAGGAGAATCGACATTTCGGGCAAAAGTCTTTCAACAGGTAGATCATAGATGGTCCAACACTCCAAGGGAACTTCCTGGATCCTTCAGCAGTGACTCCAGTGGAGTCCTGAAAATGGGAGAAATATGGTGTGGGGCACTTGTGCAGACCTCTGGGAAAATGTAAGCGCGAAAGAGAAGCAAAACTGCAACAACTTCCTTCCCTTGACCAAATGCCACAAACAAAACTTCCTGATCACCAATAAGGGACAAAAGGACAAATACAAGACAATCTGCGCGCCAAACACTGGCACCTCATTGACTATGTCATCATCACAGCAAGGGATGAGAAAGATGTTAAAATCACCCAAGCCATGACGGGAACTGACGTCTGCTGGAGGGACCATCATCTGACCCAAGCCAGGATCAACATAAATATATTTTGGATTAGTAGTGCTGGAAGAGCACAGCAGTTCAGGTAGCATCCGAGGAGCAGTAAAATTGACGTTTCGGGCAAAAGCCCTTCATCAGGAATAAAAAAAATACATGAGTAATACAGGTGTTACTTTTTACTTAGAGTTTGAGCCTGAGTATCGAGTTAGATTGTTATGGTTTTATTCCTGACGGAGGGCTTTTGCCCGAAACGTCAATTTTACTGCACCTCAGATGCTGCCTGAACTGCTGTGCTCTTCCAGCACCACTAATCCAGAATCTGGTTTCCAGCATCTGCAGTCATTGTTTTTACCCCCTCAACACAAATATAGCCCCACTGCAGCGGAGACAACAGGAGCAGTGCCGCAAAAAGTTCAACATTGAGGCTGTCAAAGACCCGGGAACAACAAGTCACGGGATTCCAACAGCCTCCGGACCGCCATCATCAATGCCTGCAAAAACTCGGTCAGCCATCAACCAGGAAACACCTAGATTGATTTGATGAGAATGATCAGGAGATCCAGAAGCTCACAGCATTTCTGAAGGAGGAGAGCATCCTGAGAGAGCCCCAAGATGCCACAGTTGTGAGCATCTTCAAAAAAGGGAACAAGTCCGACTGGTAACTACAGGGGAATCTCCCTGCAGTCGACCATTGGAAAAGTCATCGCCAATATCGTCCTCAACCATCTTCTCGCCGTGACTGAGGAATTCCTCCCAGAATTGCAGTGTGACTTTCGGCCATGGAGGAGCACAATGGACATGATTTTTACAACATAACAGCTTCAGGAGAAATGTAGAGAAAAGAAACTATTTGACCTTCTTCAGCCTTTGACACCATCAGTCAGGAAGCACTATGGAGCATCCTTTAGTTGCTCCATAAAGTTTGATACCATACTGTGCCTACTCCTCAATGACACGGATATCATGATAAGGGCAAGTGGCTCCACCATCAACCCCTTCCCCATTAGAACTGGTATCAAGCACGGCTGCGCCATTGCCCAAACATTCATCTACCTTGCTCCAATGCTTTACCTCATCACCAAGAAGTTCCTGCTGGAGTGGAGTCAATTTACAGACCCTGTGGGAAATTATTCAACCTCCTCTGCCTTCTGGTCAAAATCAAAGTCACCCCAACCAATGTCATCGAGCTGCAGCACACATATATGATGCTTGCGTATGTATAATCTCAGATGATGTACATCGTCAGCACCTTTATGGAGGCATATGAGAGCATGAATCTCACCCTGAACATCCGCAAGACGAAGGATCCTCCACCAACCTGGCTCGATATTGTTGTGCAAAACCTCCAATAATCAAAGTCTATGGGGAAGTCTGAGAAAACATTGACCACTTCCAATATTTTGGGAATATTCTGTTAGTCAAAGCAGCTATTGATGAAGAGATGCAGCACCACCTCCGGTGTGCTGGAGCAGCCTTCGGACACAAGCGGAAAAAGGTGCTCGAGGGCAACAACGTCAGGTACCAACACCAAAATCATAGTTAACAGAGCTGTAGTGGTTCCTGCCCTCTGAGATGTGAATGTCTACAGCAGAAAACTCAAAGCAGTAGAGCAATACCACCAATTCTGCCTACACAAGATCATGTGAATCCGCTGGGAAAAAAAGACACACTAACCGCAGCGTCCTCGAACAAGCCAGTATCCCCTGCATCAAGGCATTGACCACCCTTGATCGGCTATGATGGGCTGGGGCATGTTGTCTGCATGATCAACACGAGACTCCCCAAGGAGCTGCTCTACTTCCAACTTCAAAACGGCAGACAAGCCCCAGATGGACAGAGGAAGCACTTCAGTGATACTCTCAAGGCCTCGCTGCTGAAGTGCAACATTCCAACAGACACTTGGGAATCACTGGCCCAAGACAGTCCAAAGTTGAGGAGGAGCAGCTGGGAATGTCTTGAAACTTGCCATTGGGAAAAAGTGGAATTCACCTAACTGCACATCTTTGGATTGTGGGAGGAAACTGGAGCACCTGGAGGAAATCCACCCAGATATGGGGAGAATGTGCAAATTCAACACAGACAGTCGTCCTAGGTGGGTCTCGAACCCAGGTCCCTGGAGCTGTGAGGCAGCAGCGCTAACCACTGTGACGCTCCACGGGCCACAGCTAGAAGACTGTATACAATTCTGGTCACCCCACTATAGGCAGGATGTTATTGTACTAGAAAGGCCGCACAGGAGATTCACCAGGATGTTTCCTTAAAGCAGAGAAGGCTGAGAGGGAACCTGACTGTGTTGCAAAATTATGAAAGGCATAGATCAACAGGAAGAAATCTCTCCCTTCTTTTAGATGGGTCAATACAATGGACATAATGTAAAGTAAGAGACAGAATGTTTAGAGAGAAATTGAAACATTTTTTCACCTAGAGGGTTGTGCATGTCTGGAACTCACAGCCTGAAAGGATGGTAGGAGTAGAAGTAGCTATATCGTCACATGTACTCACGAGTACAGTGAAAAGTTTAAATGTCACCACTGGATATCTAGGTAAAATTAGATATCTAACCCATGCAGGGCCTTGATTCCATGTCATGCAGGGCTTCACCTCAAGACTCTCGAGGCTGGGAGACTGCTCTGGAATCATGTCGACGCTGGGAGTCCACGCTGGGCTGCAAAAAGACCACCATGCCAAGCTGAGAGATCAACATACTGGGTTCACACTGAGTCTGAATCTACAGTGGGGCCAGGAGTTCAGGACATCGTCAAGAAGAAACAAGGAAAGAAAACAGAAAAAAGAAATGGAAGAGAAAAAGAAAGAAAAGAAGTGGATGGAGCGAATGAGCTCTGGCTGAGGCTTTCTACTCCACTGCCATCTTGGATCTGAATATTTCTCTTGGCTTTCTTCCCATAGAATGAACTATAAGAAGAGTGGAAGAAAGCATACCACCCATCAGTCCAGGACACAAAGTTCTGGCTCCAGTAGGAATCATCACAACATTTAAGAAGTATCTGGATGAACATTAAATGTTACAGCATACAAGGCCTAGTATTTATGAATTCCTGTGGCATAATGATAGTATTATTTTTTGCATCGATGTCTGAAGTCTGTGTGTGATATGGGAGTCAATGTATCAGCACACCAACTGGCATGCACAGAGCCTGGCTCATATAAATAATGTAAGTGAACACCAAGTGACCCAGCACCAAACTCTGTGGTACATTACTGGGCATAGGTCTTCTGTAACAAAAAGCAGCTTTAACCATCAACCTCTGCTTGTTGCCTCTAAGCCAGTGTTGACTCAAATTTTTCAAATTGTTAAAAGCCTTAGTGAAGTCCATGTAAACTACATCAACTGCACTACCTCATCTACAAACCTAGTCACCTCCTCAAACTATTCAGTCAAAATTGTTAGACATGATTTCTCCCTTACAAATCATGCTGACTATCCTTGATTAATCCATGCCTGTCCAAGTGAGGATAATTTTGTCCTCAGGACATTTTCTGATAGTTTCCCTACCATAGCTATTGAGCTGAACAGATTGTAGTTTTCTAGTTTATTTCTACCACCCTTTTTGAATAACACATTAGCTATCCTCCAATTCTTTGGACCTCTGTTGTGACCGGAAAAATTTGAAAATTAATGACACAGCCCTGCAATCTCCTCCCATGACTCCCACAAATACCTGGGAAATATCTCATCTGGGCGTTGGAATTTATTCACTTTTAAGACTGCAAAAACTGCAAATACTTCCTCCTTTTCAATTCTCAATTGTTCAAATATGTCACAGTCTCCCTCCCTGATTTCATGTACATTGTCCTTGTCTAAAGTGATTACAGATTCAAAGTATGATTTTAAAATCTCACCTATATCTTCAGACTCTGCACACACCTTGGCTCCAAATGGATCCTATTTTTTTCCCTGGTTTTCATCTTGCCATGCACTTTCTATCATTCTATAGAGCTTTTACTGAAATCCTTGAGCCCTTGGCATCTACCTTAAGTTTCCATTTTCCTTATCCAGTCCTTTACATCGCTTGACATCCAAGTTTCTCTGGACTTGTTCCTGTTTATATTAGGTGTGAATATCAGAAAATAGGTCAGCTCTGTTGAGAGCAAACTCACTAAATGACACACTTGAGATGGGAGTGGTACTTGATGCTGCCATACTTGCTAAGTTTCTTCAGTACTTTATGTTTTTTTGTATCAGATCTGCAGCATATGCAGTGCTTTGCTTTTATTTGTGTCCTTTAACAATGAGTCAAATTCTGATACTAATATATTAGTAGAAGTTCAACAAGATTCACATAATTTGTAAAGTAATTTAAGCATTCAGATCTCTTATTAAACAAATTATAGAAAAATAGTCTTTATTTTAAGGCATCTTCAGCACTTTTATCAGCAATATTAGGGAAGCTTAGCAAACATTATATTTTTCTTAAAATTGTCTTTCTCATTATTATATAATGTAGAGATGGGTTTCATACATTTGTAAACATTATGTCCCTTATTTTTTCAGTAAACATGTTGTTGGTTACAGTGGCTCTACCTTCTGATTCAAGATCTTACCAAATAATCAACAGTGTTAGCTCCAGGCATCGGCTCCCTCTGATGGTTACATGTAAATATACAAAATCCTACAAGCAGGTAAACCATGTTCTGATGGAGGATGAATACTGTGGGGAGTATAAAGAAAGCTGTCTCAGCATAACAAGAGTCAACCAGAGCAGCTTGTTGTTCAGCTAAATTTCATAAGGATAACTTTTATGCACCTCCTTCTCTATTTGAATCTAAAATTGCAGTCGTGATGATTTTAGCCATGTGCTTTTGGAGATCAAGCCATGAGTAATTCGACATAAATAAAATACCTAGTGTAATAGATGGAATAAACACAGGTATTATGAATATAATCACACAACATTCAAATTTCATCAATCTTTGTTGTGTTTCTGTATTTTCCAAAATGATTTATGAACTATATTGTCATGCATGTATAGATATATATCAAAAGGCCTTCGCTGTTGCACTAACCACTATACCAAAGCAACAGTATGTTGTTGCTCAATGAAAATCTCCACTGTATGTCCAAAAGTGCAATTATTTAAAACTTCACTGAAGCTCAGGATGAACGAGGAGGTCAATGATATCCTGAAGGTATTGGAAAAGTTCAGTCAAAATGTGCAGACAGATAGAGGAACATTTAGTTAAAGGTACAAGACGAAAGAATCAGTTATATGCTATGGTGAGCTGTATGAAAGGATTAGATATATTCAAAGATACAGTTGTCATACCTTTGAATGTCACAGGGCAGTGCTTAGATTGTCTCTTGGTTAGAGATGCCATTGCTTGGCATTTGCGAATGTTACTTACCACTTGTAAGCCCAAGCCTATATATTGTCCACTTCTTGTTGCATTTGGACATGAACTGCTTCAGTATCTGAGGATTTGCAAATGGTGCTAAACATTGTGCAGCCATTGGTGAACTTTCCCACTTCTGACCTTATAAAAGAAGGAAGATTATTGACAAAGCAGCCAAAGATGGTTGGATCTAGGACATGACACTGAGCAACTCACGCAGAGATGACCTCAAGCTGAAATGACTGACCTCCAGCACTCGCATCAATGTCTGACTCCAGCCAGTGGAGGGTTTGTGTGCTGATTCTCTCAGTTACCTGTAAGAATAATAGGGTGGTAATGGTAGAGGATTTTAATTTTCCAAACAGACTGGCACTGCAATTGTGTTAAGGGCTTGGATGGAGAGGAGTTTGTTAAGTGTGTACAAGAAAATTTTCCAATTCTGTATTGGAGGTACCCACTAGAGAAGGAGCAAAACTTGAACTACTCTTGGGAAAAGTTGACAGGTCAGGTTACTGAGGTGTCAGTGGGGAAGCACTTTAGGCTGGTGATCACAATTTTATCAGTTTTAATGTTAGTTTAATGGTGGGAAAGGATAATCCAGATCTAAAAGTTAAAGTTCTAAATTGGAGTAAGGCCAATTTTGACAGTATGAGGCAAGAACTTTCAAAAGTTGTTTGGGGGCAGAGTTTCGCAGGTAAATGGATGGCTGGAAAGTGGGAAGCCTTTAGAAATGAAATAACCAGAGTCCACAAATAGTATGTTCCTATTAGAATTAGAATATCCTTATTTCATGTATGCTCAAGTACAGGAGTACAATTAAAAGTTTACAGTGATGTCTGTTATGGCACCATCTTAAGTACAAAACACCTAGGTACAAATCTTAGATACAAAAAAGAGGAATAAAAAAGAAAAATAGTTGCATTACTTTATAGTGATTCATAGTATACATTAGAAGTAAGACATAGTTAAAAGGATAAACATTACAGTCAGATAAACAAATTTCAAATAAACATTACATTGCAGTAACTCAGCGCAAGGGTTTCCACACATGGTCTGATTCTGTGCACCAAACCCCTGTCCAACAACCATCCCTCACTGGTACAAGCTTCCAGTCTGTTCTGCACCAGCTGTCAGCTGCCCCAGGTAAATTTTCTCCGGCACTTGATTTCCCTTGCCAGCCTCTGCTCTGGGACTCATTGCCCCCTGCTCCAGGACTGCTTCCCTTCACCAGCCTCCACTCCGGGATTCATTCCCCTCATCAGCCCTGTGGCAGGGCTGCTTCCCCTTGCAGGCCTGCACTATGGGGCTGCTTCTCCACAGCAGCTTCCACTCCAGGATTTGTCTCTGGTGCTCACCAGCAGTGGCATCCAATAAACAGTAGGTGCAGGAGTAGGCCATTCGGCCCTTTGATCCAGCACCACCATTCCTTATGATCATGGCTGATCATCCACAATCAGTATCCTGTTCCTGCCTTATCCCTATAACCCTCGATTCCACTATCTTTAAGAGCTCTATCCATTTCTTTCTTGAAAGTATCCAGAGACTTGGCCTCCACTGCCTTCTGGGGCAGAGCATTCCAAAACTTAAGGAAAAACGCAGAAAGGAGAAAAAAAGAAAAAGTGTGGAGCAGATGAACTGTAGCTGGAGTGTCTTACTCTGCTGCCGTCATGATGTCTCTTGTTAGGGTGAAGGGTAAGACTCGAGGTGTAGGGAATGCTGGATGACTAGAGAAATTGAGGTTTTGGTCAAGACAAAGAAGGTAGAATACATCAGGTGTAGATAGCAGGGATTGAGTGAAGCTCTGGAAGACTACTAGGCAGTGGAAGTATACTTAAGAGGGAAATCAGTAGAGTAAAAAGGGGACATGATATAGCTTTGGCAAATAGCGTTAAGGAGAATCCAAAGGGATTCTATAAATATATTAAGGACCAACAGTAACTAGGGAGAGAATAGGTCCTCTTAAAGATCAGCAAGGTAACCTATGTGTGTAACTGCTGGAGATGGGGGAGATGCTAAACGAGTATTTTTGCAACAATATAAACTCTGTGGAGAAGGATGTGGAAGCTGGAGACTTGGGGAAATAAGTAGTGACATCTTGAAAAAGATGAAGAGGTGTTGAATGTTTCAAAACTCATAAAAGTGGATAAATCCCCAGGACCTGATCAAGTATATCCTTGAACTTTGTGGGAAGCTCGTGAAATGATTGCTGGGCCCCTTCTGAGATATTTGTATCATCAATAGCCACAGTTGAGGTGCCAGAAGACTGGAGGTTTGCTAACATGGTGCCACTATTTAAGAAAGGTGGAAAAGGAAAAGCTGGGGAACTATAGACCGGTGACCCTAATATCAGTGGTGGGCAAGTTATTGAAGGAGGATCTTGAGGGACGGGATTTACATGTATTTGGAAAGGAAAGGACTGATTATGGGTTGTCAACATGGATTTGTGCATTGGAAATCATGTCTAACTAACTTGGTTGAGTTGTTTGAAGAAGTAATGAGGAGGATTGATGAGGGCAGAGCAGTGGACATGATCTATATGGATTTCAGTAAGGCGTTTGACAAGGTTCAGCATGGTTTCCTAGTTAGCAAGGTTAGATCACATGGAATAAAGGGAGATCTAGCCATCTGGATACAGAAATGGCTCAAAGGTAGAAGGGTTATTTTTCAGACTGGAGACCTGCGACCACTGGTGTGCCACAAGGATCGGTGCTGGGTCCACTGCTTTTTTCTCATTTATAGAAATGATTGGATGTGAACATAGGAGGTATGGTTAATAAGTTTACAGATGATACCAAAATTAGTGGTGTAGTGGACAGCAAAGAAGGTTATGTCAGAGTACAATGGGATCTTGATCAAATGGGCCAGTGGGCTGAGGAGTGGCAGATGAACGGTAATTTAGATAAATGTTAGGTGCTGCATTTTGGAAAGACGAATCAGGGCAGGGCTTTAATGCTAAAGTGCTGAAGAGTGTTGCTGAACAAAAGTACCTTGGAGTGCAGGTTCGTAGTTCCTTGAAAGTGGAGTCGGGATAGTGAAGAAGGCATTTGGTATGCTTGCCATGACTGACGCCTGGAGGAAGAACACCTTATCTTCTGCCTTGTGACCCTCCAACCACACGGGATCAATATCGATTTCACCAGTTTCCTGATCTGCCCGCCCCCTTCACCCACCTTATTCCAGATCCAGCCCTCCAACTCAGGCGACTGACTGTGTGGAGTTTGCACGTTCTCCCCGTGTCTGCGTGGGTTTCCTCCGGGTGCTCCGGTTTCCTCCCACAGTCCAAAGATGTGCAGGGTCAGGTGAATTGGCCATACTAAATTGCCCATAGTGTTAGGTAAGGGGTAAATGTAGGGGTATGGTTAGGTTTCGCTTCGGCGGGTCGGTGTGGACTTGTTGGGCCGAAGGGCCTGTTTCCACACTGTAATAGAACATAGAACATAGAACAATACAGCACAGTATCACATTCCCAGCTAGTTTCCCTCCAGCCCCACCCCCTTTCCCATTTATCTCTCAGCCCCCTTGCCCCCACACCCCCCCAACATTCCTGATTGGTCAGGCCACTTTTGGAATACTGTGTTCACTTCTGGTCTCCCTCCAGTAGGAAGGATGTTGTTAAGCTTGAAAGGGTTCAGAAAAAATTTACAAGGCTGTTGCCAGGGTTGGAGGGTTTGGGCATTTGGAGAGGCTAAATAGACTGGGGCTACTTAACCTGAAACATCAAAGTTGAAGGGTAGAATAGAATACCTACAGTGCAGAAACAGGCCATTTGGCCCAACAAGTCCACACCCACTCTCCAAAGAGCATCCCACCCAAACCCTACATTCCCCATGGTTAATCCACCTAATTTTACACATTCTTGGACACGATGGGCAATTTAGCATGGCCAATCTACCTAACGTGTTCATCTTTAGACTGTGAGAGGAAACTGGAGCATCTGAAGGAAGGCCAAGTAGACAAGGGAGACTGTACAAACTTCACACAGTCAGTCACCCAAGGCTGGAAGTGAATCCTGGTCCCTGGCACTGTAGGCAGCAGTGCGAACCACTGAGCCACCATGCCACCCTTTTAAAGAAGTTATTAAATCATGAGGGGCATGGATAAGCTGAATCGCTAAAGTCTTTTCCCCAGGGTAGGAGAATCCAAAACTAGAAGATGTACCTTTAAGGTTAAAAATCACACAACACCAGGTTATACTCCAACAGGTTTAATTGGAAGCACTAGCTTTCAGTGCGATGCTCCTTCATCAGGTGGCTGTGGAGAACACAACTGTAAGACACAGAATTTATAGCAAAAGTTTACAGTGTGATGTAACTGAAATTATACATTGAAAAATACCTTGATTGTTTGTTGAGTCTCTCATCTGTTAGAATGACCATGATAGTTTCACTTCTTTCATATGTAAATCACAAAACCTTTTTCAAAAATGACATTCTCAGGTTAACTGTAACACTTGGTGTCAGCCAGATAATATGTTGAAGGTGTTAGCCCCCTGTGTTCCCTGTCTGTGCCATACTGTTTAGACTGATTCTAATCTAAAAAGTGAGTTAACAGAGTCTTACATGGATTCATGCAGTTTTTG
>NC_057710.1:60239987-60248074 GCF_004010195.1 Chiloscyllium plagiosum | reverse complement strand
CCATGGGTACCAAACGTGGCTATCAGCCTCTGCTCGGCCACTTTGCGTTGTTGCCTGTCCCGAAGTCCACCTTAGAGGATGATCACCCGAAGGTCCAAGGTCGAATGTCCAGGACCGCTGAAGTGTTCTCCGACTGGGAGGGAACATTCCTGTCTGTTGATTGTGGTGCGGTGTCCATTCATCCATTGCCGTAGCCTCTGCTCAGTCTCACCAATGTACCATACCTCAGGGCATCCTTGCCTGCAGCATATGAGATAGACAATGTTGGCTGAGTCACATGAGTACCTGCCACATACACAGTGGGAGGTGTCCCCACGCATAATGGTGGATATCCGTGTCAACACCCTTGACATGTCTTGCAGTGTCTACCGTAACAAGGTTGTATGGTGTTGTCCTAAAAGCCGAGCAGTTTGTCACGAACAATGATCTATTTGAGGTTTGGTGGTTGTTTAATGGCGAGAAGTGGGGGCGTGGGGAAGGACTTGGCAAGGTGCTCACTCTCACGGATAACGTGTTGCAGGCTGTGAAGAATATGGCATAGTTTTTCGGCTCCTGGGAAGTACTAGACCAACGAAGGGTTGCGGTTCGTGTCAGTCTCCTGAGGAGGTCATGAGAGTTTCTCGCTGTGGCATGTCGGAACTGACTGTTGATGAGTTGAGCGTCGCACCCTGTTAATATGAGGGCATCCTTGAGTACATCTGGGTGACTGTCCTCCAAGGCGGACTTCGGGACAGGCAGCAATGCAAAGTGGCCGAGCAGCAACTGGTATCCAAGTTCAGTACTCATGGGGATGGCCTCAACTGGGACCTTGGGTTCATGTCACTCGACAGGTGACCCCACTGCACTATACATACACACAGGCACAGGCGCTCACACATAGACAGACACATAGACATTCCTACACATACACATTACTGCAGATACACACACACATGCAGACCCTCTCTCATACGCAAGCTCTCTCTCATAGGCTCAAACATAGACTCCCACAATCACACGCACACATGCACCCTCTCACACAGACTTATACCCCTTTACACACACACACACATACACATATATAAGTTTGTGGTGTGAATTTGTACTTGCAGAATTACCTTTCATTATGCTCAAAAACTGCATGAATCCATGTAAGATTCTGTAAATCCATATTTTAGATTAGAATCAGTCTGAACATTGTGACACAGACAGTCTCACACTGGGCACCTCAAACCTTCAATGCATTATCTAGGCTGAAATGACACCAATTATTAAAGTTCACTTGAGAATGTAACTTTTAAAAAGTTCCGCAATTTACACATGAAAGAACTGAAACCAACATGTACATTTTAAAAGATGAGAGACTTAACAAACAATCCAGGTCTTTTTCAATATATAATTTCAGTTGCATCACACTGTAAACTTTTGCTATAAATTCTGTGTCTTGTGATCTTGTACTCCACAACCACCTGATGAAGGAGCTGCACTCCGAAAGCTAGTGCTTCCAAATGAATCTGTTGGACTATAACCTGGTGTTGTGATTTTAAACGATTTTCAAAATGTTCTTTTACATTCCACTGATCTGGGTTACGTTCATGGGCAATGATCAAGTGGTTGATGTGAAAGATGTCTTATGTCTTGTGATTCCCATAAGTTTGAAATAATCACACTCTCAGTCATCGAGAAGTTTTGCATTGAATATATTTTTCCAGATCTCACCATGACCTTCAGAATGATACACAGTTGCTTTTGAGAGCCTTCAGCCTTCCCAGGTCAACATCTTGGAGTGCTGTAAGTTTCTGGAAATCTTCTTTAGCTGCCTGAATTGGCTGTCTTTCCTTTGCTGCCAACAGTTCTTTGTATTTTCAGAATTGGCCTTGAAAATTTCGATATCTGACTGTAATCCATTCATTTGACTTTGTACCTTATTTCTTGCAACAGTAGAATCTTTTGGAATTGTCTGGGGAAGTTGAATGATTGGGGAAGTTGGTGGGCGGCACAGTGGTTAGCACTACTGCCTAACAAAGCTAGAGACCCGGGTTCAATTGCCGCCTCAGGCGACTGACTGTGTGGAGTTTGCACGTTCTCCCCGTGTCTGTGTGGGTTTCCTCCGGGTCCTCCGGTTTCCTCCCACAGTCCAAAGATGTGCAGGCCAGGTGAATTGGCCATGCTAAATTGCCCGTAGTGTTAGGTAAGGGGTAAATGTAGGGTAATGGGTGGGTTGCGCTTCGGCGGTGTGAACTTGTTGGGCCGAAGGGCCTGTTTCCACACTGTAAATAATCTAATCTAATTTAATGATTGGTTTCTTCCCTGCATCAGTTGGATTGTGAAACTTGTTTCAGGTTTTGCCTTTAACAGGGTATTTCACCTAATCTAGCAATGGTTATGTTATCTCTTGTAACATTAGAAACTGGACATGGATATCATGGTATTAAAAAATCCAACAAACATTTATTACAACTAGCTCTTCATTATATTCTCAGGCACATCAATGTTTCATATAACTTTAAGCTATGAGATTACAGCAGAGAGCAGTACGTTCCCATGCTTTGAGTAATCTGAGTTCAGATGAAGTATGAAATCTTTATGCTGTTTGGTCTCATGTTATGACACAATGCTGACATCATATGAATGTCTCATAAAAGTACACTGATCACGAGACAAAATGCATTATTCCTTTTCCCAAAGATAAAAACTTATCCAAATGGATATACAGACGTGTACACAGACACATGTTGTCAACTTGATAATTATACAAACTGACAAAATAGAGTTTAGAAAATTAATACTTCCACCTGAAATATAATACTTGAAAGTTAGACAACTCATAATCTGGTGATTGTATATACATCCAGAAAATTTTGCTTTGTTCTGAGTTGCACTTGGTTGTCCTGCAGCTGGTTGTCGTCACTCGATCATCACTGAGGCATATTCTTTCTCATTCTTTTCATGAATGGTGTGCTTTGGCTAAGGTGGCTTCTGTGCCTTGACGATGATCACCATGATCAGTAATGACTTAGTATGATCCAGGTTTGTTGCATAACGTTTGCTGTTGTCCAAGTATTTGTAATTGTATTTCTAACTCACTCTTGGCCCACTGTGCAGTTGTGGCAATATTCTACCTGTTTGCTCATCGTGTGTCTTTTTTATTCTCCTCCATTTTTGGAATGGAGTGATTGCTGGACATTTGCCATCTGAGTATAAATTGTGCTAGGCATGGTAATCACTTCTTAATTGATATTGCATGAAAATACAGTAGCGCCTCGACATACGAACGACCCCATTCACGAACAAATCGGTTTATGAACAGGACTGTACGTAAAACTTTGCTTCAACCTACGGAATTCAGGGTACGGACGAAGGTACGAACGCAAAAAGCCCGTGTGAGACCACGTGGTTTCATTGTTCTGCTTTGCTACGCGTGCTTTGAACGCAAAAGCTCTCGTTGCTATGTCCAAGCATTCTTACGCTATCCAATCAATGGGAAAAATTGATTCAGTTTGCGAACTGGGTCCCGGAACGGATTAAGTTCAGAAGTCGAGGCGCTACTGTACAATGTAAACATATTGCTTTGTTACATGACACTTGATGATCATTAATTTGATATTACATATCATTCATTCCAGCAGGATTGTTTGCACGTTGATACTGGGTGACAATATATGGATCACTCCCTACTTATACATGTCTTAAAATGGTTTTCCAGGGAATTGCAGTCTGTTGTCAGACACTATCCATTCCAGAGTATGAAATAAAATGAAAAGAGTACTCATCATGTCAGTGATGATCCCACATGTTATATTGTTAAATCATCAAACAATGGGAATTGTACAGAAGTAATCTGTCACAAGGATGCAATCTTCCCTGTGTACTCGGAATAGGTCTGTTGCCGCTGTCATCCAAGGAGTGAATGGGACATCACTGAGGCACCCGCCACAGCCGGGTTTTTATATTTGGGATGCCTCACAACATTCACACTCATTGAATATTCTAATTCATTCCTGACCAGTGCATAGATGTCTGTGCTAGCTATCTTCTGTGTTCAATACCTATGTGTCTCAGGTGTAACATGGACTTGATATCTTGGTATAGTGCTTGTTTGCCATTGAAAATGACTTGTCATGAGAGGCCAAGTTTGTCTTTGTACAGCCAAAATGAATGATTGTTCTTAGGTGTTTCTTCAATACTGTCAGGTCATCCTTGGATTGTAATCTTTTGTAAATCTTATAGTTGCCTATCTTTGGTAGTTTCTGAATGCAACTGTTCAAAGTGGCTATGGCCAAAGTGGAGCAGCCCAATCTTGGGAACTTCTTCAGCTTCATAGTCTGAAGCATCAACATATAGATCAAGAGTAATATCTTGGCCTTTATGTCGACTGGGTAATTTGCTTAGTCTGCCAAACATAATCATCCTGATACACTCGGTTCTGCTATAACACACAATTCTTCAACACGAATTGACTATAATGCGATTGAAGAATTTAGACCATTATTTGTAGAACGTGAATTTCCTTACCTGCATTGGTTATAATATGATTCCAGTCCCATTGATTTAAATAGTGATGCTATTACGCAATTTTCTCATAACGCAGAATCGCACAGGGATGGAACTATAGTGTTAAGACTGTACCTGCCCTGTATGTTATATAAAAATCATATCCTTGGAGATCATTGTCACTTATTTGTGTCACGTGTAGTCCTGTTTCATGGCAATGGGTATAATCTTAATATCATCAATTTTGACTCGATCAAGATTTATGCATTCTGGTACTCCTGCCATTGCCAGACTGTTATTATTAACCAGGTGAGGATCTCAGGAAGCCAGGATGAGCTTCCATATTGGTGTTACAGTGTGAGTCTGCCAATGTACAAAATTGGCGACCTGTTATATGCTGTGAAATGTCTTTCAGGATGCACAGTGGCGATATGTTGGTACTACTCCTTGGAAGTGGAGTCGCAGGTAGATAGGATAATGAAGAAGGTGTTTGGTATGCTTTCCTTTATTGATCAGAATATTGAGTACAGGAGTTGGGAGGTCATGTTGCGGCTGTACAGGACATTGGTTAGGCCACTGTTTGAGGGGCATGGATAGGGTAAATAGACAAAGGTTTTTCCCTGGGGTTGGGGAGTCCAGAACTAGAGGGCATAGGTTTAGGGTGAGAGGGGAAAGAAATAAAAGAGATCTAAGGGGCAACTTTTTCACGCAGAGAATGGTATGTGTATGGAATGAGCTGCCAGAGGAAGTGATGAAGACTGGTACAATTGCAACAGTTAAGAGGCATTTGGATGGGTATATGAATAGGAAGGGTTTGGAGGGATATGGGCCGGGTGCTGGCAGGTAGGACTAGATTGGGTTGGGATATCTGGTCGGCATGGATGGGTTGGACTGAAGGGCCTGTTTCCAGACTGTACATCTCTATGACTCTATGACCCTAGCCCCGTGTCAGTTTTAGCTATTAATGTAAGTCGTCCTGCCTTTTCAAGATGTAAGAAAGATATTAGTGGTTGTAGAAATGTTTGATCACCTTATACCATCAACATGGTGTATGGGGTTAACAATGGGCAAAATTTGGTCATCTTCTGAAATATGGCTTTTGCTTTGTCGACTCATCTTTAGTGTATTTGCATTTGTGTACTTTTTTATAACACTTCCCTTGTTACTAGTGTTAGAGTATTAGAGTTATAGAGATGTACATGATGGAAACAGACCATTCAGTCCAACTCGTCCATGCCAACCAGATATCCTAAATTAATGGAGTCCCATTTGCCAGCATTTGGGCCATATTCTTAAAACCTTCCTATTCATCTACCCATTCAGATGCCTTTTAAATGTTGTAATTGTACCAGCCTCCTTCAGTTCCTCTGGCAGCTCATTCCATACATGCACCAGCTTCTGCATGAAAAAGTTGCCCTTTAGGTCCCTTTTAAATCTTTCCCCTCTCACCCTAAGCCTATGCCCCACCAAGGGAAATGATCTTGTCTATTTACCCTATTCATGCCCCTCATGATTTTATAAACCTCTGTAAGGTCACCTCTCAGTCTTCAACCCTCCAAGGAAAACAGCCCCAACCTATTTAGCCTCTCCTTATTGCTCAAGCCCTTCAATTCTAGCAACATCCTTGTAAATTTTTTCTGAACCCTTCCAAGTTTCACAACATCCTTCCCATAGGTGGGAGACCAAAATTGCACACAGTATTCCAAAAGTGGCCTAACCAATGTCCTGTACAGTGCAACATCCCTACAGTGTGGAAGCAGGCCCTTCGGCCCAACAAGTTCACACTGACCCTCCAAAGAGTAACCCATCCAGACCTATTCCCCCACCCTATATTTACCCCTGACTAATGCACCAAACCGACACATCTCTGAACACTTTGGGCACGGTGGTACAGTGGTTAGCCCTGCTGCCTCACAGCACCAAAGACCCGAGTTCAATTCCCACCTCAGACAACTGTCTGTGTGGAGTTTGCACATTCTCCCCGTATCTGCGTGGGTTTCCTCCGGGTGCTCCGGTTTCCTCCCATAGTTCAAAATTGTGCAGGTTAGGTGAATTGGGAGAAAGTGAGGCCTGCAGATGCTGGAGTACCAGAGTTGAAAAATGTTGTGCTGGAAAAATACAGCAGGCCAGGCAGCATCCGAGGAGCAGGAGGATCAACGTTTCAGGCATAAGCCCTTCTTCAGGTTAGGTGAATTGGCCATGCTAAATTGCCCATAGTCTTAGGTGAAGGGGTAAATGTAGTGGAATGGGTCTGGGTGGGTTGTTCTTCGGAGGGTTGGTGTGGACTTGATGGGCCAAAGGGCCTGTTTCCACACTGTAAGTAATCTAATCTAATCTAATTTAGCATGGCCAATTCACCTAACCTGCACATCTTTGGATTGTGGGAGGAAACCGGAGCACCTGCAGGAAACCCAGGTGGACATTGAAATGTGGCTGGAAATTGAACCCGAGTCCCAGGCGCTGTGAGGCAGCAGTGCGAACCACTGAGCCACTGTGCTGCCATAAGTGCTTCCCCGCTGACACCTCAGTCACGCCCTGCCTTATTTCCCAAAAGTAGGTCAAGTTTTGCACCCTTTCGAGTAGGTACACCCACATACTGAATCAGAACATTTTCTTGTATACACTTAACAAATTCCATCTAAACCTTTAATATTATGGCAGTCCCAGTCTATGTTTGGAAAATTAAAATTCCCTACCATTACCACCCTCTTATTCTCACAGGTAACTGAGATCTCTTTACAAATTTGTTTCTCAATTTCCCACTGACTATTGGGAGGTCTATAGTACAATCCCGATAAGGTGATCATCCACCTAAATAACTTCCCTGGATATATTTCCCGGAGTATTCTCCCTAAGTTCAGCTGTAATGTTGTGCCCTATCAAAAGTGCCACTCCCCCTCTTCTGTTGGCCCTCTTTCTATCCTTCCTATAGCATTTGTATTCTGGAACATTAAGCTGTCAGTCCTGTCCATCCCCAGGTCTCTGTAATTGCCACTTCCTCCAGACCAAAGGGGTAGCCATGGGCACACGTATGGGCCCCAGCTATGCCTGTCTCTTTGTTGGCTACGTAGAACAGTTGGACTTCCATAATTACACCAGCACCACTCCCCACCTCTTCCTCCGCTACATTGATGACTGCATTGGCGCCACCTTGTGCTCCCGCGAGGAGGTTGAGCAATTTATCAACTTCACCAACACATTCCACCCTGACCTTAAATTTACCTGGACCATCTCTGACACCTCCCTCCCCTTCCTGGACCTCTCCATCTCCATTAATGACGACCGACTTGACACTGACATTCTTTACAAACCCACCGACTCCCACAGCTACCTGGATTACACCTCTTCCCACCCTACCTCCTGCAAAAATGCCACCCCATATTCCCAATTCCTCCGCCTTCACTGTATCTGCTCCCAGGAGGACCAGTTCCACCACAGAACACACCAGATGGCCACCTTCTTTAGAGACCGCAATTTCCCTTCCCACGTGGTTAAAGATGCCCTCCAACGCATCCCATCCACATCCCGCACCTCCGCCCTCAGACCCAACCCCACCAACCGCAACAAGGACAGAACGCCCATCAAAGTTTTACCTGCACATCCACTAATATCAT
>NC_057710.1:60209226-60239468 GCF_004010195.1 Chiloscyllium plagiosum | reverse complement strand
CTATGCTACTTTCTCCCCACCCCCACCCTCCTCTAGCTTATCTCTCCACGCTTCAGGCTCTCTGCCTTTATTCCTGATGAAGGGCTTTTGCCTGAAACGTTGATTTTGCTGCTCGTCGGATGTTGCCTGAATTGCTGTGCTCTTCCAGCACCACTGATCCAGAAATTGCTATGATATCCCAGTCCCATGTTCCTAACTATGCCCTGAGTTCATCTGCCTTCCCTGTTAGGCTTCTTGCATTGAAATAAATGCAGTTTAATCTATCAGTCCTACTTTGTTCTCTGCTTTGTTCCTGCCTACCCTGACTGTTTAACTCGGTCCTTTTCCAAGGGCTCCACCCTCCCACCTTACTCGTTTAAATCCTCCCAAACAGCTCTAGCAAATCTCTCTGCCAGTATATTCATCCCTTTCCAATTCAGGTGCAATCCATCGTTCTTGTATAGGTCGCTTCTACCCCAGAAGAGATTCCAACAGCACCAGCTCCTCAGCCACGCATTCATCTGCTCTATCCTCCTATTCCTACCCTCACTAGTTCATAGCACTGAGAGTAATCTAGAAATCACTACTCTCTAGGACCTCCTTTTTAAATTCCTGCCTAACTTTCTATATTCTCCCTTCAGAATCTTATCCTTTTTCCTTCCTATGTTGTTAGTTCCAATGTGTACAATGACCTCCTGCTGCTTCCATTTACCTTTAAGAACATTCTGCACCCTCTCCCAGATATCCTTGATCCTGGCACAGGGAGGCAACACACCATTCTGATTTCTTAATATCAGCCGCAGAACCATCTGTCTGTGCCTCTGACTAGAGAGTCTCCTATCACAATCGATTGCTTGGAACCTGACATACTCCTTATTACATTAGAGCCAGTCTCGGTGCCAGATACCTGGCTGATTGTGATACATTCACCTGTGAGTCCATCACCTCCTACATTTTCCAAAAAAAGCATACTTGTGTGAGATGAAGATAGCCACAGGAGACACCTGCACAGCCTGTCTCCCTATCCTACCTTTCCTGGCGGTAACCAATTTACCTGACTGTATTTGTGGTTTTTCTTCCTTCATCTAACTGAAATCCATCACACCCCCCGCTCCTGTAAATTCCTCATTGCTTCTAATTGCTGCTCCAACCAATCGATGCCAACTGATAGGACTCCCAACCAAACACACTTACTGCAGATGTAATCATCAATAATGTGGAAAATCTCCCTAATCTCCCACATCCAACAGGAAGAGCACATCATTCTATGAAAGGCCATTTTTGCACTTTAACAATCTACAGACCCAGGAAATAGCACAGTCTTATTGCTCTAAACTGCTCCAGGATAACTTAGTATCTATGTTTTATGTTTTTTAATTTTAATCAAGAGACAGATCTCAATAAGACATATAACCCACTCCACTCACTATTAAAAAAAAAAGATAGCAAAGTTACATTTAAAAATCATGCACTTATCGGTTCGTATGCTGTGACCTCTCCCACATAGGTTCATCCAGAGTCAACTGTGAATTTCACTGTTTATTAATTTTTCTTAGACACATTCCAATGTCCAGAAATACCTGAACTCAAACAGCAAAGGCAGTAGCTGTGCAGATTCAGTGCTGTATTAGAAAGCAGCATAAGTTTCTTTCTCTCTCTCTCTCACTGACCGTGTGGTCTTGGCCTTTGTCTCTTTTCCTCCTTTTTAAAGTGCCGTTGTTTTGATCTTTTTTCTCCCAAAGTTCCAAAACAATGCAACAGCTTATCAAACAGTAAGTACTATTCCTGGAATTTGAGAAAATTAGCTCAACACCCTAAATGCCTCAAAAAAGGAATAGCTCGTACAGCCACAATTTATTCTCGTTCTCCATCTTGGATTACCCAGAATCCTTGTTTCGTCTTGTTGGTCACCTGTGCTTTGTTCTGGGATTTAGCTTAGATTTTGGAACCAGATTGTCTGAGCACACAGGCTGAATACCCCTTGGGGCAACATATTTTACAGATATAAAGAAAAGTTGAACAGCCAAAGAAATGATCTCAAAACACTTGCCTGAATGAATGCAACTGCAACAACATTCAAGAAGCTTGATACTATTCAGGATTGCTTGATTGCCACTACATCCAAAAACATTTACTCACTCTATCACTAATGCTCAGTCACAGTGTGTACAATCTACAAGATGCACTGCAGAAATTCACACCAAATGCCCTCAGACAGCATCTTTCAAAGCCATGACAACTTCCATGGTCCCAATGGACTGCCCTGACATTCTTTTTTGTAAAAGTAACATTCATGCCCGTTGCTGAAGCATTTCCAATAAATATATTTATAGAATCTTGAAGTGTTATCTCTTTAACATGAGTTGCAGCCCTTTAATCCTGAAGTCAATTCTTATCCTGAACTGGTCATCAGGAATTTACCAGATTATTTATGAATCTTTTTGATTGTCCATGGCAAGACTGGGTGTGTTTATTCTTGCTGATGGCAAGACTTTTACAAGCATTTTACTCAATCATTTGCCACTTGATCTGTAAAACATAACTGCATATATTGTTTGAATAGTTGTTTTTCCATAAAGGTGTCATTCCAAGACATTGAAAGGAATGACCACCAGTCTACACTATCAACATCCTGGGGTTACCGTTGACCAAACTCAACTGAATCAGCCATATAAATACAGCAACAACGAGAGCAGATCAGAAGCTCAGAATCCTGTTGTGACTCACTTCCTGGTGGCCCACCATCTACAAGGTACAAATCAGGGGTGTGATGGAATACTCCCCAATTGCCTTAATGAATGCAGCTGCAACAACATTCAAGAAGCTTGACACTATTCAGGACTAAAGTACCTGATTGATTGCCACTGCACCCCCAAATATTTACTCGTTCCACCACCAAGGCTTAGTAGCAGTGTGTATAATCTACAAATGAACTGCAGAAAATCACACCTTTTTCGACAGTGCCTTTCACACCCATGACCACTTCCATATAGAAGGGCAAATGCAGCACATACGTGGGAATAACATGGGATCCCCTCCAAGCCACTCATAATCCTGACTTGGAAATATATTGCCATTCCTTTTGTGTTGCTCGGTCAAAATCCCAGAATTCCCTCCCTCAGGGCATTGTGACTCTACCTGCAGCATATGGACTGCAGTGATTCAAGAGGTAGCTTAGCACCATGTTTTCAAGGGCAACAAGACATGGGCAATAAATACTGGCCTGACTAGCAATGCACACATCCCATGAATAACAAAACATCAAAATGTATAATTTGACCTTCTTATGTGGCACCAAATGCATGTTTAGATCTGCAATCAGAATATAATATTTAATTGTCTCTTTTTCAAAGATTCCAAAGCTTTTGGCTCCACTCTCCTACCTAGGAAACCAATTATCAATTTTGTATAAAGAAGTGCTTACTCACAACTATCTTGTTCTTGCCTTTTACTAATTTTTGTCTGTGTCCTGGAGTCATCAGTTAACTTCTTCGTTCAATTTAATGACTTATATTATTCTAATTTTAACAAAAAGGAGTATGAGCTCTTCTAGCCTTTCCCTATAATTCAGTCCTCAGGAACCAGTGTTATCAACATTCACTGAATTGCTTCCACAATTTAAATGGTTTTTTTTTACTTCAATGACAAGAGTTCAGCAGTGGTAAGACTCAGTCATGCATTTCACGGGTTCAGCATGACTGCTTCAGAATTCCACTCCACTGGTTAGATAATTTAGCTTAGCATTCTGTGTGCTTTGCTAATGGTGTTCAACATTAACTATGCATTCTTTCAGCCTCTCCCAGATTAAAGTCAACACTATTCATTGTGTATGGATTGGCTTTTGTGGCACACTGGTACTCTTCCCACCTGTGACTGAGGAAACCCTAGATTCAAGTCCCACCTGCTCCAAAGATGTGTTATAGCAGGTTTGAACAGGTTGATTTAAAATTTCTGTCCTCCAATTGTGTTGGCTGCCTTTCACTGGGCTATTTTCATTTCACTTTCTGTGATAAAGTATCTCTTTCAACTCATTGCTACCAATATAGTGTAATTTGAGGATACCTAATAAGCACTTCCCTCTTGTAAGTCTTGACACGCTTCTTAAAACAGATGCCTGTCTGTCCTTTGAAGTGAGGAATCAACCCTTTATTTTAAACTCTGCCTCTGGAGAGATATCATATTCTTTTATCATTTGTATCCATCGCACCTAATTTCTTTTTGGATAACTCCTGGTAACAGTTTTGTTCACTAATCAACTCAAGCTGAGCAGTAACTTTTCTGTAAATAAGAACAAATTAATTAATAATTAATCAGAGACAGACTTCATCACAAACAGTCATTGAGCAATTCTTTTTTAAAACTGATTTACTGTAACAACACCTTGTTCGAATATAGCAGCTTTAATAAAGTAAAAACATTATAAGGTGCTTCACATAGTATCAAATTTTGATTGATAATCCTAAACCATAAAAAGAAAAATCAGGACAAATGAACAAAAACTCAAACAGGAGGTAGGTTTTGAATAACATCTTAGGAGGAAAGACAAGACAGAAACAGAATCTCTTAGTTCAAGCGACTGACTCCAAGCTGGCTGGCCACAGCCAGTGTACTGTGCACAAGTAAATAAAGGGTGAATTGGCTGATGGGATATCGTGCTCTGTACAGTTATTTGAAGCACATATACCTTGGAGGATGGAGAGGCCAAGGAGATTAGCGAGTTTGGGAGAAAGCCATGAAGGAATTTACAAATGAGAATTTTAAAATTAAAGTGTTGCTTAACTGTAAGTCAGTGAGCACAGCGATAATTGATGAACAAGATTTGGTGCACATTGGGACTTAGACAGCAACATTTTAGAGTAACTCTAGTTTTCAGAAGGATACATGGAAACCAACAAACAATGTGATAGAGTAGCCAAGTCTAGAGGCAACAAAGACATAAATGAGAGCTGCAGCAGCAGATGAGCCAAGACAGGTGGAGTTTGGCAATGTAATTGTGATAGCAATTGGCAATCTTGATGACATTGAGATTCACATATGAATATAGACCATTCAGCCCATTGTGCCTGCTCTACCCTTCAATTAGATCATAGCTGCTCTGATTGCTCCGCATTCATCTCATCTCATTGTTCATCTTGGGTTCAGGTATGACTTCATGATTGCGAGAATTGAGGTTTTGCCTCAACTCAGTGACCAAGGAGAGAGATGGAGTCAGTGCTTAGAGAAAAAATGTGATGGTGATTGCGAAGACAAAGGCTTTGATCTTCCCAGTACTTAGTTCAAAAACATTTCTACTCATGTGATATTCAATATCAGACAATTCAAATGGCAATTTAAAGACCAGAATGGGGGTGTTATTCAAGAGCTGAGGTAGAACTTGGCGTCATCAGTGTAAATGTGATGCTGTGTTTTTCAATAATATCGCAATAGTAATAAGGTCAGCGTGTTAGGTGTGATTAGGAGGGGATTAAGGATAGATCGTTAGGAGACACCAGAAGGAGCGTTGAGGGTGTTGTTCAAACTGTCACTACTTCCTCTCTCCAAGAAACCTTGTGGAAGCTAGACAAATTGTTTTCTATAGTCATCTAACTCTTGGTTTTATATTTATGCATGGTGCAATATTTAAAATCATAGAATCCCTACAGTGTGGAAGTAGGCAGTTTGGCCCATCAAGTCCATACCAACGCTCCCAGACCCAACCCTCCTATCCTATCCCTTGAGCCCTGCATTTACCATGGCTAATCCACCTAACCTGCACATCCTTCGACACTCTGGGCAATTTAGCACAAGCAATCCACCTAATCTGCACATCTTTTGACTGTGGGTGGAAACCAAAGCACCCGGAGGAACCCACACAGGCACAGGAAGAATATGCAAACTCCGCACAAATAGCTGTCTGAGGGTGGAATCAAACTTAGGTCCCTGGTGCTGTGAGATAGCAGTGCTAACCACTGACCCACCATGCCGCCCATAAACCAAATGCTACTTTCACAAATAGGAATAGTATAGTAACATGGAATTTGTCAAACTTATGCCTAAGCTGATTCCAAATAATTTGTTCCATTATTTCAGTAATTACTGATGTATAAAAAAAATTCAGTGGTTTATCTCTTTTTACAACTTCTTTTCTTTGTTTCCTCTGTTCGCCATCTTTCCTGCTTCCTTCCTCCTTTTCTTCCCTGATCTCTTGTCCTCCATTTTGTGCTCCTCACCATCACACTATTCTTTTTTCCTTAATTATATGTGTCCTTTGCTACTACTGTCATGTTCCTTCAATGTTTTTGAAGTTTCAGTCTTAGCTCAACTGGAGCATTCACATCACAAACTCTACAAGACCACAAGAAGCAGGAACTGGAAGTAGGCCATTTGGCCCTTTGAGTCCTGAAGAAGGATTACACCTGAAATGTCAACTTCTCCATCTCCTGATGCTGCCTGCCTTGCTGTGTGCTACCAGCCTCGTACTTGTCTATGTTTGGCTCTTTGAGTCTGTTTTTCCACTCAATTGAATTATGCCTGATCTGAAAAGGATCATTCCTCTTTCATTCACTCTCTTCTCATAATCCTTGATTCCCAGCTGATCAAAAATCTATCTATCTCAGCTTTTATATATACACAAGGACTCTGGCCCCACAGCTCTCGGTGGCAAGGAATTCCAAAGACTCACAACCCTCTGATAGAAATTCCTGCTCATCTTGATCTTAAATTAATACCCTTAATTCTGAGACTTTGCCCTCTCGTCCTAGACTCTTCCCATGAGGGAAAGCATCTTCTAAGCATTTACCTGGACAAACACTTTAAAAGTATGTTTAATTGAGATCAACTCTCATTCTTCTAAATTCCCAAGTTTTTAACCTTTCCTCATAAGGCAATCCCTCCATACCATCTTAGTGAACCTTATCTGACCTGCCTCCAATGAAATATAATTTCTTAGATAAGGGGACCAAAACTACTCACAGTAGTAGAGTTCAATTTGCACTGTGGGGACATCTGAGGCTTGTTTTCCAATAGTCATATGCTTAATTGGTGATTGACATTGAACATTTTAAAAATGAATGATACATACATGTATGTGATATCAATGCATAAAATTCACTCAGTATAGGCATTTGCTGGTAAACTGTGAAAACCAAACAAAAGTATGTGGATATTTTTTAGTTCAGTGTGAATATTTTACATCCTGGGTTATTAAATGCTAATTGTCTTTTGTTAAGTAAATGTAATTGTATAAAATAGCTGCTAGTGTTTGTAAGTATATGTCAGGCATTTTATATTAGAATTACTACCATAGTTATCTTGATGATTAATCAGAATTTCTTCTGCAGAATACTTATCTAGACTAACAGTTCAGTGCAGTACGAAGTTAATATTGCTGTGCAGTTATTTTCAGTTATTTCAATGATAATAAACTTATTTTAAAAATTTAGCATTGTAAATTTATTTTTAAAATCCTGTCTGTTCACAATGGTCAATTTAAAAGCTCCTATGGCATTTGGAGAAGAGCAGTGGAATTCTGCAAAGTACATTATTGACTGCAAAGGATTTGAAAAGTTGTAAAAAGTTACTCACAGACATACCGGGCTCAATCTTACAAATTGTTTTGGCTAAGTGCAAGTTGCACCAAGTTTGTTGGAAGGTTTCTCTCTGTGAGGTGTAAGCATCGTTTTTGTGTGTGTCAGATCCACTTAGTGAGACATGGTTTATGAGACGTGAGTCGTGAATGTGGTGCTGGAAAAGCACAGCAGGTCAGGCAGCATCTGAGGAACAGGAACATTGATGTTTCTGGCAAAAGGCCTTCATCAGGAATGAGGCTGGGAGCTGCAGGGGTGGAGAAATAAATGGGAGAGGGGTGGGACTGGAGGAGAAGGTAGCTGAGAGTGCAGTAGGTGGATGGAGGTGGGGGTAATGGTGATAAGTCGAACAGGAGGGTGAATCTCCTGTTTCCTGGATGCTGCCTGACCTGCTGTGCTGTTCCAGCAATAAAGTTTCAACTTTGATCTCCAGCATCTGCAGACCTCACTTTCTCCTCGGGGATAGAAGATGGACATGTGAAACAGAGCATGAGGGTGGTGCTGAGCTGGAAGGTTGGAAGTGGGAGAGGAAATGAGGAAACCAGTGAAATCCACTTTGATGCCATGGGGTTGGAGGGTCCCGAGATGGAAGATGAAGCATTCTTCCTCCAAGTGTCGGGTGGTGAGGGAGTAGGGATGGAGGAGGCCCAGGACCAGTATGTCCTCGGCAGAGTGGGAGAGGGAATTGAAATGTTCAGCCACGGGGCAGTGGGGTTGGTTGGTGCGGGTGTCCCGAAGATGTTCTCTGAAGCACTCTGCAAGTAGGCTTCGTGTCTCCCCAGTGTAGAGGAGACCGCATCGGGAGCAATGAATGCAGTAAATGACATGTGTGGAAGTGCAGGTGAAACTTTCATAGATTTGGAAGGCTTCTTTAGGGCCTTGGACGAAGGTGAGAGGGAAGGCGTGGGCACAGGTTTTGCAATTGCTGCGGTGGCAGGGGAAGGTGCCAGGAGGGGAGGATTTACCATGAGACATGGTTTATTATTGTTGAAAAATAAGATACAGAGGAACCTCAATTATCCAAATATCAATTATCTGAATATCAGATTATCTGAAGGAGATCTCGCGGTTCCGATAGAAGCATTACATCAAAGATGTATTTCCAACACTGATTGCGTCATTTGCTTACAGTGATTAAAAGTGATCTCGCTTTACTGAAATGCTGCCAAGAACAGTCCTGGATTGATGGGAGCCCAGGCACCGTCTCCAAATGACAGACCGCCCTCTCTCTCTTCTCAAACACTTTCCCTGGAGTTCGACACAAACGTGTACCCCAAACCCCCCTTCTCCAGATAATCTCTCTAACATTGTCCTATACAGGGCAAAGGTGGAATCGTAATTAACCAAATAATCAATTATCAGAACAAAATAGTTCTGATAATCTCGGATAACCGAGATTCCTCTGTATACATATGCGATTCTATGAAAACCATCTTTCCCTCAAATTTCCCAAGTAACCTTACCGTTCTTAAATGCCTATACTGTCACATTGGTTTAAAGTCTGTTTTGAAAGCATGTGATGATAAAGATATTTATACTACCTCGATTAAGCTGGTCAAACTAAAGTTGAGGCTGTTTTTCCTGCTCCCAAGGTTCCTGCTTCTTGGTGCTTATAGAGTCACAGAGTCACACAGCATGGAAACAGACTCTTTGGCCCAACTCACCCATGCCTCCAGTTTCCTAAACTGAACTAGCCCTATTTGTTTGTATTTGGCTCATATCCCTCTAAACCTTTCCCATTCATGTACCTGTCCAAATATCTTTTAAATGTTGTAATTGTACTCATCTCTATCACTTCCTATGGCAGCTTGTTCCATATATACACTGTAATGTATGTGTAAAAAGGTTGCCCATCAGTTCCCTTTTAAATCTCTCTCCTCTCACCTTAAACCAATGCCCTCTAGTTTTTGACTTCGCTGCCCTCGGGAAAAGACTTTGGCTATTCACCTTATCTATACCCCTCATGATTTTATAAACCTCTATAAGGTCACCCCTCAGCCTCCTATGCTCCAGGGAAAGAAGTCCCAGCCTATCCAGCCTCTCTTTATAACTCAAATCTTCCAGTCTCGGTATCATCTTTGTTAAACTTATTTACACTCTTTCCAGTTTAATAACATCCTTCCAAAGCAGAACGTATGCAGTACTCCAAATGTGGCCTTACCAATGTCTTGCACAGTAGTATCACGGAGTCCCAACTCCTGAACTCAATGCTCTGACCAATGAAGGCAAGTCAAGCTCCTTCTTCACAGACCTGTCTACCTCTGATGCCACTTTCAAGGAACTATGTACTCCAATGTTGTCTATGGACTGTGTGAGACCCTTCTGATTTGAGTCGCCTCTTTTAAATAGTTATCCAGGTCCTTCCCAAGTACAGTGACTTCCTATCATTTTGTAACAGTAGTTTGATATAACAATGCAATTAATATAATTCAGTATACCCATGTAAGTTGAGTTTATGTCCCAGAAAGGCTGTTACAAAAGACAGTATTGGATATTGCAATTTCTCTATTGATTGAACCAAACCTGCCTAATTTCTTGCTGTATTTTATCAAATTCAAGTTGTTAACTATCTATGCTGCCCTCTGGCTTCCTCACTTTCAATTATCTCCATTCTTTCCACGAGCTATTTCCAGAACAATTTGTTGCTTAGCAGATATTCACTGGAAGACTGGCATCCCTTGCACCCATGCCACATTTAAAATCTTACTGTGCACCCAGATAACTGTTGGCAATTTGGTGTTGCTCCTCACTGACAATGTAATGGTACAGCAGCCATAAGGCTATGCTGGTATACTTGCCATTATTGGACAAAGCATTGAGCATAGGAGTTGGGAGGTCATGTTGTGGCTGCACATGACATTGGTTAGGCCACTTTTGGACTACTGTGTGCAATTCTGGTCTCCCTCCTATAGGAAGGATGTTATGAAACTTGAAAGGGTTCAGAAAAGATTTACAAGGAAGTTGCCAGGGTTGGAGGATTTGAGCTATAGGGAGAGGCTGAATAGGCTGGGCTGTTTTCCCTGGAGTGTCGGCAGTTGAGGGGTGACCTTACAGTGGTTTATAAAATCATGAAGGGCATGGATAGGGTAAGTAGACAAGGTCTTTTCCTTGGGTTGCAGGAGTCCAAGACTAGAGGGCATAGTTTTAGGGTGAGAGGGGAAAGATTTAAAAGAGGCCTTAGGGGTGACGTTTTCACACAGAGGGTAGTGCATGTATGGAATGAGCAGCTAGAGGAAGTGGTGGAGGTTGGTACAATTACAACATTTAGAAGGCAATTGGATGGGAAAATGATTAAGAAGGGTTTAGAAGGATATGAGCCAAGTTCTGACAAATGGAACTGGATTAATTTAAGATATTTAGTCGACATGGATGAGTTGGACCAAAGGGTCTGGTTCTATGCTGTACATCTCTGTGACTCTATATTCACAGCACATAGCTGACATGGTTGACACGCTCTAACATATGCTCTGAAGAAGCTTACTGGATCCTAAACACTCTCTCTCAATCACTACTACTCTACTTGCAATGCCTGCTGAAGACCTGTAACTTGTCATTGTCTATTAGAGAAATATCACATAAAGACATGCAAATGGACAATTCCAAACATGAGCATTTGGTTACACCCAACAAAAGCAAACACAAACAAAATATATAGAGGCTGCTGTTTAGCCCCACAATGCAAACCAAATACACATATTCGTGACAAATGATCACTTTATATTCGATGTTATACCCAGCTCTCATCTACAGGGATTGGGTGTCAGTCAAGTCCTCCCTGGCTTGTAACACACTATGAAGCTGAGGTCTGTCATGGACAAAGCTTTCTCCACCTCGTCTTTCCAAGAAGACTGCACTTGTTCCTCAGCTCCTTGACATCCAGCACACTACCTAATTGCCTGCATCAATTTTGCAGAGCATAGCACTCCAGGATGACACAGCATATGTGTGCAGATTGATCGAGAAGGATCCCCTATATCTTCAGCAGCTCTATTACCTGGTCCGGTGTGGCCCTGGTCGCATCGTACCACACTGGTTGAGTAACCACTGCTTTACATCAGAAAGGGAGTGCCTGCTTTGACTCCTATAGTGGTGTTCACTGTAAATAAGCATTCCCTCCTGACCCTACCACGCCTTTCAATGCTGTTCCCACATACCCTCCCCACAACTTGAGATTTGCCCTATCACCAACCTTGTCCCCACCTCTACCCATTCCTCTGACTCCTTCCACTATCATTGCATTCAATACAGTCTGTCATCATAATTACATGACAAAGTGATGTTCCGCTCCTTCCACAGGCAACTTTGGAAGTTTCACAAATGATAGAGTAATTGCCTCTAACTTCTGCTTTATTGAAATGGCAATGTTTGATTTGCATGGATCAATGGCATGGTGCAAAAAGCATCGGACAAGCATTCAAATTCTATACACATCCACTCTGCATGTATTGCAAATGAATGAAGAAATTATTGCAAATGAAATGTAGTTGGAGTTTGCAAATACAGTGCCTCATGTATTCGCCCCTTCAATGTCTTCCAGTTTAGTAAATGTGAATCCTGTGCTTGCACTAATCAAACTGACAAAGACTCTGCTCACCCTCAGTGTTGTCTTAGCCATTTTCCATTTGTATTTTGCATCTAGAGTATGCCAGGTGATGGCAGGGAAAGCACCTTGCAATCAGCAACATCACCTATGGAGTTCACATGGTTGCCAGGCAATCATCCTCCCTCCACCCTGGGTATCCATGTCCCCTATTGCCTTACTCTATCCCAACAGCCCATTTCTAGTCATTTCCCACTTCTCCCATGAGGAAACCCGTCACATTTAACTCAACCTCCAATTGTCCTCCCTGTGCCCTGAACCCTGAACCTTAATAGTAGCTCCTATAGCTCCCCCTGTAGAACCTATAGTGGTGTTCACTGTCAATAAGTGTTCCCTCCTGATCCTACAATGCCTTTCAATGATGTTCCACATACCCTCCCCACAAGTTGAGATTTTCCCGATCACCAACCTTATCCTCACCTTTACCGATTCCTCTGCTTTCCCACAGCAGCATTGATGCCTCCATCCCTTTTGACAGTGATCTCTCTGCTACCCCTAGAGGCCTTCCTTGCACTGTCCTCAATGATCAACAAACAGACCCCAGTATTATACTTGATGAAGCTTTGACAAGCAGTTCCTCGACTTGACTGACCAGACCCCTGACTGCATCTTCCCGACTGACTGCTGAAGCTGACCCTACAGGACTAACCATCGCATGGTCCCCAGACTGTAGTTGGACAGATCCCCTGATTTTGACTGTCCCAAACTGATGACTAACTGTAGCCAAGCCCCTACACACTGTGCTCCTGACTGAAGACACTGGGACTCCCGACAGATAGCAATGCCCCTGCCCCTGGAAAGAACTGAGGACCAGCTCCCAACAAGTTTTGGATTGAAATAACACACAGCACTAGCATAATGGCGAGCATGTAACCATCGTCAACTGTTGCAAAGATCCATCTGGTTCACTCATCCTTTCGGGAAGAAAACTTGCCATCCTTACCTAGTCTGGCCTCCATGTGACTCCAGACCCACACTAATTGGGTTGAGCAATTAGAAATGGGCAATAAATGATGGCCCAGCAAGTGACACACACATTTCATGAATGGATTTTAACAATGAAAAAATTACGCTAATGAGGGGAAGCTAGCCTAAGATAGCCATTAATCAATTCAGTAAGGAATTCAGGACAAACCTTTTTAAAGAAGTAGTTACTATGTGAAACTTGTGACCACATGGAATAGTTGAGATGAATAACATAGGTACATTTGAAGAGAAGCTGATAAAGTACATGGTCAACAAAGAAACAGAAGGATCTGGAAACAGTTGGAAGAAGGGAGACGTGGAGCATAAAGACTGACATAGACAAGGCTTGTTGCTCTAAAGTGTACATAATTCGATGTCATGTTACAGCATGTATGCAGCTAACTCACTATTTTTGTACAAATGTTTTCTGAATTTTATCAGTTATTTCAAAATAAAATTACTTCTAAATGTACTAAATTGATGCATGTCCACAAAACACATGAAAACATGTAATTCAAGAAGCAGCAGTTTCTCTTTGAATCGGCAAAAATACAGTCAAAGAGGGAGAAAATTCTGAAGGCATCGAGAGGCCATAAATTACACTGCCGAGCACTGCTGTAAAAACAAAAACACAGATGGATTGATAATACACAGATTTTCTGTCATCAACTTATATTAGACTCTGCTGGCTCTCCAGAGAGTTCAAAGAATTTATCCAATGAGTAGCTGATTTGTAACATTGGAAAACTTCTAGCTGCAAACTCTAGTCTTTATGATTGAGATGTCTAAGATAAGCTGATGGTAGGAGTGAGTCGAGAGTGTGGTGCTGGAAAAGCACAGCAGGTCAGGCAGCATCCAAGGAGCAGGGAAATCTATGTTTCAGGCAAAAAGCCCTTCATCAGGATAGAGGCTGGGAGCCTCAGGGGTAGAGAGATAAGTGGGAGGGAGTGGAGCTGGGGGAAAAGTAGCAGAGAGTGCAATAGGTGGATAGAGGTGGGGGTAATGGTGATAGATTGGGGGTAGGGTGGAGTAGATAGGTGCAAAGGAAGATGAACAGGTGGGACAGGTCATGAGGTTGGTGGATGTAGGTTTGCTCGCTGAGCTGGGAAGTTCATTTCCAGACGTTTTGTCACCCTATTTGGTAACATCTTCAGGGGGCCTTAGGTGAAGCAGTGTACATGATTCCTGCTTTCTCTTTACATGTTTGGGTTTCTTTAGGTTAGTGATGTCATTTCCTGTGCTTTTCCTCAGGGGTTGTAGATGGGGTCTAAATCGATGTGTTTGTTGATAGACTTCTCAGCTGGAAGGTTGGAACTGGGAAAAGGTGGGGGGAGGGGAAATGAGGAAACTCGTGAAATCCACACTGATGCCATGGGGTTGAAGGGTCCTGAGGCGGAAGATGAGGCATTCTTCCTCTGAAGGGTTCTGCGAATAGACGTCCTGTCTAGCAAAGCGCTTCAGAGAACATCTCTGGGACACCCATACCAACCAACCCCACCACCCTGTGGCAGAATACTTCAACTCCCCCTTCCACTCCACCATGGACATGCAAGTACTGGGCCTCCTCCATCTCCACTCCCTTACCACCCAACACCTGGAGGAAGAAAGCCTTATCTTCCACCTCAGGGCCCTCCAACCCCACGGCATCAATGTGGATTTCATCAGTTTCCTCATTTCCCCTTCCCCACACCTTACCCCAGTTCCAACCTTCCAACTCAGCACTGCCCTCATGACCTGTCCCACCTGTCCATCCTCCTGCCTACCTATCCGCTCCACCCTGCCCTCTGACCTATCACCATTACCCCCACCTCCATCCATTTATTGTACTCTCAGCTACCTTCCCCCCAGCCCCACCCCACTCCCATTTATCGCTCCATGCCCGAGGCTCCCAGCCTCATTCCTAATGAAGGGCGTTTACTTGAAACGTCAACTTTCCTGCTCCTTGAATGCTGCCTGACCTGCTGTGCTTTTCCAGCACCACACTCTCAACTCTAATCTCCAGCATCTGCAGTCCTCACTTTAACCTTGATAGTAGGAGGGATACAATTAACATTGACATCACTTCTTTCAAGGTGGAAAGAACAGGTGGAGAGAGCAGTAAATAAAGCATACAATGTTCTTAGCTTTATTAATAAGGACAAAGAGGTGAGATTGACCTTGCACAAGACATTTGTTAAATCTCAGCTGGAGGAAAGATGCGAATGCAGTAGAAAATACACATCGGTATTTTACTAGAATGGTTCCAGGTTTAAGAAACTTCAGCCATGAGGACAGATTGAAGAAGTTGGGACTGTTCTCCCTGGAGAAAAGAAGGATCAGAGGAGAACTGAATGAGGTTTTCAAAATCATGAGCAGGTTGGACAGAGTAGGTAGGGTAAAACTATTTCAACTCTTAAAAGGAAAAGGAACAAAAAAGCATAGATTTAAAATGATGGTGAATGAAGCATAGGTGATGTGAGAAAAAAATATTTTTATGCGGCAAATGTTTAGGGTATGGAATGCACTGCCTGGAAATGTGGTGAAGACTGGTTCAATTGACGATTCAAGATGGCATTGGATGGTTATTTGGATAGTAATGGTGTCTAGAGATATAGGGAAAAGACAGGAGATTGGCACTCGATAATAGAGCCTATGGGGAAAAAAAACACTGCCTGCCCATGACGTGTTCACAGAAAACATTTGTGTTCTTAGCTAAACAGAACATACCATAATACCTCAACTTGACCACAAACAGCTCAGGAACTAATAAACAAAACAAAACATTACCAAAATAGCTACCAGACTGAAGGAATACACTCCTTAGACGATGTGATAACAGACTTCCTACCTCACAATAGCATCACCACTCCTGCAGCCCCAAAGGCATCCCCAGTCTCCTCAGGCACCCCAAAGCCTACCTAGTCTGAGTGGCACCCAGATACCTGCACACCACCCGACAGACCCATTGAAACCAGGATGCTGGACATTAGCACCTGCTGTAGCAGAGGAACAAAACCTCCTGTTACAATTATTATCTGATTACTACTACCGGACAACTGATTGTTTTCCATTGAATGTAATTTCATTCATATTGCCTTGTAATTAACACTACACTACTGTGACACTACTGTAACACCATAAAACTATCTGTATCTGCAGATGGGGAAGAGAATCCTTGACTTAACTGTGCAGAGTGTCTTTCTGTACCATTCCTGTCAATTTATCTTCCCCATGAAGAAATAAACCAGTATTCATCAATGTCACAAGATCTGTGTGTGACCTCTATTTGGAATTGGACGATGCTCCGACAGAGCCAGAGCAGGCATGATGGTCTAAATGTCTCCTTCTGCACTGTAGTCATTCTGTGATTCTAAAGGAAGAAAAATGTGGACCAGGGTCCCACTCATTTGGTGTACACGAGTCAAACTGTCGCCCATGGAACTGAACCCCAGTCAGGAAGTAGCAGCTGTAGATGAGGAGGGAAAAGAAGAAAATTGACAAAGAAAAAAATGGTTCATCTGTTCTGAACAAATTTTTCATTTAACCTGGATATCAATTTTGCTGTTGTATAGTTTCCAGATATTGAGTGAGATACGAAAGCCACTTCCAGCATGAATGGGGGAGACCAGTTGGAAGTGGAACACTGGGGCTGCCAACTCTGTCTTGACATATTCTGACAGCTTTCATCACTTGCTCTATTGGTTACCCAACATTCCCTCACTTGCAACAATTGGTCAGTACCAACAATCCTTTGCTCTTCAAAACCTGTTCTATCTGCGAGATATCCATGGAACTAAGCCAAGTTGATGTTTGTAGAAATTAGTCTGAATAAAGATAAATGTGATGGGTTTGAATAAATTTTACATTTTCAAGGTATCAGAGGTACCTGGAAATTTTACAAAATGTTCACAAACTGTGAATTACACTTCATCTTAATTCTATACAATAGTTTTTACACTAAGTGTGGATAATTAACCACTCTAAGAAGCAGTGTACATTTTAAGCAACATGGCCATGTGACCATGCAGCTGTCCAGATCTTACAGTGCCAGGGACAAGCAGCCTGTACACAAGAAAACACAGTCTCTTTAAAATATGCACACGAGCAATCATGAGGCAATCCTGAAGGGAACATGCACTGCAAAAAAAAAATGACCCTGCACAGTGAAAGGAAATTTGAGAGAACATTGCTGAGAAGTACTTAGTATTTACTCATAGACTCATAGATTTTACAGCATAGAAAAAGGCTATTTGGGTCATTGTGTTTGCACCAGTCAACAGAAATCTGTCAATACTAATCCCATCTTCCAGCTTTTGGCCCATAGCCCTGGAGGCTATGGTAACACAAATAAATATCCAAATATTGCATCAATGTTAAAACAGTTTCTGACACAACTACCATTTCAGGCAGTGAGTTCCAGACAACCAATACCCATTGGATGAAAATGTTTCTCCTCAACTCTCGGTTTTTGCTTTATACCTGTTACCTTTAAATCTATGTCCCTGGTTATCTGACTTATGGAGAAAGCACCTTTTTATGAATGAAAATTCCTTTGATTCTAAATATTTTAAAGTATTATGTTGATTTAATATCTTGCCAGTGTAATTCTTGGCAATCAATTTGAAATGATCAGTTCGAGTCACAATTTGATTCACCTACACTTGCGAGAAGGCACATGTCTGCAGGACTGAGTCCGCTATAGGCAAAGAAATTTGTCCAGGCATTGTACCTTTTCAATGATACAAAAGATACAAAAGGGGAATTCCCCATTGTATGCCTTGACCAAAGTCAACTTGCCTTTTTTGAATTTAAATAAAGCTTTTGGGGTAACTGAAATAACTCCACTGAGGCCAGTATTCCGTCACCAAGTTGCCCTTCATTTACACATAAATGATCCTTGATTTTAGTACTGCCTCATTCAGATTCAGCTACCAAAGTGTCAGTATCTCTGACCCTCACCCTTTTTATATGTCAGCCAGGGCTCTCTAATTGGACCAGATTGGAACAGCTGGCTAACTGCATTACAATCATTACAATAATTAATGCATTCTTCTGGGCAATGTCTCAACCAGAGGCAACCAGAATCAATCAGATCTTTCTGTTTTTTATGCAATATAAGTTATTATTCCCTTTAAAATTTGGTTTTCTTGGACCAGTCATAGAGTCAAGGAGATGTATAGCATGGAAACAGATCCTTCGGTCCAACTTGTCCATACCGACCAGATATCCCAACCCAATCTAGACCCACCTTGCCAGCACTCGGCCTATATCCCTCCAAACCCGTCCTATTCGTATACCCATCCAAATGCCTTTTAAATGTTGCAATTGTACCAGCCTCCACCAGTTCCTCTGGCAGCTCATTCCATACATGTACCACCCTCTGTGTGAAAACGTTGCCCCTTAGGTCTCTTTTATATCTTTCCCCGCTCACCCTAAACCTATGCCCTCTAGTTCTGGACTCCCCGACCCCAGGGAAAAGACTTTGCCTATTTAATCTTTCGAAGCCACTCATAATTTTGTAAACCTCTATAAGATCAGCCCTCAGCCTCCGACACTCCAGGGAAAACAGCCCCAGTCTGTCCCTCTCCCTATAGCTCAGATCCTCCAACCCTGGCAACATCCTTGGAAATCTTTTCTGAACCCTTTCAAGTTTCACAACATCTTTCCGATAGCAAGGAGACCAAAATTACATGCAATATTCCAACAGTGGCCTAACCAATGTCCTGTTCAGCCACAACATGACCTCCCAACTCCTGTACTCAATACTCTGACCAATAAAGGAAAGCATACCAAACGCCTTCTTCACTATCCTATCTACCTGCGACTCCACTTTCAAGGAGCTATGAACCGGCACTCCAAGGTCTCTTTGTTCACAAACCTCCCTAGGACCTTACCATTAAGTGTATAAGTCCTGCTAAGATTTGCTGTCCTAAAATGCAGCACCCCCGCATTTATCTGAATTAAACTCCATCTGCCACTTCTCAGCCCATTGGCCCATCTGATCAAGATCCTGTTGTAATCTGAAGTAACCCTCTTCGCTGTCCACTACACCTCCAATTTTGGTGTCATCTGCAAACTTACTAACTGTTCATCTTATGCTCGCATCCAAATCATTTATGTAAATGACAAAACGTGGAGGACACAGCACTGATCCTTGTGGCCACAGGCCTCCAGTCTGAAAAACAAACCTCCACCACTACCCTCTGTCTTCTTCCTTTGAGCCAGTTCTGTATCCAAATGGCAAGTTCTCCCTGTATTCCATGAGATCTAACCTTGCTAATAAGCCTCCCATGGAGAACCTTGTTGAACGCCTTACTGAAGTCCATAGAGATCACATCTACCGCTCTGCCCTCATCAATCCTCTTTGTTACTTCTTCAAAAAACTCAATCAAGTTTGTGAGACATGATGTTGACTATCCCTAATCAGTCCTTGCCTTTCCAAATACATGTCCCTCAGGATTCCCTCCAACAACTTGCCCACCACCAAGGTCAGGCTTACTTGTCTATAGTTCCCTGACTTGTCCTTACCACCCTTCTTAAACAATGGCACCACGTTTGTCAACCTCCAGTCTTCCGGCAACGCACCTCTGACTATCGATGATACAAATATCTCAGCAAGAGGCCCAGCAATCACTTCTCTAGCTTCCCACAGAGTTCTCAGGTACACCTGATCAGGTCCTGGGGAGTTATCCATCTTTACCTGTTTCAAGACATCCAGCACTTCCTCCTCTGTAATATGGATATTTTGCAAGATGTCACCATCTATTTCCCAACAGTCAATATCTTCCATATTCTTTTCCACTGATGCAAAATACTCATTTAGTATTTCCCCCATTTTCTGTGGCTCCACACAAAGGCCGCCTTGCTGATCTTTGAGGGGCCCTATTCTCTCCCTAGTTACCCTTTTGTTCTTAATGTATTTGTAAAAACCCTTTGGATTCTCCTTAATTCTACTTGTCAAAGCTATCACATGGCCCCGTTTTGCCCTCCTGATTTCCCTCTTAAGTATACTCCTACTTCCTTTATACTCTTCTAAGGATTTACTCGATCTATTCTATCTATACGTTACATATGCTTCCATCTTTTTCTTAACCAAACCCTCAATTTCTTTAGTCTTCCAGCATTCCCTATACCTACCAGCCTTTCCTTTCACCCTGACAGGAATATTTTTTCTCTGAATTCTTGTTATCTCATTTCTGAAGACTTCCCATTTTCCAGCTGTCCCTTTACCTGTGAACATCTGCCCCCAATCAGCTTTCGAAAGTTCTTGCCTAATACCGTCAAAATTGGCCTTTCTCCACTTTAGAACTTCAACTTTTAGATCTGGTCTATCCTTCTCCATCATTATTTTAAATCTAATAGAATTATAGTCGCTGGCCCCAAAGTGCCGCCCCCCCCACTGACACCTCAGTCACCTGCCCTGCCTTATTTCCCAAGAGTAGGTCAAGTTTTGCACCTTCTCTAGTAGGTACATCCACATACTGAATCAGAAAATTTTCTTGTACGCACTTAACAAATTCCTTTCCATCTAAACCTTTAACACTATGGCAGTCCCAGTCTATGTTTGGAAGTTAAAATCCTCTACCATAACCACCCTATTATTCTTACAAGTAGCTTAAAAGTTTGTTTCTCAATTTCCCTCTGACTATTAGGGGGTCTTTCATACAATCCCAATAAGGTGATCATCCCTTTCTTATTTCTCAGTTCCACCCAAATAACCTCCCTGGGTGTATTTCCAGGAATATCCTCCCTCAGCACAGCTGTAATGCTATCCCTTATCAAAAATGCCACTCCCCCTCCTCTCTTGCTCCCCTTACTATCATTCCTGTAACATTTGTATCCTGGAACATTAAGCTGCCAGTCCTGCCCATCCCTGAGCCATGTTTCTATAATTGCTATGATATCCCAGTCCCATGTTCCTCACCATGCCCTGAGTTCATCTGCCTTCCCTGTTAGGCCTCTTGCATTGAAATAAATGCAGTTTAATTTATGTCCCTGCCCTTGTCCCTGCCTGCCCTGACTGTTTGACTCGCCTCTGTTCTCAACTGTACCCGTCTCAGATTGATCTCTTTCCTCACTATCTCCCTGGGTCCCATCCCCCCACCTTACTAGTTTAAGTCCTCCCAAGCAGCTTCAGCAAATTTCCCTGCCAGTACATTAGTCCCCTTCCAATTTAGGTGCAATCCGTCCTTCTTGTACAGGTCACTTCTAACCCAAAAGAGATTCCAATGATCCAAAAATGTGAATCCTTCACCCATACACCAGCTCCTCAGCCATGCATTCATCTGCTCTATCCTCCTATTCCTGCCGTCACTAGCTCATAGCACCAGGAGTAATCCAGATATTACTACTCTTGAGGACCTCCTTTTTAAAATTCTGCCTAACTCTGTAATTTCATTTCAGAGTCTCAACCTTTTCCCTTCCTACATTGTTGGTTCCAATATGGAGAATGATCTCTTGCTGGCCCCTCTCCCCCATGAGAACATTCTGCACCCTCTCTGAGACATCCTTGAGCATGGCACCAGGGAAGCAACATACTATTCTGCTTTTTCGCTGCTGGCCACAGAAAAGTATGTCTGTACCTCGTATTACAGAATCCCCAACACAATTGATCTCTTGGAAGCCAACATACCCCTCGTTGCATTAGAGCCAGTCTCAATACCAGAAACGTGGCTGTTCATGCTACGTTCCCCTGAGAATCTATCATCCCCTACATTTTCCAAAACAGCATACCTGTTTGAAATGGGTATATCCACAAAAGACTCCTGCACTAGCTGCCTACCTCTCTTACCTTTCCTGGAGTTAACCCATCTATGTTACTGTATCTCAGACTTCCCTCCCTTCCTGTAACTGCCATCCATCACATACTGTTGCTGCTGCAAATTCCTCATCGCTTCTAACTGTCTCTTCAACCGATTCACTCAATCTGATAAGATTCGCATCCAACAGAATTTATGGCAGATATCATCCACAGTAACCCTTAAACTCTCTTCAAACTCCCACATCTGACAAGAAGTACATATCACTGTACTAAACCCTGATCAGTGCATATCTTGTTTTTAATCAGCAGCACAAAAATATTGAAAAATGTAGAAATTGTAACCAAGATTGAACCTGGGATATTTTTGCTCTATGTAACTCCAGTTGTTCAGCGTATTAACCAGTACATTCAAAGAGGAACTAATCTGTACAACATCATCACATGCTGCACAGAGCCCCTCAGGATACAGGATTTAACTGAAAGGACAAAAGTGTGCCAAACTAATTTTTATGATGAATTTCTTTCTTTCAATTTTTAAGTTAAGATTTTGTTATAATCAATAATTAAAACAAAATTTAAAATGTATTTCAAGTCCCATGCTTACACTATTTCTTGCATTTATGAGTAATCATATGATGTAGCTAATGTTGGCAGAGGGGAAATGAAACAAAATGTTTATTCATTTCAACAACACAAATTCACAACTGAGGCTACTTTTGGCAATCATAAACAATTGATGGCTGTTTCAATATGTCCGAGTATTCAACTGAATTCTGTATAATAATGACAACAGCAATGTTCTCCATATGGATGGGAGCAAGGGAGGTGACAGCCAAGTGGTATTATTACTGGACTGTTAATACAGAGATTAAGGTATATTCTGGGGACCCTTGTTCAAATCCTAACATGGCAGATGATAGAATTTGATTTCAACAAAAATTTGGAATTAAGAGTCTTATGATGACCATGAATCCATTTCCAATTGTTGGGGGGAAAATTCCATCTTGTACACTAATGTCCTTTTGGGAAGCAAATTGCCATGCGTACCTCGTCTGGCCTACATGTGACTCTCGACCCACAGTAATGTGATTGACTCTTAACTGTCCTCTAAACAATAAATATTAGCCAAGCCAACTATACCCTCATCCTGTGAATGAATAGATTTTTAAAAATGTCTCCACCTTTTTTTTATCTTCCTCAGAGTTCTCAGCAATCCTCCTGTTCACAGCCCTCACCCATCCCTTAAATCACAAGTCTGATCCCTAGGCCACCCAAACACAGATCTACTCACAAACATTCTGATCATAGGCTTTGTTCAGCAGTCTCCAGAGATTAGGAGAAAGTGAGGATTGCAGATGCTGGAGATTGGCGTCAAAAAGTGTGGCAGTGGAAAAACACAGTAGGTCAGGCAGCATCTGAGGAGCAGGAGAATCGATGTTTTGGGCACAAGCCCTTCATCAGAGATCCCAGGTGCAACTTCCTGTTACTTTTGTTCTACCCAGTTATCATTTGAATTGATAACCTTCCTGAATGGCCAGGAGTCTGTCAGAATTGGCATTGATCTATTGAAGGCAGAAGTGGGTACTGCAGATGCTGGAGATTAGAGTCAAGATTAGAGTGGTGCTGGAAAAGCACAGCAGGTCAGGCAGCATCAGAGGAGCAGGAAAATCAACGTTTCGGGCAAAAGCCCTTCATCAGATTTCGGCTTTTCCCCGAAATGTCGGTTTTCCTGCTCCTCAGATGCTGCCTGACCTGTTGTGCTTTTCCAGCACCACACAAATCTTGACTCATTGATCTATTGAAAGCAAGCATGGAGATTTTAACATGATACTTTAAGCAAATAAGTTGTTAAAAACATATAATTAGTACAGAATCTCAACATTCAATATAAACAGGTGCTGCATTCATGAATAACATCGCCTGTTTCTTCCCACTGACCAGCCCAGAGGTATAATGCGTAATGTCACTCTTGAAAAAAACACAGCTCAGGTTTTTTTTTCCATTGAAACTTGAGGTAAAGGAAGCGGCTTGAAAAGTTACATGACTAATAAGCTAGCATGATTCAAAAATAGCACAAAAAAGTGATGAGTTACAGTGGTGACAGCCTTTGGAGTAGTAGCACTAGCAGAATAAAAGAGAAAATATATTTTTGTTGTTTTAATAAAGATTCGTACAAGGAAAATGCATTTGAAAAATGGCTTTTCAAAATTAACAAGGTTACAGCAAAATACATTTGACACCATCAAGGGCTTTTGGTGAAATACAAGGAAACGTCAGCCATGCAGAGAGCACAAAACACAAGGAATTGGAGAAATGACAGAACCAGATTTGGTAGGCTATGTGATAGGCAAGGCAAAAGTGAGGACTGCAGATGCTGGAGATCCGAGTCTTGATTCGAGTGGTGCTGGAAAAGCACAGCATGTCAGGCATCATCCGAGGATCAGGAAAATCGACATTTCAGACAAAAGCCCTTCATCAGGCTTTTGCCCGAAACATCAATGCTCAGATGCTGCCTGACCTGCTGTGCTTTTCCAGCACCACTCTAATCTATGTGATAGACAAGAGCATGACAATGGAATAAAATGTGAGTAAGTGTTAAGTTTGTGGGAAAAGTACAAAAATACAATATGGGTTCTTAAATAAAGATTGGTGATAAAGTGCTGAGGAACCTGTATATCTCACAGACAGCAGTCAGTCCACTGGGTCCGCACTGGCCAATAAAAATCTGACCACAGTAATCCCAGCTCTGGCACCATAGTCATGGCAAGACAATTGAATATTGCTTAAATGTTCTTAAAGTTTCTGACTTAATCATCCTTTTCAGCAGTGAGTTCCAAACTCACACCATCCCCTGAGTGAAAAGAATGATCAACTCTCCTCTCTTAGCCTTCTATATTGCACCTTAAATCTCCAGTCCCTGGTTAGTGACCAGCTTACTTGTTGAGAAAGCTCCTTCCTAACCATCCCATTTATGCTCCTCATAACATTATACTCCTCTGGCAGGTCCCTGCTTAAACTTCATTGTCTAAAGGAAATCAATCCCAGCTTATCTAATCTTTCTTCATAACTCAGACAATCCAGCACAGGCAGCATCCTGGTAAATCCTCTCTGCACACTCTCTCATGCAATCACATCATTCCTTACAATGTGGTGACCAGATCTGCACACAGGGGAGGAAATCTGCTATCCTCACCTCATCTGCCCTACATGTGACACCAGACCCGCAGCAATGTGATTGACTTTTAACCGCCCTCTGAGATGGCCTAGCAAGCCACTCAGTTATATCAATCACTAAAAAGACTCAACAAAAAAAATGAAACACACACACCAGCTGGCATCGACCTCGGCACCGGAAACAACAACGACAGAAACAACCCTGCCAAACCTGTAACGTCCTCCTTGCAAACATCTGGAAGCTAGTGCCAAAAATGGACATTGCCATAATCACAGAATCATACCTTACAGACAATGTACCAGACGCCACCATCACCAGCCCTGGATATGTCCTGTCCCACTGGCAGGACAGACCTAGCAGAGGTGGCAGCACAGTGGTATACAGCTGGAAGGCGTTGCCCAGGGAGTCCTCAACATTGTCTCTGGACCCCATGAGGTCTCATGGCTACAGATTAAACAGGGACAAGAAAACCTCGTGCTGATTACCATATACTTTCCTCCCTTGGTTGAAGAATCAGAACTTCCTTCATGTTGAACAACACTTGGAGGAAGCATTGAGGATGGCAAGGGCACAAAATGTACTCTGAGTGGAGAATTTCAATGTCCACCATCAAGAGTGGCTCAGCAGCAGCTCTACTGAACAAGCTGGGCAGGTCCTAAAGGACATAGCTAGCTGCTAGACTAGGTGTGCAACAGGAGATGAGGGAACCACTAAGAATAGAAAACCTCATCCTTACCAATCTGCAGATGTACCTGTCCATGACAGTAAGAGTGACCACTGCGGAGTTTTTGTGGAGATGAAGTCCTGCTTTCACATTGAGAATAACCTCTATTGTGTTGTGTGACATCAACACCGTACTAAATGGATCAGTCTTCAAACAGATCTAACCCCTCAAGCCTGGGCAACCATGAGGTTCTCTGGGGGATCTATAGCAGTAGAATTGTATTCCAGCACAATCTGCAACCTCATGGCCCAGCATATCTCTGAGTTAACTATTACCAACAAGCCTGGGGATCAATTCTGGTTCCACAGACAGTCAGGAGGACATGCCAGGAGTAGCACTAAGCATACGTGAAAATTAGATGTCAACCTGGTAAAACCACCAAATAGGACTACATGGATGCCAAACAACATAAACAGCAAATGATGGATAAAACTGAGCAATTCCATAACTAACGGAGCAAAATTTAAGTTCTGCAGTCCTGCTACATCCAGGCATGAATGGTGGCGGGAAATTAAGCAACTCACTGGAGGAAGAGGCTCCACAAATATCACCATCCTCAATGATGGAAAAGCTTAGCGCATCAGTGCAAATGTGCCAAGTGGATGATCCATCTCAGCCTTCTTCAGTGGACACCAGCATTATAGAGCTGAAAAATATTGCTGGAAAAGCGCAGCAGGACAGGCAGCATCCAAGAAGTAGGAGAATTGACGTTTCCCGAAGAAGGACTTATGCCCAAAACGTCGATTTTCCTGCTCCTTGGATGCTGCCTGACCTGCTGCGCTTTTCCAGCAACATATTTTTCAGCTCTGATCTCCAGCATCTGCAGTCCTCACTTTCTACCAGCATTATAGATACCAGTCTTCAAACACTCCATGTGATATCAAGAAATGGTTGGAGGCACAGGATACTGCAAAGACTACAACATTCCAGTAGACTGAAGACTTATGTTCCAGAACTTACCGCTCCCCGAACCAAGCTCTTCCAGTGCAGTTACAACACTGGCAGCTAGACAACAATGTGAAAAACTGCCTAGGTATGGTCTGTACAGATAAATACAACCTGGAGTTACCATCCCATCAGTTGACTCTCAACCATTAGTAAAGTGATGGAAGGTGTCATCAACAGTGCTATCAAGCAGCACCTGCTCAACAATAACCTGCTCAGTGACACCCAGCTTGGGTTCCACCAGGGCCACTCAGTTTCTGACCTCATTACAGCCTTGGTTCAAACATGGACAAAACAGATAATTTCCAGAGGTGAGGTGAGAGAAACAACATAAAAACCACATTTAACTGAATGTGGCATTAACATGCCCGAGCAAAACTGAATCATTGGGAATCAGGGGGCAAACTCTCCACTGGATGAAGTCATAGCCAGCAAAGAAGATGGTTATGATTGTTTGAGGTCAGTCACTTCAAATCCAAGACATCTCTGCAGTAGTTGTTCAGGGTAATGTCTTATGCCCAACCATCTTCAGTTGCTTCATCAATGACCTACCCTCCACAATAAGGTCAGAAGTGAGGATGTTTGTCAATGGTTGCGCAATGTTCAGCACCATTCACAGCTCTGCAGACACTGAAGCAGTCCATGTTCAAATACAGCAAGATCTCGTTTGGGCTGACAAGTTGCAAGTAACATTCGTGCCACACAAATGCTAGGCAATGACCATCTCCAAGAAGAGACAATTTAACCACTGCCCCTTGACATTTAATGGTGCTGCCATCACTGAATCCCCACTATCAACATGAAGGGGGTTATCATTGACCAGAAACTCAACTGGACTAACCACATAATCACATTGGGTACGAGAGATGTTCAGAAGTTAGGAATACTCTGGCAAGTAACTCACCTCCTGACACCTCCCTGTCCACCATCTACAAGGCACAAATCAGGAGTGTGATGGAATACTCCCCACTTGCCAGCTCCAACAATATTCAAGAATTGGACACCATCCAGGACAAAGTAGTCTGCTTGACTGGCATTACATCCAAAAGCATCCACCGTCTCCCTCCAAAGTTCAGAAGTAGCAGTGTGTACAAGTTGCAGTGCAGAAATTCAGCAAAGATCCTTATACAGCATCTCTAAACTCACAAAGACTTTACCAATAAGGACAAGGGCAGCAGATACATGGGAACACCATCACTTACAAGTTCCCCTCGAAGTCACTCACCATCCTAACTTGGAAATATATCACCTTTCCTTCACTGTTACTGGATCAAAATCCTAGTATTTCCCTCTCTAACACCATTGTGGATAAACCTACAGCACATGGACTGCAGTGGTTCAAGAAGGCAGCTCACCATCACATTCTCAAGGGCAACTAGGATAAATGCTGGACAGCCAATGATGTACACATCTTATGAGTGAAATAAAAATATACTCCAGCAATAGCCTAACCAGAGTTCCAGCAGAACCTCCTTGCTCATGTACACTATGCCTCGGTTAATGGAGGCAAGAATGCCATATGCCTTCCGATCCATTTTACCTGACTGCTCTGCTCTCTTCAGAGATCTGAGGTTATGCTCACCAAGGTCCTTCTGAAATTCAGTGTTTTTGAGATCCCTTGCCTCGTTAGACCTCACCAAGTGTATTACCTCACATTTTTCCAGGTTGAACACCATTTGTTCCTGCTCTGACCAGTTGATCAGTCCGTTAAAGCTTCCTACAGTTTATGGCTATCCTCCTCGCTATTTACCACCCTACCAATGTACATGTAATTCATGAACAGCTTGTGTCATTCACACAGTGTTTCAGTGCGAATCATTAATGTGCACCATAAACAGCAACACGAGCCCAGTGGAATCCCAATGAACATAGATTTCCAGTCACAGAAGCATCCCTCTATCATCACTCTCTGCTTCCTGCCTCTCAGCCAATTTTGGATCTAATGTGCTACTTTGCCATTGATCCCACAGGATTGTGAATCACTAAAAGCAAGAAAGCAATTAGGAAGGGAAATGGCATGTTGGCCTTCATTGCAAAGGAGGAAAGACATCTTGCTGCAATTTTGTTGAATCTTGATGAGATCACACCTGGAAAGGTATGTTTGTCAGAGAGGGAGTTTAACAGAGGTTCACTAGACTAATTCCAAGGACAGCAATATTGTTTTTGAGGAGAGATTGATGAAACTGAGTCTGCATTCTCTAACGTTTGAAGAATGACATGTGATCTCATTGAAACTTTCAAAATTCTTAAAGGGTATAACAGGGTTGCTGGAGTTAGATGTTTCCTCTGGCTGGTGAGTTTAGAACTAGAGATATAGTTTTGGAATGAAGAATATGCTATTTAAGACTGACATGAAGAGGAATTTATTAATGCACAAGTTGGAATCATTAAAATTCTTTAACTCAGAGGGCTGTGGAGGCTCTGTCCTTGCCTTTTTCCAGACAGAAATCAAGAGGTTTATGGAAACTAATTACATCAAGGTTTATGAGCAATGTGTGGGAAAATGGAATTGAGTGGGATGATCAATGATGATCGAACTGGACTTAAGGGGCTGAATGTCCTACTCCACCTCTGATGTTGCTACATTCTTAAAAAGAGACTCATGCCAAGAAAATCTGATGATTGCTGCTGAAGTGGGGTGAAGATATGGAAGTATTTAGGACCAGTTATGCAACCCAAGACTATTCAAACAGAATATTTTCAAGAACTTTACCTAATCCTGAAGTCATGAGTACGTGAAAGTTACCAGAATCATAGAAATTGCTTTGCATTTAAATCACAAAGCTTTTAGATTAAGTAGATACTGCACCTTTTTTTCAGTCAGCTCTGATGCTTCCAAATAAACAAAGAAATTATTCCCTGTAACCCTACATTAAATTTTGACTGCAAAGAGAAATAAGAAATGTTTGTTTGATTTCACGACAATGACAAGTGAGGTAATTTCTACATGGATCTGCAAAATTCTAAGGGAAATGTTCTTGGGACCAACAATGTGTTTTCCTATGTGATTGACAATGCCTCTGTGAATTTTGGGAAATATAGGGCAGTATATTAGAAACTCAGGCAGCTTACTTATCAAGAGATACAGGTCATATGCAAATATCATGTCATCCACAAATGCCTTAAAAATGGGATGACTGCAACTTTTATGTCGGAATACTTGTCCTAAAATTATACAGTGTGTTTTACTCCTCGGATAAGAAGACAGAATCTCATGAGTCCTTTCTTGAATTTGTTGAAATGGAACATAAAGATGCATTATTGCATATACCAACAAGACGGCTGTCCCTTCTGCCTGCTATTTGAATGAATACTCAAAGCTGGCCAGCATTGAATATATACATTTTGTCAGGAACAGAAGAGTCTGTCAAGACTGTGTGCAAAGCATTCAATGAAGAACAAAATAAAATTAGGAGCAGGAGAAGGCCATTTCTGAGAATGGAGAGAAAGGAGGAAGAGGATACTGAGTTGGATGATCAGCCATGAACGTACTGAATGGCAGAGTCGGCCCAAAAGGGTAAAATGGCCTGTTGCTCTTATTTTCTATG
>NC_057710.1:60189348-60208726 GCF_004010195.1 Chiloscyllium plagiosum | reverse complement strand
GCTTCAGTCAGTGTTGGCACATCCAAATTTGGCCAATGCGACACAGTAGGCAGTCCTATATGATGTAGATGAGGTTGTCAAGATCACTAGGCATCTGCAGCTTTCATAGACTCTTCTCTAATAGTTGGTCTCACCCAGATTCTCTCCCCGCTTCTTCCACTTCAATCTGGGCCCACATCTTTTCCATTACCAAGACCACTTCCTTCCATCTCCATAACAATGAATTTCTCCATTCTTAACAGAGATACTACAACCATTAAGCCTGTTGTTGAACAAAGAAACCTTGCAGTGCAGGTTCATAGCTCCTTGAAAATGGAGACGCAGGTAGAAAGGATTGTGAAGAAGGTGTTTGGTGTGCTTTCCTTTATTGGTCAGGGTATTGAGTACAGGAGTTGGGAAGTCATGTTGTGGCTGATCACGACATTGGTTAGACCATTTTTAGAATATTCATGCAGTTTTGGTCTCCTTCCTATTGGAAAGATGTTGTGAAACTTGAAAAGGTTCAGAAAAGATTTACAAAGATATTGCCAGGGTTGGAGGATATGAGCAATAGGGAGAGTTTGAATAGGCTAGGGCTGTTTTCCCTGGAGCATCAGAGGCTGAGGCATGACCTTATAGAGATTTATAAAGAAATTGGGGGCATGGATAGGATAAATAGACAAAGTCTTTTCCCTGGAGTGGGGGAATCCATAACGCAAGGGCATAGATTTAGGGTGAGAGGGGAAAGATATATAAGAAGATAAGGGGCAACTTTTTCACAGAGGGTGGTACGTGTATGGAATGAGCTACCAGGGGAAGTGGTGGAGGCTGGTACAATTGCAACATTTAAAAGGCATCTGGATGGGTATATGAATAGGAAGGGTTTGGACAGATATGAGCCGGGTGCTGGTAGGTGGGGCTAGATTGGGTTCAGATATCTAGTCGGCATGGACAAGTTCAACTGAAGGGTCTGTTTCTGTGCTGTACATCTCTATGACTATAGCTGAATGACTCTAGCAGACTCAAGAACTTCTATCTTACAACATCCATGACTCCCAAATTGTCCAACACTCTGCTTTCCCTATGCTATGTTGCATTAAATCCCATTATACCCGGCCCAGCTGATCTGTAGCCCTCTCCACCCACAGCACAGAATTTAAAATCTTCTGCACATCCTAAAAATCAGTTCACTTCTTTATCACCATGTAAAAGGAATTTAAAATATCCTGCATTTGTGAATGGAACATTCGGATTGTTAGGAGCTTGCAGAACAACAATTTGGGATGTTCAGAAGAAAGTTCTGAAGAAAGGTCACTGGATTTGAAAGATTAACTCTGCTTTCTCTCCAGATATTGCCAGAACGACTGGGTTACTCCTGAAATGTCTGTTTCTGTTTCAGATCATCAGCATCTACAGTTCTTTGTTTTGTTTTATATCAGGATTAATTGTGCCTCTAATGAATTGGCTACAATGGATGTTTCTAGTAAGTACCTCTTGGTAGAGATTATATGACTACAGCAAGCCAAGAAGCACAATAATACAATACTGCATTTCTATCACAAACATCCCAGTTTACATAAAAAACATTATGTGTTATATTTACTTTGTGAGCGAACCAAGTTACTCATTATCCACATGCATGTCATTTTTATCAGTCTTTGTGTTGCACACCGTCTTGAAATTATGCCGGCATCTTAATAGTATATATGTGCGTTCACTTGTTGTTGTCATGCTGTATTGTTTAATTACCATTGTTAGGACCCTGTGGGCCTCTGAGACAGATTGTTGATCAGTCATCTATGCAGAGACTCTTTCTGATCATGCACTGACTTTTATGATTCATTGTATGTGGGCTTTGCTAGTTGGGCCAGTTTTTATTGCCTGTTATTATAGGAGGAGATGATGGCCTGGTGGTATTATCGCTGGACTGTTAATCCAGAGATTCTGGTAATGTTCTGGGTACCTGGGTTTAAATCCTATCATGACAGATGGTAGAATTTGAATTCAATAAAAATCTAGCATTAAGAGTCTAATGATGACTATGAATCCTTTGTTTCCCCTGCAACCGCAGATTGCGGTGGTTCACGGACTCCCAGCCGAACTGCTTGTTCTGTGGTGCTGTGGAGCCCGTGGACCATGTAAATATTGGGTGTGGGCGCTTGCACTCCCTTTTTGATTTTCTTAAAACCTCCTTCTCTGTTTTTGGTGGCACTTCAGTCCCACACTTCTGATCTTCGGGCACCCGGTACCGAGGGGAGAGGGCAGGTCCTCGTGGGTCTACTCCTGGGCCTGGCCAAACTGGCCATAAACAGGTCCAGGCAGCGGGCTGTGGAGGGAGTTGTTCGGGCCAACTGCCTGCCCCTCTTCCACGGTTACATTGGAGCCTGGGTGTCTCTTGAGAAGGAGCAAGTGGTGTCCACCAACATCCTTGAAGGTGTTCATGGAGAGGTGGGCACCGCAGGGAGTGGATTGCATTATTCCCCCCCCAATTCTATTTTGATTTAATCCCTTCCCTCCCCTTCACTGTTTGATCACACAGCATTGCCCTTTGATGTGAAGGGCACTGCTTGTCACTGGCCACTTGGGTGATTCTTTTCTTCCTGGTGGTAGAAACTGAATAAAGATTCGTGCACCTTGTGTCTTTCACTGTGTCTTACAAGAAAAAGGAAAAAAAAAATGAAACCTTTGTTGATTGATACCCTTTAGGGAAGGAACCGATGCCTGTCTTTTAGACGTGGTTTGGCCTATGTATGACTCCAGACCCAGGTTGACTTGTATCTGCCCTCTAGGCAGTGAGGGATGGGTACATGCTGGTTTAGCCCTTAACACCCTCATGCCATGAATGAATAAAAAAACACCAGTTGCCATTAAGAAGGTTTGGTGAGCTGTCTTCTTGAACTGCTGCAGTCCAGTATGTAGATCCACAATACAATTAAGGTGGGAGTACCAGAGTTTTAACAAAGTGACAGAAGGAACTTCAATCTACTTCCACATCAGGATGGTGAGTGGCTTGGAGGGGAGCCTGCAGGTCATGGTGTTAACATGTGTGTTGCCTTTACACTTATAGATGCTGGTGTTCATGGGCTTGGAAGGTACTGTCGAAGGCACCTTTATGAATTGCTACACTGCATCTTAAATATCATGCACACTGCTGTGACTGAGAATCAGTAGTGGATGGAGTGAATGTTTATGGATGTCATGTCAATCAAATAGGCTGCTCTTACAGGGGTGGTGTCAAGTTTTTTTAGTGTTCTTGGAAAGTGATGAGGGACAGACTTTGGAGGGTCACGTGAGTTACTTGCTGCAGAATTCCTAGCCTCTAACCTGTTCTTGCAGCCACAGCATTAAGAGGAGTGAGGGGAGCGGCCCAGTGTGGAGCGTAATGGGAGTCCAAGGTCAGACCACGAGGAGGCCCCCTGCACTGGTCTGCTACTGACAACCCTTGGAAACAGACTGTGATGTTTGTATTTTTAACTTTGCTTTTTTTTTCTGACCTATGGTTATACTGTTTTTTTAAATTCATTTCTAAATTCTGTAACTAAGGATTGTACTGAGGTAGTCTGTACCTAAGATGGCACCGAGTGTTGGTGATATTGTTACACTGTAACTAATCTTGTAACTGATGAAGCTGTACCTAGATACCTTTGTTGGAAATGTGTTGCTGGAAAAGCGCAGCAGGTCAGGCAGCATCCAGGGAACAGGAGAATCGACGTTTCGGGCATAAGCCCTTCTTCAAGAGATGCGGTGGAGGGCATCGTCGACCACGTCGGGGGGGAAATTGCAGTCCTTGAAGAAGGAGGCCATCTGTGTTGTGCGTTTTTGGAACTGGTCCTCCTGGGAGCAGATGCGGCGGAGTCGAAGGAATTGGGAGAATGGGATGGCGTTTTTACAGGGGGCAGGATGGGAGGAGGTGTAGTCCAGGTAGCTGTGGGAGTCGGTCGGTTTGTAGTAGATGTCCGTGTTGATTCCGTCGCCTGAGATGGAAATAGAAAGGTCGAGGAAGGGGAGGGAGGAATCTGAGACTGTCCAGGTGAATTTGAGGTCGGGGTGGAAGGTGTTGGTGAAGTGGATGAACTGTTCAACTTCCTCGTGGGAGCATCTGCTCCCAGGAGGACCAGTTCCAAAAAAGCACAACACAGATGGCCTCCTTCTTCAAGGACCGCAATTTCCCCCCCGACGTGGTCGACGATGCCCTCCACCGCATCTCTTCCACTTCCCGCTCCTCCGCCCTTGAACCCCGCCCCTCCAACCGCCACCAGGACAGAACCCCACTGGTCCTCACCTACCACCCCACCAATCTCCATGTACAGCGCATCATCCGCCGTCATTTCCGCTACCTCCAAACAGACCCCACCACCAAGGATATATTTCCCTCCCCTCCCCTAACAGCATTCCGTAAAGACCACTCCCTCCGTGACTCCCTCGTCAGACCCACACCCCCCACCAACCCAACCTCCACTCCCGGCACCCTCCCCTGCAACCGCAGGAGGTGCAAGACTCGCGCCCACCCCTCCCCCCTCACCTCCCTCCAAGGCCCCAAAGGAAACTCCCATATCCGCCACAGATTCACCTGCACCTCCACACACATCATCTATTGCATCCTCTGCACACGATGATGCCTCCTCTATATTGGGGAGACAGGCCGACTACTTGCGGACCAAACTGGTTCAACCAACCTACATATAAATTAAAATCCCCCATGATAATAGTCATACTGTTTTTACAGGCATTAGTTATTTCTGTGTTTGTTGTCCGTCCCAATGTGATATTATTTGGTGGCCTATACTTTTATCTTAGCCTGCTGGAAAAATTTAGCACCGCCTTCCTAACCTGAGATCTTCTTCCCGACCTCTCCGCCCCCACCCCAGTCTGATCTATCACCCTCACCTTGACCTCTTTCAACCTATCACATTTCCGACGCCCCTCTCCCAAGTCCCTCCTCCCTACCTTTTATCTTAGCCTGCTGGACAAACTTTCCCCATTCCTGAAGAAGGGCTTATGCCCGAAACGTCGATTCTCCTGTTCCCTGGATGCTGCCTGACCTGCTGCGCTTTTCCAGCAACACATTTCCAGCTCTGATCTCCAGCATCTGCAGACCTCACTTTCTCCCCTAGATACCTTTGTGCCTAAGATGATGCTGTGAGTGGTGACTTGTAAACTTTCACTGTACTCATTTGAGTACATGTGACAATAAAGCTAATTCAATTCAATTCAATTCCAGATCAGTTTCTGGCCAATGCTAGCCTCCAATATTTTCAAAGAGATGATTTATTTCAGTAGAGGATTCAGTGATGGTAATATTATTGAATGTTAAGGGGTGAAAGTTCAATTCCCTCTCGTTGGAGTTGTCCATTGCCTGGCATTTGCGTTTCTTGCCATTTGCCAGCCCAAACTCAGCTGTTGTCCAGATAGAGTCATAGAGATGTACAGCATGGAAACAGATCCTTCAGTCCAACCCATCCATGCCGACCAGATATCCCAACCAATCTCGTCCCACCTGCCAGCTCTCGGCCCATATCCCTCCAAAGCCTTCCTATTCATATACCCATCCAAATGCCTCTTAAATGTTGCAATTGTACCAGCCTCCACCACTTCCTCTGTCAGTTCATTCCATACACGTACCACCCTCTGTGGGAAAAGGTTGCCCCTTAAGTCTCATTTATATCTTTCCCCTCTCACCTTAAACCTATGCCCTCTAGTTCTGGACTCCCCGGCCCCAGGTAAAATACTTTGTCTAGTTAGGAGGAGAAAGTAAGGTCTGCAGATGCTGGAGATCAAAGTTGAAACTTTATTGCTGGAACAGCACAGCAGGTCAGGCAGCATCCAGGGAACAGGAGATTCGACGTTTCGGGCACAGGCCCTTCTTCAGGAATGAGGAAGAAGGGCCTGTGCCCGAAACGTCGAATCTCCTGTTCCCTGGATGCTGCCTGACCTGCTGTGCTGTTCCAGCAATAAAGTTTCAACTTTGTCTAGTTATCCTATCCATGCACCTCATAATTTTCTAAACCTCTATAAGGTCACCCCTCAGCCTCCGACGCTCCAGGGAAAACAGCCCCAGCCTGTTCAGCCTCTCCCTATAGCTCAAATCCTCCAACCCTGGCAACATCCTTGTAAATCTTTTCTGAATCCTTTCAAGTTTCACAACATCTTTCCAATAGAACAGAGACCAAAATTGCACACAATATTCCAACAGTGGCCCAACCAATGTCCTGTTTAGCTGCAACATGACCTCCCGACTCCTGTACTCAATACTCTGACCAATAAAGGAATGTATATCAAACGCCTTCTTCACTATCCTATCTACCTGCGACTCCACTTTCATGGACCTTACCATTAAGTGTATAATCCTGCTAAGATTTGCTTTCCCAAAATGCAGCACCTCACATTTATCTGAATTAAACTCCATCTGCCACTTCTCAGCCCATTGGCCCATCTGGTCAAGATCCTGTTGTAATCTGAGGTAACCTTCTTCGCTGTCCACTACACCTCCAATTTTGGTGTCATCTGCAATCTTACTAACTGTACCTCTTGTGCTCACATCCAGATCAGTTATGTAAATGTCAATAAGTAGTGGACCCAGCACTGATCCGATCTTGTGATATTTTGACATAGACTGCATTCTGAGGGGTCACGAATGGTGTTGCACATTGTATAACCATCAGCAAATATCCCCACTTCTGACCTTCTGATGAAGAGAAGGTCATTATTGAAGCTGCTAAGACAGTTGGGCTTTGGACACTACCCTGAGGAACTTCCACAGCAACATTCTGGAGTTGTGTTTACAGCTTCTCCAATTCTGCATATGTGTCTGCTGTTGTAGACATTCATAAAAATATAGATGAGGAGAGCAGGAGTAGGCTATTTGACCCCTCAAGCCCGTTCCTCCATTCAACATGATCATATCTGATCATCGAGTTCAATCCCCTAATCCTGCCCTTCCACTATATCCCTTGATCCTTTTAGCCACAAGAGGAATTTCTACCTCCTTCTTGAAAATACATAATGTTTGGATCTTAACCACTTTGCTGCACACAAATGAGGTGACAGGTGCTCTGGAAAGGTCACACGTTGCAACGTGGGCAGATGTATTTAGCTTTTTGATGTCTCACTTCAATTTTGTCACTAACTCTTGTTACTATTTTAAGCTTTATTAGCTTTATTACCATTGGAAAAGTAGTTTGGGTATAACGTAACATTAATCTTTGTATGAGGCTACATTCCATGCCTTCATAGATGTGTTTCTGCACTCAATGATCATCTGTATACATTTGTGCTGGAATTGCTTGATTTCTTTCGTATTCCTTCGACGATTTTCACTGCCAGCTCAGCCATTCCATTCCACTGGGTACAGTGTAAAGATGATCTGTGATGTTGAATTTCCCTAACCTTTATGAAATCACTGAATTAGGGCCCATTGTCACTCATATACAGTGTATGGAATGGTGTAATGGCCGAAGTCTGCTTTCAAGCATTCGCCAATCTCACCAACAGCATTGAATTCAGTCAGTTTACCTCACAGAAAACAGTAGTTTACAGTGACAAGATGGTCAGTTTTTGTGAGGAAGACTTGGAGGTGCTGGTGTTGGACTGGGATGTATAAATTTAAAAATCACACAACACCAGGTTATAGTCCAATAGCACTGCTCCTTCAGCAGGTGGTTGTGGAGTATAAGATCGTAAGACACAGAATTTATAGCAAAAGTTTACAGTGTGATACAACTGAAATTATATATCGAAAAAGATTTGGATTGTTTGTCAACTTTTAGAATGTTGGTTTCATTTCTTTCACATGTAAATCCCAGAACCTTTTTAAAAGTTACATTCTCAGGTGAACTTGAACAATAAATGCCATGTCAGCTCAGAAAATGCATTGAAGGTGTGAGGTGCCCTGTGTGAGGCTGTCTGTGCCCCAATGTTAAGAAAGATTTTATTTTTAATAAAGGGATTTATAGAATCATACATGGATTCATGCAGTTTTTGAGCAAAATAAAATGTAATTCTGCAAGTTCAAATTCACCCCACAAACTTATGTGTGTGTGTGTGTGTGTGCGCGCGCGCGCGATTGTGGGTGTGTGTGGGGGAGATGTGGTATGAGTGTCTGTGAGAGAGTGTGTGTATGTGTGTGAGTGTGAGTGTAAAGGGGTATGTATGGGTCTGTTTTGTTTGTGAGAGTGTGAGAATGAGAGAGAGAGACAGAGAGACAGAAAGAGAGAGTGTATAGAGCAGTGGGGTCACCTATAGTGTGACATGAACCCAAGGTCCAGGTTGAGGCCACCCCCATGGGTACTGAACTTGGCTATCTGTCTCTACTCAGCCACTTTACATTGTTGCCTGTCCAAAGTCCAGCTTGGAGGAGGGTCACCCGAAGGTCCAAGGTTGAATGTCCCAGACTACTGAAGTCTTCCCCAATTGGGAGGAAACACTCCTGACTGTTGATTGTTACGTGGTGTCCATTCATCCATTGCCGTAGCCTCTGCTCAATCTCGCCAATGCATCATGCCTCAGGGCATCCTTGCCTGCAGCGTATGAGATAAGCAAAGTTGGCTGAGTCACATGAATACCTGCCACGTACATGGTGGGTGATGTCCCCCACATGTAATGGTGGTATTGTGTCAACACTCTGACATGTCTTGCAGCATCTTTTGTGACAGGGTTGTATGGCTTTTGTAAGTGGTCTACACCCTGATTCATTCATGGCCTGTCTGGAATATCTTGTATCAGTTTGCTGAACTTAGAATCCATGATGAACACTACAGTGACTGATGTGGTACTTGAATTAACTGCTTAATTTTGACCAGTAGAGAGCTTCTTTTGCCTTCCTCAGACTTGATTCAATTCCTTGTTGGTATGCACGGATAAACTTTAGCATTTCTCCTCTCAGCTCCTTAATTTCCTCTGTATAGTATGCCATCTTGGTTCTCAATTTATACCCAAGACAGCCAAAAGGAATCCCTTTGATGCTTTCATCACTACTTCTTGTAACACCTGAAAAGTTACATCTTGTTGGAAGGTTTATTTGATGTGAGCATGATGCCTGTCTGTCAGAGTATCAGTTACTTTCTTCATAAGGAATGCTGCTCTCAACAGCATATCAGTGATGTACATTTGTTTAAGTCATATCAAGATGATATGTCTGTAACTGAGGTAATATCTTTCATAGGTGCTTTCGATAAAATAATACTAGCTCAAAGAAAATGCTTTGAAGAGGCTTGTGGTCAGAGTTGACTTTCATTTTCATGCTTCCATTCAAGAATTGATGAAAATGTTCATAAGCAAAGACAGTGGACATGCATTCTTTATTTAAAAAGGAAGTAGACACAAGATGGGGAATTATAGGATGGTTAGCTTAACTTCTGTAGTGGGGAAAATGCTTGAATCTATCATTAAGGAAGAAATAACAAAACATCGAGATAGAAATGGTCCCATTGGGCAGATGCAGCAGAACTTCATGAAAGGCATGTCATGCTCAGTTAAACTATTGGAATCCTATGAAAGCATTACGAACATGGTGGACAACAGGGATCCAGTAGATGTGGTGTATCTGGATTTCCAAAAGGCATTCAACAAAGTGCCACACAAAAGGCTGCTGCACAAGATAAAGATGCACATTGGTATGGGCAATGTATTAGCATGGATAGAGGAGAGGTAACTAACAGGAAGCAAAGAGTGGGGATAAATTAGTGCTTTTCTGGTTGGCGATCAGTAACTAGTGGTGTGCCTGAGAGATCAAAGTTGGGACTACAATTGTTTACAATTTACATAGATGATTTGGAATTGGGGACATATAGTGTGTCAAAATTTGCAGATGAACTAAGATGAGTGATAGAGCAAAATGTGCAGAGGACTCTGAAGGCTTGCAGAAGGATATAGATCATTTAAGTGAGTGGGCAAAGGTCTGGCAAAGGGAATACAATGTTGGCAAATGTGAAGTCATCCATTTTGGTAGGGATAACAGTAAAAAGGACTATTATTTGAACGGTAGAATATTGCAGCATGTTGTTGTGCAGAGGGACCTGGGTGTCCTTGTGCATGAATCTCAGAAAGTTGGTTTGCAGATACATCATGTAATTTAGAAGGCAAATGGAATTTTGTCCTTCATTGCTAGAGGGGTTGAGGTTAATAGCAGGGAGTTTGTATTGCAGCTGTATAGGGTGCTGATGAAGCCACACCTGGACTACTGCATACAGTTTTGGTCTCCTTACTTGAGAAAAGAGGTATTGGCACTAGAGGGGGTGCAGAGGAGATTCACTAGGTTGATTCTGGTTTATGAGGAGAGACTGAGTAGACTGGGTTTACATTCATTGAAGTTTATAAGAATGAGGGGGAATCTTATAAAACCACATAAAATTATGAAGGGAATAGATAAGACAGAAGCAGGAAGGTTGTTTTCACTGGTGGGTGAAGCTAGAACATGCAGACATAGCCTCAAAATTAGGGGAAGCAAATTTAGGATTGAATCGAGAAAGAACTTCTTCACCCAGAGGGTTGTGAATCTGCAGAATTCCCTGCACAGTGAATTAGACTAGATTGCCTAAATGTGGAAAGAGGCCCTTCAGCTCAACAAGTCCACTCTGACCCTTTGAAGAGTAACCCACCCAGACCCATTTCCCTCTGACGAATGCACCTAATACTATGGGCAATTTAGCATGGCCAATTCACCTGACCTGCATATCTTTGGATTGTGGGAGGAAACCGGAGCACCCAGAGGAAACCCATGCAGACACGGGGAGAATGTGCAGACTCCACACAGTCAGTCACCCAAAGCTGGAATCACACCCGGGTCCCTGGCACTATGAGGCAGCAGTGCTAACCACTGAGCTACCGGAGTTGAGCCTCCCTCAATAAATGTTTTTAAAGCTAAGATGGATAATATTTTGAACAGTAAAGGAATCAAGGGTCATTGTGAGAGGGTGGGCAAGTGAAGCTGAGATCATGAAAAGAACAGCCCTGATCTTATTGAATGGTAGAGTGGGCTCGAAGGACCAGATGGCTTGCTCCTGTTTCTGGTTCTAATGTTTTTATTGATGATTTAGATGCAGGAACTAAATATTATTTCCAAGTTTGTAGATGACACATTGCTGGTTGGCAGGGTGAGCTGTGAGGAGGATACAGAAATGCTTCAGTGTGTTTAAGACAAGTTCAGTGAGTGGGCAAATATATGACAGTTAAAGTATACTGTGGATGAATGAGAGGTTATCCAATCTGGTAGCTAAGACAGGAAGGTGAATTATTATCTGAATGATGATAGAAAAAGGAGGAGGTAGAGCAGGATCTGATTGTCTTTGTACAGCAGTTGCTGAAAGTAAGCAAAAGGGAGGGAATTGTACAGGGCTATGGTAAGACCATACCTGAACTATTGTGAACAGTTTTGGTCTCCTTATCTGACAAAAGATGTTTTGGCTATGGAGGTTTGCAAAATTATGAGGGTCCTGGATAGGATAAATAGATAAAGTCTTTTCCCTGGAGTGGGGAAGTCCAGAACTCGAGGGCATAGGTTTAGGGTGAGAGGGGAAAGATATAAAAGAGACCTAAGGGGCAACTTTTTCCCACAGAGGGTGGTATGTGTATGGAATGAGCTACCAGAGGAAGTTGTGGAGGTTGGTACAATTGCAACATTTAAAAGGCATTTGGATGGGTATATGAATAGAAAGGGTTTGGAGGGATATGGGCCGGGTGCTGGCAGGTGCAACTAGATTGGGTTGGGATATCTGATTGGCATAGATGGGTTGGACCGAAGGGTCTGTTTCTGTGCTGTACTTTTCCACGACTCTATGGCAGAACTGAAATATAAGGAGAAACTGCATTGGTTAAGATGGTACCATCTAGTCATGTTAGAATTTATGGTTTTCAATGAGATCTCCTGTTATTCTTCCAAACTCCAAAGAGTATTTTAATTTTTTTTTTAATTCACTGGTGGGATATGTGCATTGCTGGTTTGCCAGCATTTATTGCAGTCTAGGGATGAGCAATAAAGCTGGCCAGCCAGTGACGCCCATGTCCTATGAATGGATAAAAAAATACTCAGTTTAGAAAAATGAAGGAGGGGACCTCACTGACACCTATAAAATTCTACAGCACTAGACAGGATAAACACAGAAAGAATGATCCAAATGAAAGATGAGTCCAGGCCAGGGGCCTGTTAATAGAGGGAAGTCAATTAGGAATGAGATTAAGACAAATTTCTTCACCCAGAGAATAGTGAGCCTATGGAACTCTCTGCCACAGAAAGTGTTTGAGGTCAAACCATTGAATATTTTCAGAAAGGGGCTAGATATAGCTCTTAGCATTAAAGAGATCAAAAAGTATAGGGCAAATACAGGAACAGGGTACTGAGTATGAAGATCAGTAAAGCTCACATTGAATGATAGAGCATGCTCTAAGGGGCAAATGGCCTACTCCTGTTCCTATTTTCTGTGTTTCTATCAATCTGAGAATAGCATTATATTTGTGTGCATGCACACAATACAGATGTAACTTGTTCTTGCTTAGAGTCATAGTGTTGTACAGCATGGAAACAGACACTTCAGTCCAACTCATACACGCCGACCAGATACCCTAAATAGGGTCTAGTCCTATTTGCCAGCATTTGGCCTGTGTCCCTCTAAACACTTCCTATTCATCTATCCATCCAGATGCCTTTTAAATAGTGTAATTGGACAGGTCTCCACCACTTCCTCTGGCAGCACATTCCATACACGGACCCACCCTCTGCTTGGAAACATTGATCCATAGGTCCCCTCTCACCTTTAAAATATGCCCTCTAGCCTTGTTTTCCCCTATCCAGGGAACGAGACCTTGGCTATTCACCCTATCCATGCCTCTCATAATTTTGTAAACCTCTATAAGATCAGCCCTCAGCCTCTGACACTCCAGGGAAAACAGCCCCAGTCTGTCCCTCTCCCTATAGCTCAAACCCTCCAACCCTGACAACACCATTGTAAATCTTTCCTGAACCCTTTCAAGTTTAACAACATCCTTTCTATAACAAGGAGACCAAAACTGAACTCAGTATTCCAAAACTAGCCAAACCAATGCCTGTACAGCTGCAACATGACCTCCCAACTCATATACTCAATGCACTGACCAATAAATGCAAGTATGCCAAATGACCTCTTCGCTATCCTATCTACCTGTGACTCCACTTTCAAGGAACTATGGACCTGCACTCCAAGGTTTCTTTGTTCAGCAACTCCCCAGGAGTCTACCATTCAGTGTGTAAGTCCTTCCCTGATTTGCCTTTCCAAAATGCAACACCTCACAGTTATCTAAATCTGCCACTTCTCAGCCTATTGGCCCATCTGATCAAGATCCCGTTCTATTCTGAGATAATCTTCTTTACTGTCCACTACACCACCAATTTTGGTGTCACCTATAAACTTACTAACCATACCTCCTATATTCACAACCAAATTATATAAATGACAAAAAGCAGTAGACCCAGCAATGATCCTTGCAGTACACTGCCAGTCACAGGCCTCCAGTCCAAAAAACAACCACCGTCAACCTCAGCCTCCTACCTTCAGGCTGATTTTGTACCAAATGGCTAGCTCTCCCTATATTGCATGTGATCTAACCTTGCTAACCAGTCTACCATGCAGAACCTTGTCAAACGCCTTACTGAAGTCCACACAGACAGCCTCTACTCTCTGCCTTCATTAATCTTCTTTGTCACCTCTTTAAAAAACTCAACCAAGTTGATTTTCCATGCACGAAGCTATGCTGACTATCCCTAATCAGTCCTGGCCTTTCCAAATACATATAGATTCTGTCCATCAGAATCCCATCCAACAACATATCCACCACTGACGTCAGGCTCACCAGTCTATAGTCCCCTAGCTTTTCCTTACCATCTTTTTTAAATATTGGCACCACATTAGCCACCCTCCAGTCTTCTAGCACCCCATCTGTGGCTATCAATGATACTAATATCTCATCAAGGGGCCAAGCAATCACTTTCCTAGCTTTCCATAAAGGCCTGGGATACACCTGATCAGGACCCGGAGATTTATCCAACTCTATGCATTTTAAGATGTCCAGCACCTCCTCCCCTATAATATGGATACTTTTCTAGATATCACTATTTATTTCTACAAATTCTGTAGCTTCTACATTCTTCTCTACAGCAGTAAAGGAAAACTCTTGTTTAGTATATCACTCATCTCCTGCTAATCTACACATAAATGGCCTTGTTAATTTTTAAGGGTCCCTATTCTCTTCCTAATTACTCTTTTGACGTTAATATATTTGTAGAATCTCTTTGGATTCTCCTTAACCATGTCCCTTTTTTGCCCTCGTGATTTCTCTTTTGAGTTTTCTCCTCCTACCCTTATACTCTTCTTGGGATTCACTCGGTCCCTCGTGTCTGTACCTTACATATGCTTCCTTCTTTTTTTTGCCAGAGACTCAATTTCTCTAGTCATCCAGCATTCCCTAGACATTCCAGCTTTGCCCTTCGCACTAACAGGAATGTACTGCCCCTGGACTCATATAATCTCATTTTTGAAGTCCTCCTACTTTCCAACTGCCCTTTATCTGCAAATAGCCTTTCCCAATCAACTTTTGAAAGTCCTTGCCTGATACCATCAAATTTGGCCTTACTCCAACTGAGAACTTTAACTTTTTGATCAGGTCTATCCTTTACCATAACTATGTTAAAACTAATAGAATTATTAGCCCCAAAGAGCTCCCTCACTTTTACCTCAGTCACTTGCCCTTACTTTTATCCCCAAGATAAGGTCAAGTTTTATTCTTTCTCTAATAGGTACATTCACATACTGAATAAGAAAGTTCCTTGGACACACTGAACAAATTCCTCTCCATCCAAGCCCTTAACACTGTGGCAATCACAGTCTATGTTTTGAAAGTTAAAATCCCCTGCCATTACAACTCTATTATTCATATAGATATCTGAAATTTGTTTCTCAATTTCCCACTGACTTTTGGAGAAGGGACTATGGTAAAATCCCAGTGAAGTGATCATTCCTTTCTTATTTCTCCGTTCCATCCAAACAACATCTCTGGACATATTCACAGGAATATCTTCCCTTAGTGTTGGGTTGCTCCAAGTTCTGTTTCCCTGGTACCACATTTCAGGGTGAATTCTTCATTTATGCTAAAGCACAAGTTCTTTGATTTTACTGAATATTGCTCCGTGAATATCCTTAGCAATGTGTTGGCGCATGGATTCATACTCTAACGACAATTTGGAAAAGAATTTTGCGAAGAAGTTAATAAATCCAGACCTACAGCAATGTGGTTGACTCTTAACTGCCCTCTGAAATGGGCTTACAAGCCACTCAGTTCAAAAATAGTTAGGGATGGGCAACAAATGTCAACAACACCCAGATCATATGAAAGATCCATAAACCAGCAGATCATCCTCTATAGTTTCCAAGCTGGAAAGATCACTGATTATCTCATGCTGTTTGCATTGATACTACTCTAGAACCATGGCAATTCGAATCAGCATGTGCGATCATCTGTGCTTCCTGAACAATGGCCAGAATGCAATTAAAAAGCTGCTGCTTTCATTCATCTTCACTTGTTACCAGTTATCCTTCACCACTAGAATAATGAAGATTTTTGCTTTTGCAAATTGCTGCAAAGTTCCTTCAATTGTTGTCATGCTGTTGTGGATCGTTTCATTTATTTAGATACTTTGTTTTACTTAGAACTTTGGATCAATGCATGCACTCAGATTCCCAGGTTATTTCACTGCTTACATGCTGCTAATCCACCGTGTAACAGTTATCACTTAATTGTTTACTCCTTTCATTTCCAGCTCTTTTCAATTGTCTATTATGCTGGCATTGGAGCGCAGTTGGAACTTTCCTTGGCTGATCCTTTTACTCATCTACTTTGGGGTGAAATTCACCAAAAATACATCCTAAACCAATAAATATGTCATTGCACTCGTCGGGCATGTGTTAAGCAGCCAACGGTTTAGTGTGCTGCAACACTCAGCGTGGAAACTAAAGAACAATGTCTTGAAAAATGTCCAGACTACAGAGGAGGAGGTGCTGGACGGCTTAAAATGTATAAAGGTGGAAAAATCCCCATAACCTGATCAAATGTACCCTAGAACTCTGTGGGAAGCTAGGAACTTGATTGCTGGGCCCCTTGCTGAGATATTTGCATTTCATGATAGCCATAGGTGAGGTGCCAGAAGACTGCAGGTTGGCTAATGTGGTGGCATTATTTACAAAGGTGGTAAAGAAAAATCAAGGAGCTATAGACTGGTGAGCATGACATTGGTGGCAGGCAAGTTGTTGGAGAGAATCCTGGTGAACAAGATGTCCATGTATTTGGAAAGGCAAGGACTGATTAGGGATTGTCAACATGTGCGGGAAATTGTGTCTCACTAACTTAATTGAAGTTTTTGAAGAAGTAATGAGGAGAATTGATGAGGGCAGAGCGGTGGACATGATCTCTGTGGACTTTACTCAGGCTTCTGTATGGAATACAGGGAGAACTAGCCATTTGGATACAGAACTGGCTAGAAAGTAGGAGACAGGGGTGGAGTTGGAGGATGGGGGCCTGTGACCAGCAGTGTGACGTCAGGATCAGTGCTGGGTCCACTGCCTTTTGTCATTTATATAAATGATTTGAACGTGAATATAGGAGGTAAGGTTAATAAGTTTGCAGATGACACCAAAATTGGTGGTGTAGTGGACAGCAAAGAAAGTTACAGAGTATAACAGGATCTTTGATTAGATGGGCCAGTGGGCCGAGGAATGGCTAATGGAATTTGATTTCGATAAGTGTGAGGAGTTGCATTTTGAAAAGGCAAATCAGGGCAGGACTTAGACAATTAACGGTAAGGTCCTAGGGAGCGTTGCTGAACAAAGAGACCTTAGGGTGCAGTTTCATAGTTCCAGAAGTGCAGTCACAGGTAGATAGGATAGCGAAGAAGACATTTAGTGTGCTTCCTTTTATTGGACAAGTGCATTGAGTGTAGGAGATCAGAGGTCATGCTGCAGCTGTACAGGACATTGGTTAGGCCACTTTTGGAATACTGCATGCAATTCTGATCTCCCTGCTAAAGGAAGGACGTTGTTAAACTTGAAAGGGTTCAGAAAAGATTTACAAGGGTGTTGTCAGGGTTGGAGGATTTGAGCAATAGGGAGAGGCTGGACAGGCTGGGGCTATTTTCCTTGGAGCCGAGGAGTGTTTGTATAGAGGTTTATAAAATCATGAGAGGCATGGATAGGGTAAATAGACAACAGATGCGGGAGTCAAAAACGATATGGCATGGTTTTAAGGTTAGAGAGGAAAGATTTAAAAGGGATCTAAGGGGCAACTTTTTCCCACAAAGGGTGATGTGTGTATGGAATGAGCTGTCAGCAGAAGTGGTGGAGGCTGGTACAATTAAAGGCATCTGGATGAATAGGTATATGAATAGGAAGGGTTTAGAGGGATACAGGCCAAATGCTGGCAAATGGGACTAAATTTATTTAGGATATCTGGTCCACGTGGACAGGCTGGACTGAAGGGTCTGTTTCCACATTGTACATTTCTATAACTCCATAGCACAATGCATTTTGAAGGTTACCAGACTTGCTGAGATCAGTGGTTTTTGCATGATGTCTATAATCCAGAATTCACACAGGTCTGTGAAGATCATGATGTTGCATCATGCACTGATGTTTATCTAATACCTGATTTTGACTTGATTTGCTCACTCTACAGTTAACATTGCAACAGTCACGAATCATTTATCACCTTGTCTTATTATTACTTATCTTTTTATCTTACTTAACCACTGTTGTGTGCTGTCGAGTCAATGTTAGAATCTTCAACTGATATCTTTCCAGAGACCATCTGATACCGATAGAAATTTATTGTTACTTATATTTGTGGGAATACAGTAAAATGTGTATAAGTCATCATAAAAACAGCACCATTTAATTACATAATTTATATGTCAAAAATAGGATAAAGTTAAGACAAATATCATTTTTTGTTCATTCAATGGCCTCTTGGTTTTACGAACCAGCCATTGCAAAGACCGGGGCCTGCCCAACTGCCAAGGACAGAGGCTTTCTCCAACTTCCATTGACCAGATCCTATCCAACTGCTGAGGATCGGGACCTCTTGAAACTGCCAAGAACTGGGGGCCTGTCAAAATCACAGAGGACTGAGGTCTATCAAAACTGCCAAAGACCGTGGGCCTGCCGAAACCGCCTTGACCTGGTGTTCATTGAAACTACGAAGGACAGGGGCCTGTTGAAACTGCTGAGGACCTGGAGTCTGCCAAAAACATGTCCAGTTGAAACAGTTGAGGACAGGGGTCTACTAAAACTGCTGAGGACCTGGGGCTGTCCAACTAAACCTGCCACGAAAGAAGAAAAGATAAATTTGATACAAAAGGTGAAATTCAGAAATAATAGTAATAAAAAGAAATAATTTAAAAATGAGAAGGATGCGGCTGGTCAGCCAAAAGGGAGCGAACGGGCCAGTAGCCCAATCACTACCTAATCTGTCAGCTCTGCCATCTTGCTATATTTATATGTGTGTTGTGCTTCTTTTTGCATGCCAAATAATTCAGCTTCCTCCAGTCAGAACATTACTTTTCCTCTGTCTTCATTCCCATTGTATTTACATCCTGCCCTTTGTCCATAAACTTTCTGACCTTTGGGCCTGGAATGTCTCTTGGTAATATATAAAACCTCATCTGTTATGTCGCAAATATGCTCTAGTTGCTGATTTATAATCTCATGCTTCTGAATATGTCAATTACTTTCCTGAGGAAATTTCTCCTAAAATTTTTCTTCTTTCTGAAGACATGCTCTCACTGAACGATTGTTTATGCTTAATACAATTCTGTCTTTATTGGATCATCTTTTAGTTGAACAAATTCATAGGATTCTGTGAGCTATATTCATACAGTCACACATTGGTAAAGGCACTGCATTTCCTAATAACCATACTGTTCAAAGTTACCTTTGCTTGGAGTTCAAAGCATTTTTATTCAAAATTTCAGTAGTGTGCTTTTTACCCTGTTATTAGAAAGGAATATATTTTGGAACACTCACCAATAGTATTAAAATCATTGCTACTTGTAAGTACCCTGGTTTGTTACGTATGTCACAATTATGCAGTTTTGACAATGTGAGTGAAATAAACTGCAAGTTCTGTTTCATATCATTTCACATTACCTCAGGGGATGAAAATTAGCATCCATTGTGTGTTCTGAAGAAGTGTCACTGGACCAGATATGTTAACTCTGATTTCTCTCTAGAGATGCTGCCAGACATGCTGACATTTTCCAGCAATTTCTGTTTTTTGTTTCTGATTTCAGTCTTTATTGTGTCTTCTAGGAGAAAGTGAGGACTGCAGATGCTGGAGATCAGAGCTGAAAATGTGTTGCTGGAAAAGCGCAGCAGGTCAGGCAGCATCC
>NC_057710.1:60175521-60189285 GCF_004010195.1 Chiloscyllium plagiosum | reverse complement strand
CCACTCCGGCCTATCACCCTCACCTTGACCTCCTTCCACCTATCGCATTTCCAATGCCCCTCCCCCAAGTCCCTCCTCCCTACCTTTTATCTTAGCCTGCTTGGCACACTCTCCTCATTCCTGAAGAAGGCTCATGCCTGAAACATCGATTCTCCTGCTCCTTGGATGCTGCCTGACCTGCTGCGCTTTTCCAGCAACACATTTTCAGCTTTATTGTGTCTTGCCAATTACTTTCAGCTGTGAGCTTTCAGCAGCTTTGAAAATTCCTGTGTTCCTCTTTTAATCAACGTGCTTCGAAAGAGCTCCTCAACACTCAATTTCGATTCTACTCTGACACCATATTACAAGCCTGCAAAACAACAATCTGTCTTGTATTGTGTTTTTATTTAACTGGCTGTTGTGTGGAACCATAGAAAATGGGGGAGACACTAAATGAGTATTTTGCATCAGTATTTACTGTGGAAAAGGATATGGAAGATATTGACTGTAGCGAAATAGGTGGTGACATCTTGCAAAATGTCCATATTACAGAGGAGGAAGTACTGGAAGTACTGGATGTCTTGAAACAGGTAAAGGTGGATAAATCCCCAGGACCTGATCAAGTGTACCCTAGAACTATGTGGGAGGCGAGAGAAGTGATTGCTGGGCCTCTTGCTGAGATATTTGTATCATCGATAGTCACAGGTGAGGTGCCAGAAGACTGGAGGTTGGCTAATTTGGTGCCACTGTTTAAGAAAGGTGGTAAGGACAAGCCAGGGAACTATAGACCAGTCAGCCTGACCTCGGTGGTGGGCAAATTGTTGGAGCGAATCCTTACAGGATGTACATGTATTTGGAAAGGCAAGGGCTGATTAGGGATAGTCAACATGACTTTGTGCGTGGGAAATCATGTCTCACAAACTTGATGAGGGCAGAGCAGTCGATGTGATCTACATGGACTTCAGTAAGGCATTCGATAAGGTTCCCCATGGGAGACTGATTAGCAAAGTTAGATCTCATGAAATACAGGGAGAACTAGCCATTCGGATACAGAACTGGCTCAAAGGTAGAAGGCAGAGGCTGTTTTTCAGACTGGAGGTCTGTGACCAGTAGAGTACCACAAAGATCGGTGCCGGGTCCTCTACTTTTTGTCATTTACATAAATGATTTGGATGCGAGCATAAGAGGAACAGTTCGTAAGTTTGCAGATGACACCAAAATTGGAGGTGTAGTGGACAGCGAAGAGGGTTACCTCAGATTACAACAGGATCTGGACCAGATGGGCCAATAGGCTGAGAAGTGGCAGATGGAGTTTAATTTAGATAAATGTGAGGTGCTGCATTTTGGGAAAGCAAATCCTAGCAGGACATATACACTTAATGGTAAGGTCCTTGGGAGTATTGCTGAACAAAGAGACCTTGGAGTGCAGGTTAATAGCTCCTTGAAAGTGGAGTCGCAGGCAGATAGGATCGTGAAGAAGGCGTTTGGTTTGCTCTCCTTTATTGGTCAGAGTATTGAGTACAGGAATTGGGAGGTCATGTTGCGGCTGTACAGGACATTGGTTAGGCCACTGTTTGAATATTGCATGCAATTCTGGTCTCTGTTCTATCGGAAAGATGTGAAACTTGAAAGGGTTCAGAAAAGATTTCCAAAGATGTTGCCGGGGTTGGAGGATTTGAGCTATAGGGAGAGGCTGAACAGGGGCTGTTTTCCCTGGAGCATTGGAAGCTGAGGGGTGACCTTATAGAGGTTTACAAAATTATGAGAGGTATGGATAGGGTAAATAGGCAAAGTCTTTTCCCTGGGGTCGGGGACTCCACAACTAGGGGGCATCAGTTTAGGGTGAGAGGGGAAAGATATAAAAGAGACCTAAGGGGCAACGTTTTCACACAGAGGGTGGTACGTGTATGGAATGAGCTGCCAAAGGAAGTGGTGGAGGCTGGTACAATTGCAACATTTAAGAGGCATTTGGATGGGTATATGAATGGGAAGGCTTTGGAGGGATATGGGCCGTGTGCTGGCAGGTGGGACTAGATTGGGTTGGGGTGTCTGGTCGGCGTGGACAGGTTGGACCGAAGGGTCTGTTTCCATGCTGTACATCTCTATGACTCTATGACTCTATGGTTGCCTCCAGCAAGTGACTCATGATAGAGTTCTTATGATGACAGAAAGCACATTCATAGATTATTGCATTTCTATACCAAATACAGCCAACTGACTATCCCAAGTCTAAAACAATGAAGTCCCATCACCCTACTCATTCCCCTAGCTCTAGAAATTTTCAAGAACACTTCTCAACGTTGAAAGTTACTCTTGAACTTGCTTCACTCGCCTTTTAAGTGCAGTACATTTCCATTCATAAATCACTCTGTGATACAAATGATGCTTATCTCCCACCCAGTTCATCCTCAATCATCACCAGCATCTTTACCAGCAATTACCTCCAATAAACTACTGTAGGTAGTGTCCAATTTCACTAAACCTATCTGTAAACTGTCTAATATAGAACACACAACACAAGTGTGCTTTTAAGCCCAACTGGTTCGATTGTGCCTATTTGTGCTTCTCAGAAAAACTTTTGTCAACCTTTAGTCATCTCAGTTCTATCATGTGAGTCGTCTATTTCTTTCTTCCTCATTTATTTATCGAGCTACTCCCTAAATGCACCCATATCATGTTTTGTCATTCTTTTGCGAAGGAGTTTGCATATTGGAAGTATGACAAAAAGGAAATTATCGCAGTCATATTTTGCGTGAATTAGTGAATCATCAATGACATTGGTAGTGAGTCAGTCATATTGTTTTAAAACATTACTGCTAATCCATACAATTCACAATGCTGTATTACTTCTTTATGTTAAGAGTTCAAATGATTAGAAATAATTTTTTTACAGCATGTACACCCATGCTCCTAAATCATTTCCTTTTTAAGACATGATTGTGCGAGGCATGGTGCTCACACATCAGAACCTTGTTTCAAAGCATGTCAGGCCTGACCATTGAGTGTTGTGTTTGCCTTCGGGCAGAGGTGATTCTGCGCATCCTCAGTTCTCAGGGCCAACACATGGCAGTGGGTGGGGAAGAGTGCGTCACAAAAGGCGGTGGTGACGTCAGGACGGGGTTGCCGGCGGCCGGCGCAGGGGAAGTGGCAGTGAGTGGTAGTGGTGGGCCATTTTATTGCTGTCAGTAGGAGGAGAGCACCACCCTGATAACCATAAGCGAGAGGGAAAATAATCATAAAGACAAACCAGGATAATAAGCAACGAACTAAACTTTTTTTTTAAACATAAAAATACTCATCTCCATGAACTGTCGTGCTCGGCTTATTTTCCCCTAATGCGTGGAGAATTGGTTTAATTTTTTTTCTGAAGAGACTGGTTCTGTGAAGGAGGAAGAAGGACTTTCTCTCTCTCTCTCCCACCCCCTCCCCATTCCCTTCTCACAACTTACTGAACAGAACAGAGCGTCTTTCGACTGGTACTCACCTACAGCTGTTTTATTTTTGTTTTTATTTCCCCCTTGGTTTATTTTATCTCTTCTCCCTCCCTCCCTGTTCTTGTTTCTCTGTTTTCTCATTCCTCGCCCACCACCATGGCTCAGCAGCAGATGACGAGCTCTCAGAAGGCCTTAATGTTGGAGCTGAAGAGTTTGCAGGAGGAGCCGGTGGAAGGTTTCAGGATCACGCTGGTGGACGAGTCTGATCTGTACAATTGGGAAGTGGCGATTTTCGGGCCGCCCAACACGCTCTATGAGGGAGGCTACTTCAAGGTAAATGAGAGAGGCCCTGTTTACATCGTCGCTCCCTCAAACCTTTTAACAATCGCTGCCACTGATAAAGTAGTCGGTGCCATTTGAGGGTGATAATAGTTTGGAAAATTTTCTACCTGTTAGTTTAAAAGGACGATCAAAATAGAGCGCAAAGCAGAAGCTAACGATTTTCTTATTGTGGGTAAACAAGCACACCACCTCCTTTCACTGTTGGTTTTGTCTCAGTGTAAATCATACATCATCAAATGCTATTTTTAATGCATTTAAATACTGCGGCTGTGTTTAAGCTTGACTTCAACTGCAAACCTTCGTAGTACATTTTCTTTTCAAATCGTAAAGACTTTAAGATCTCTTAAGATAATTATTTACTGTGGCGTTCGTACGCGTTAAAAAGATACGGTGTCTTTTCATTGTTAACCGCTCTAGTCCTGTGTGGTGTTAGGGGTCATGCATAATAATTTGAAACTAGTGGAATTTTTTTTTGGACACTTCTATATATTTGAAGTGAATGTTTTTGTAATTCTTCTCGAAATACTATATGGATAAATCCAGCAGCATCTTAACAATGAAAATCTTTGAACCTCCACGTTTTGGTTGCGAGAAATGAAGAACGGCCTTAGTAAAAGAAAGCAGATAAAGCGACTGATTTTTGCTGGTTTGTAGTTTTGAGGTGGTAACAATTTTATCAATGGAAATTCAATTTTAACGATAATGTATCTACACGTGTTTGCTTTTCATCCTTCTGTTTGGTTAGAGATTTAATTTCAGTGGCTCTCAGATCTGTATTTCATAAATTTGTATTTATTGTGTGGCTTATAGGAATAGTATAATTGTACATTTACTGTGGATTGTTTTGATTTGTATAAGAAAGCCGCCGACTGCATTGAATCACCCATCTGCGCAATAATAAACTGCATTAGTTTCCCAGTGTCCCTTAATGCAGCAGATTCCCTTGTCTTTCACTACCTCTTATTAATATGGATAGATGCTTATTCATCTTCTTAATATCCCATGTACTTCGGAAATGGGGTACTACGAAAACGCAATGCTATAAGCATTATAATATTTATGGTCACGTTCAACTACTGTAGTATCCTGGGAAAAGGCCATTGCAATATTTTTCTACCTGAAAAAAATGTTGTCATTATAGCAATGAATAAAATTGGAAGAAGATTTCTTTACAATATCATGTACTTAATATGTTCAGTATTGCTAAGTCTCCTCTTCTAAATGTGTGCATTTTTGGTATCAATTCTAAAGGAACAAAGCTGTGGCAAAAGAGGAGTAACATCTCTTGTGCTTCCTATCCTGTATTTGTATGGATGTTTATTAACTTTAGCTAACTTTTTGGTAAAATTGTGTGTGGGTCACGAAAATGCATGAAGTCAAGATAGTGTGAGAAGGAGCAGATTGCCATGTAACCAAATGAGTACAGAATGTAACTTAGGAAACAGGGACATGGGTAATAATTACCTTTGTCACCGCCTTTTGTTTAAGAAGTAAACAAACGTTTAATCTAGCTAGCTGGATCTGTTTTATGCAACATGTACAAAGCATTAAACCAATGTTTATTATTTCAGCTATTATCATAGGAAGTAGATCGTAAGATGCAATGTTTCAAAATTCAATTCTAATACTCATGTTATCAAGCTCCAGAAACCCAATGGTCTCGGCTAGAAGATGCATTTCTGATTCTGAGAGCATACTGGTTCAGCTTTGTTTATGATACTTGTACTCACACTTGCTGCTTAGTTCTTTACTTAGCAAAGTGACTATTTGAATGATGTACTAAAGGACTATTGTCCATAGAATTGTATTCTCATGCATAAGGGCATCCATTTGTCCAGAGGGGAGGTGAAGCTATTCTGTGCAGTCAAATTGTTTTTGTCGTTTACATAGTACAAGTGAGCAAATGTTTACGCAATGCAACATATAACTTTTCTCACTTATTGTTTATAACAGTTGATTTATGAATGTGAAAACTATTTGCATAGCTTTCCTGCCCAAACTGCATTGCAAGCTTACAGTATAGCAATCTGCAGAAATTGGGAAGAATACTTTTCACAACTTTAGGGCATTTCAAGCCACTTTTTACAGCTGGTGCAGTCAAAGAATTTGCACCAGCCAATTAGAATACAATAGGATTTCAAACAGTACATAATCTAATTTGATTATGTTGATTGAGATAAAAAGTGGTTTGGACACTTCTTTAACATCTTACATTGTAATTTTAAATAAATGATTTGGGAATTGAAATACAAAGGTAATTTCAAAATTTACCCATGACACCAGACTACTTTAACTCATTCATGGGATGTGGGTGTGGCTGGCTGGGTCAGCATTTATTGCCCATCCCTAATTGCCCTGGAAAAGGTGATGGTCTTCTGTTGTCCATGTGTTGTGGGTATACCCATAATGCTTTCAGGGATGGAGTTTTATAGTTTTGACCAAATAGCAATGGAATGGAAATATATATAAATAAAATGAGTGGAATGGAGGGGAGCTTACAAGTAATGTTCTCCTGTATCTCTGCCCTTGTCCTCCACAATGATAGTGAGAGAAATTAGAAAGTGCTGTATGAGGAACCTTTGTAAGTTGTTACAGTGCATCATTTAGATTGTATATATTGCTACTATGTGCCAGTGGTGGAGGGATAATGTTTGTGGATTTGGTACCAATCCTGTAAATTACGTTGTGCTGAATAGTTTAAAAGCTTGGAGGTATGACAAATATTGAGGCTGATACCAATTGACTGCAATATGATTATAGGCGAGCAGAGTGGGTAGATACATGACATAAAAGTGTAAGATGATTCATCATAATATAAGGGATGTGGAAAAGCAATATTAACTTAATGGCGTAAAGAATTTGAAAGAGACAGAGGGACTTGGCTGTCTATGCGCTTTGAAGTTGGCATGACAGATTGAGAGTCTAATGTGGGATCTTGAATTTCATATATAGAGCTATCAAGTGTAAAAGCATGTGCAATGCTGGACCATTTTAAAACTCTGGTTAGACCACAACTGGGGTATTGCATTCAGTTCTGGTCACTGCACTTTAGCCAGCATGTGAAGGTACTTTGGAGGGCATAGCAGAAATTTACTAGATTGGTTCCAGAGATGAGATTTTAGCTACCAGGTTAAATCGGTTCTTTGTGTTGGTGCCAAGGAGATTTCATCGAGGTGTGTACATGATTCTGATAAGGAGAGCCATTCTCAGCTCAAGAGTGAACAGTTTTATACAGTGAGTGGTAATGAACTAGAACTGGCTAGGGTTGAAATGTGGATGGTGGTTGATTTCAAAAGGAAATTGAATGGATGTTTAAGAATAAAAAACCTGTTTTGGGTGACGAATTGGGTTGCTCGACAAAGCCATCATCAATCCAGTGGACTGAATAACTGTAATAGCACTAAATTTACGACATCTACTTGAGAAGACAGAGAAAAGACCTTGGTTTAATACAATGGTCTTTGTAGTGTGACTTGAATTTGCAATCGCCGGACTTGAACGAGCGCTTCCATTGAACGACGGTTGATTCCTGATATGTGCCGGATATTGAAATATATTTTGAACGGCAGCAAACATTAGTACTTAATATTTTGCCTCAAAACAACAACACGTTGTAACATAATATACTAAAGCTGTCCTATAAACAAGACACTTGCAACTTTCATTAACTTTCATATTTTGTTGCTTGCAATTTAAAATGTAAAACCTGTTACTTTGATGCTGTTGTTATATCACTTGAAGTTTTCTTCTATTGGTTATATTCACTGCACTGTTTCTGTTTGTACTGCACTAATGTAATATGTAATTTAATATAACCACTCAAACCATGCAATAGCACTGGCAGAAAGCTATTTTAGCTTGTTCACTAGGATGTGATTGATTAAACTGTGAAAGTCTAACTAACACAAATCGTAACAGAGGCAAGAGAATATTATTGATCCATCAAGCCTCACCAGTCCACAGCTTGCCATGGATGTATCTGTAATCTTGAATCCTGATTCCTGATGAATTTTTCCAGTTCGTTCTTGATGCCCATTAAGGTTTATTTCTGCATCACCACTCCAGGAATCAGTTTTGCATGCTTATAGTCCTGCAGTGGTTTCAAAGGTGAATTACAGCCCCTTCTCAAGGGAAATTATGGGTAATGAGGCATGTCGTGTCTTATCCAACGTTGTGAAGAATTTTGTTTATATAAAGATCTGAATTCTCAAGATGATTACTGGGGTGGGATGAAGCCAATTGTGCATTAACAAGTGACCTTCTGAGGTAAGGCCTTAAATATTATGTAAGGCATGAGCTTCACTCTTAATTACCTGGAATTATCTTTCAGTTATCTCTCTGCCTATAAATTCTGTGCCTGTGTGCTTTCCTCCACTTCACCTGGTGAAGGTGTAACACTCCAAAAGCTTGTAATTTCAAATAAGCTTGTTGGACTATAACTTGATGTCGAGTGACTTCTGGCTTTGTCTACCCCAGTTCAACACTGTCACCTACACATGAAAACGTAGAGGAAGCAGGATCATGCAATATTTTTAAGGTAGAGATAGCTCCTTAATAGGCAAGGGAATCAAAGATTATCAGGTTTAAATAGGCATATGGAATTTGAGCAAGCTTGAGGGCCTAATTTTGCTCCTAATTATCTATGTTTGTAGAATACGTTACTTTGATTCCTGGTTCTGGAAGTTAGAAAAGTTCTGATAATTTGAAAAAAGGGCCTTGTCCTGTTTTCCTGAGTGGGTTGTTACGTAATTTCACTGCTATTGACAGAACATAGGTACTTGTACGTACTTAGCAATTAAAACTTGAAATATGAAGAGTGTAGTGAATGAGGTAGGATTGACAAAATAGCTAATTTAGGTTCAATGCATTGGGTTATAAAGATGGTTTTTGCTTCACTGAGTTGTACAGATCATAATTGAACATGATTGGGGAGAATTTCCCCTAGTAGGTGCAAATTAGATTAGATTAGATTCCCTACAGTGTGGAAATAGGCCCTTCGGCCCAACAAGTCCACACCGACCCTCCAAAGAGTAACCCACCCAGACCCATTTCCCTCTGACTAATGCACCTAACACTATGGGCAACTGAGCATGGACAATTCACTTAACCTGCACATCTTTGGACTGTGGGAGGAAACCGGAGCACCTGGAGGAAACCCATGCAGATACAGGGAAATGTGCAAACTCCACACAGGCAGTCACCCAAGGCTGGAATTGAACCTGGTGCTGTGAGGCTGCAGTGCTAACCACTGAGCCACTGTGCTGCCCTAATTTCTGTGGATGCTGGAATCTTTACTGAAAACAAAAAATGCTGGAGATCAGTGGGTCAGGCATCTTCCATGGGGAGAGAGCAAGCTGACATTTCGAATCTAGGTGACTCTTCATTAGAGCTGAATTTCCTTAAGGTTGTGCTGCCTTTTCTAGTGCAGTGTGTTCCAAATTGGCCACATCATCGCAAAGGATCACTTAGTGCCAAGTGCAAAGTTCATTCTGGTGCAACTTAGTATCTGTAATCTTTTGCACTGAGTTAAAGAAGAAATATGTTTTAAATTAAGCTGATTTTTAACCAACAAGAACAAAACTCTGGGGAAATAAACAAATTGACAGGAATTTCAATGGCAATGGAAAAGATTTAAAACAGCAGAGTCCAGAAAAAAATGTATCCCACTAAAATGTAATCCCACAAAACAGAACACAGCCAATATTCAAGAAAGGTTGCAAAGAAATGCCTGAGAACTACAGACCAGTAAGCCTAACATCAATGGTGGGCAAGTTACTTGAGCATTCTGAGAGATAAGATATACATGCATTTGGAAAGACAGGGTTTGATTCTGAGTAATCAGCATGACTTTGAGTGGGAGATCATACCTGACAAATTTGTTAGTTCTTTGAAGTGACCAGGAAGGTTGATGAGGGCATGGCATTAGGCGTAGTCTATATGGATTTCATGAGGCCTTTGATTCCACATCGTAGGCTGCTCTGGAAGGTTAGATCACATGGAATCCAGGGTGAGTTGGCAAATTAAATACAAAATTTGTTTGATGGTAGGAAGCAGAGTATTAATGGAAGGATGCTTGTTGGACTGAAGGCCTGTGACTAGTGGAATGCCTCGGGTCTGTGCTGGGCCCATTACTGTTTGTTATCTATATCAATGATTTGGATGCAAATGTACAAGGCATGTTTAGTAAGTTTGCTGATGACACTAAAATAGGTGGTATCGTTCGACAGTGAGGAAAGTTGTCAGAAATTGTAGCAAGACCTGCTGGGGAAGTGGGCTGAGAAATGACAAATAGAGTTTAATATAGATAAGTATGATATCTCGTATTTTGCAAAGCCAAATCAAGGTAGGCGTTTCATGGTAATTAGTAGGGCCTTAAGGAGTGTACAGATCATAGGGACCTTGGAGTTCAGGTTCATGGTTCTCTGAAAGTGGAGTAACAGATAGACAAGGCAGTGAAGAAGGCTTTGACACATTGGCTTTCATCAGTTAGGGCATTGAGTAAAGAAGTTTGAAAGTCATGTTGCAGTTATACAGGACGTTGGTGAGGCCACAATTGGAGTATTGTGTTTAGTTTTGCTCGCCTAATAGGTAGGATGCAGAAGAAATATGCAAGATTGTTGACTGGGACTGAGTAGTCTCTGAGTTATAGGGAGAGATTCGACAAGCTGGGACGCTTTTTCTTGGAGCAGAGGAGACTGAGTGGGGACCTTTATAGAGGTGTGTAAGATCATGAGAGGCATGGATAGGGTGAATGCACTCTTTTTGTTTTCATCCAGGGTTGGGGAATCGAGGACTATGGGGCATCAGTTTAAGGTTAGAGGGGAAAGAATAAAAGGGGACCTGAAGGACAACTCTCTTTACAAAGAGGGTGGTATGTATAAGGAATGAGCTGAAAATGTGTTGCTGGAAAAGTGCAGCAGGTCAGGCAGCATCCAAGGAACAGGAGAATTGACGTTTCGGGCATAAGCCCTTATTCAGGAAAAAGGATGCTGCCTGACCTGCTGAGCTTTTCCAGCAACACATTTTCAGCTCTGATCTCCAGCATCTGCAGTCCTCACTTTCTCCTCCCATATGGAATGAGCTGCCAGCAGAAGTGGTTGAGGTGGGTACGTTATCAACATTTACAAAGCATTTGGACAAATACATGGATAGGAAGTGGTTAGGAGGATATGGGCCAAGTGCAGGGAAATGGGTTTGGTGTGGATGGACATTTTGGTCATCATGGACCAGTTTGGGCCAAAGGGCCTGTCTCCATGCTGTAGGACTCTATAACTCTAATTATGCACATTCCATAGATGAATGAATAAGGTAGAAGTTAAACTGAAGAAAATGACTTGTAGATGGTCATTTGGTAGCACAGACTTTGTGCTGCTGTAAGACATTTGCTTTTGCTCATCAGGACAATTTGGCAAGAATGCTAACTTATGGGGAAAAACAATAGTTTTACTGCATAAGAGGAAGGGGCTTATTAGTCGGCAAGTGGTTTCTGACAGAGCATTGCCATGAAGAAAGCACCAGTCAGTGACTCGTAGTTAACTGCTACATTTTATCTAACTTGTAAAGAAAAACCTACAGATTGACTCTGGTTTGTCAGGCCCACTGTCCTGAGAAGTGAACCAGTTTTCACCTATTTTGTGGTTTAATTTTAAACCTGGAACCATGTATGCACATGTTCTTTCTGTCTGGAATAAACTGATCTCTGTGAATAAGTATGTAGCTTCCAGTGCATACAAACTGGTCACACTGCAAGATTGGCTGATTACCCTATCTGCGTAATTCTTTTTGCACACAAGATTATTCAGCAAATGTTGTTGAATTAGAAAACCAATCTCATGTTAGACATTGTGCTGCCAGTTTATTATCATGTTGCTACTATTGTAGCAGCAACACACATGTTCACCACAAATGGGGTTTTATCATCAAGCCAAAAAGATGTTCTGCCTATTTCCCAAATGACTTGTGTGGTACATGAATTTCAGTAGACTATAAATCCCAAAGACTGGCAGAATGTAGCGAACAAGGTACCGACCATTCCTTTTCAGCCTGCACTTTCAAAATGAGCAACTCAGTGTCTTGACGAGTGCAAGATGTTAGGCTTTGACAAAATGTCACTCTTCAGGTATAGTCATGTAGTAAACACATAACGAAGGAGAGGATGACAAAAGGAAGTATGAAAAATGTAGTGAAGAATTCTAAAAATAAACAAAAATAATTTGTTATTAAAGTATAGTATTAAAGGAAGAAATGAAGTGTTCTTCAATCATGTGTTGGCACCCAATCCAGTGAGATGGCAGTCCCACAGTCTAAGAATTGTTGAGGTCAGATGGAATTGCCTGCTGTTGTACTTTTTATGGTTGAACTAACTGTTACTGGAAAGACCAAACTGACACTTTGTTTACAGGGATGGCACCTTCTCTTAGAATTTCTGAAACCACACGTCGACACAGTAGCAAGTCCAGCCTATTGCTAGTGTTCCTATTTTCATCACTCATCAGCTAGAATTTCCAACTTATGATTGTTGAGGCTTTTGATTTCTCTTGATAACATTCTTGAAGCAAACCTTTTGGCACTCTGCTGATCTCTTGGACTATCTCACAATCTAATGTATCCTTGGAGTGCTGGCCAACTTGAATCCTGTCATATGAACAAGCCTGTGAGACCCTCTTTGCTTGATTAACACCAATTTAACATCTTTGAAAAGTCTGCTACATTTATTGTCATGTGATGCCAAGTACATGCATAGATACGAGAGATGGTAATTGAGTTGGTTTTCTTGGCAAGAGGAGGTTGTCCAGACTTTTCTGCTCTCTAGCAATGTGCTGAGGATAAAACTTCTTGGTTGTACATGCTAGTTTGTTAGTGGGCCAAAGTTCATCACAGCTTTGCTAATGCATGAGCTCAATTCTTTGCCCTGTGACAGAACCTGTAAATCCAGCCTAGCATAATTTACAAACTGCTTCCAGAGTTGTGGTGTTGAATCTGGTCGTAGGTAGAGATGCAACTTCTTGTGCCCCAATTACATTTTTCTTCACTGGTGAGGAAGAATGTGACAGCATTCAAAAGGTCTTTGATCAGAGCTTCCTGCACATTGTTTTGGCTCTCAGTCTTGAAATGTTGAGAACTTTCTTGTCTGGTAGTGTTTGAAGGTGTACTCCTTCCACATGGCTGGGGAACCATAGGTCAGTGGAAAAGATGCTCAACAGTAGTGGCAGAATTGTAGCCTTGTTTCACCCTATCATTGATCCCTGAACTGAACTGAATTATGCCATGCACCTTAGCATGGAAGAATCAAATGAGACTGCCAAGTTTGGGAGGATATCCAATTTTATTTTTTAACCAATAGTGGCCTGACCTACTCATGGTGTGAAATGATTTTGTGAACTTCAAATAAGGGAGAAGAGTTCTCATATTTTTATGACCATGCGATATTATCTTTTGCATTGACATAAAGAGCAGGTGCATAGGCAGTTATGAAGACATTGAAATCTCCATCTGATGCTAGATGTGAAGCTTTCAGAAGTTGTGACCACATCTGTTATCTGTATTAATATGTTGTTGGTAGCAAAGTGGTCATCTTTAATTTTGCCATCTGCCATGCCCAGTACAAGGTACCTTGAGTATCTTTAAGTCAGTCAGTCTCGACTGTGGGAGAGCAGTAGTGTTAATGTTGAACTTGTGTAGTTCATAATCAATCAATGCTATTTGTGTATTGTCTGTTGACAGTAAGTCATTGTCCATGCCAGAGTACTTAGTCCTGATGTTCAGCTACTAAGCCTGAGAATCATCTTTCACTACTTAGTACCATTTACTGCATGCTTCCAAATGTTGGTAGGTCAATACCTGGTTGACTTGGTGAGATGTGGTGGCATGTTATGACTGACCACAGAATGAAATAATCATCCCAATGTTGCAATCAATCTATTTGGTTCTTTCCTGACACCTCAGAACCTGTAAACTGCAACCCCTTGTGTTGGTCTGTGTTTTAAAAAATTCTCAAGGTCAAGGACCA